>NC_028645.1:51770466-51843256 GCF_001406875.1 Solanum pennellii | reverse complement strand
ATATATATATATATATATATATATATATATATATATATATATGTATATATATATATACACACACACACACACAGAGACACACACACATCGCATGTGTTTTACTGCTTTATATTGAGTTGAGTATTCATGAGTTGAGAAGAGCCAAGGTAAGTGTTCCTTCTTACACTTTCCAAGCTTAAGTTGCTGTTTTACCATTGCAACTCGCATACTCGTACATTCAATACAGTGATGCTAATTTTCCTGCATCGTATCATGATGCAGACAAAGGTAACTACGATCAACATCTGGTGTACCGTTGATCCAGTGAGTAGCTCAGGGTCAGCTGATGAGCGTCACTTTATTTTGGAGGACATATTTATCATTCAGTAGTTATTTTAAGTTTTCAATTGTCATCCCTCTTTGTTTTAGTGGCTTCGTAGACCATTAGTGTAGCACTTTAGTGTATTCATTTCACTTATAAATGATTAAGACTTGAGTTTCCATTTTGGCTAAGTGATTTCCCTCTCAGTTATTTTTTGAGTTAATTCGCTTGTGTTTAAGTCTTAGCTGAGTAAGTAAGCAAGGCCAAGGGTCCTCTGGAGGCCAGTAATGGAGTTCGATGCCGACCACGCCCAGGGTGTAGGCTCGGGGCGTGAAAATATCATAATAATTATTTTCCTAAAGAACTTGAGGTTATAGAATATTCCCTCATAAGATAGAACAATATACATCATCAGAATATTGGTACTTTATATCCCACTAAACTTTTAACTTACTGCACGACAACATATCACACAAAATTTTAAAATACAAGAATAAGAACAGCAGAAGATTAATAAAAATTGTAATTTAAAAATGAGAGGAAGTCCCTCTATTTATAGTCAACAAATGTTAGTATGAACAAATGCTCTTTTTTCTTATCTGAAAAGTCATGGACTTTTCGAGAAGACACAACGTTAGTAAAAAGTCAAAACATATTGATAAAAGTTACCATTCTTTGGAAAAGTCACAACTCATCAAAAAATCACAACCCTTTAAGAAAAGTCACAACTTATCAGAAAAGTCACACCTCATATGAACAAATGTTTTTGTCTTATCTGAAATGAAATGAAATTTATAACAAATCAAAATCCTTTGGAAAAGTTACAACTTATTGAAAAAGTCACAACTCTTTGATAAAGTAACAAATCATTAAAAAATCACAACCATGTGAGAAAAGTCATAACTTATCAAAAAAAGTCATAGCTCATCAAAACAATCACAACCTAAGTTAGGGATATTATAATAATTTATCATCCAAGTTAGGGTTCATGCTTTTAACATAATATTGAATATAGATAGATAGATAGATAGATAGATAGATAGATAGATAGATAGATAGATAGATAGATAGATAGATAGATAGATAGATAGATAGATAGATAGATAGATAGATAGATAGATAGATAGATAGATAGATAGATAGATAGATAGATAGATAGATAGATAGATAGATAGATAGATAGATAGATAGATAGATAGATAGATAGATAGATAGATAGATAGATAGATAGATAGATAGATAGATAGATAGATAGATAGATAGATAGATAGATAGATAGATAGATAGATAGATAGATAGATAGATAGATAGATAGATAGATAGATAGATAGATAGATAGATAGATAGATAGATAGATAGATAGATAGATAGATAGATAGATAGATAGATAGATAGATAGATAGATAGATAGATAGATAGATAGATAGATAGATAGATAGATAGATAGATAGATAGATAGATAGATAGATAGATAGATAGATAGATAGATAGATAGATAGATAGATAGATAGATAGATAGATAGATAGATAGATAGATAGATAGATAGATAGATAGATAGATAGATAGATAGATAGATAGATAGATAGATAGATAGATAGATAGATAGATAGATAGATAGATAGATAGATAGATAGATAGATAGATAGATAGATAGATAGATAGATAGATAGATAGATAGATAGATAGATAGATAGATAGATAGATAGATAGATAGATAGATAGATAGATAGATAGATAGATAGATAGATAGATAGATAGATAGATAGATAGATAGATAGATAGATAGATAGATAGATAGATAGATAGATAGATAGATAGATAGATAGATAGATAGATAGATAGATAGATAGATAGATAGATAGATAGATAGATAGATAGATAGATAGATAGATAGATAGATAGATAGATAGATAGATAGATAGATAGATAGATAGATAGATAGATAGATAGATAGATAGATAGATAGATAGATAGATAGATAGATAGATAGATAGATAGATAGATAGATAGATAGATAGATAGATAGATAGATAGATAGATAGATAGATAGATAGATAGATAGATAGATAGATAGATAGATAGATAGATAGATAGATAGATAGATAGATAGATAGATAGATAGATAGATAGATAGATAGATAGATAGATAGATAGATAGATAGATAGATAGATAGATAGATAGATAGATAGATAGATAGATAGATAGATAGATAGATAGATAGATAGATAGATAGATAGATAGATAGATAGATAGATAGATAGATAGATAGATAGATAGATAGATAGATAGATAGATAGATAGATAGATAGATAGATAGATAGATAGATAGATAGATAGATAGATAGATAGATAGATAGATAGATAGATAGATAGATAGATAGATAGATAGATAGATAGATAGATAGATAGATAGATAGATAGATAGATAGATAGATAGATAGATAGATAGATAGATAGATAGATAGATAGATAGATAGATAGATAGATAGATAGATAGATAGATAGATAGATAGATAGATAGATAGATAGATAGATAGATAGATAGATAGATAGATAGATAGATAGATAGATAGATAGATAGATAGATAGATAGATAGATAGATAGATAGATAGATAGATAGATAGATAGATAGATAGATAGATAGATAGATAGATAGATAGATAGATAGATAGATAGATAGATAGATAGATAGATAGATAGATAGATAGATAGATAGATAGATAGATAGATAGATAGATAGATAGATAGATAGATAGATAGATAGATAGATAGATAGATAGATAGATAGATAGATAGATAGATAGATAGATAGATAGATAGATAGATAGATAGATAGATAGATAGATAGATAGATAGATAGATAGATAGATAGATAGATAGATAGATAGATAGATAGATAGATAGATAGATAGATAGATAGATAGATAGATAGATAGATAGATAGATAGATAGATAGATAGATAGATAGATAGATAGATAGATAGATAGATAGATAGATAGATAGATAGATAGATAGATAGATAGATAGATAGATAGATAGATAGATAGATAGATAGATAGATAGATAGATAGATAGATAGATAGATAGATAGATAGATAGATAGATAGATAGATAGATAGATAGATAGATAGATAGATAGATAGATAGATAGATAGATAGATAGATAGATAGATAGATAGATAGATAGATAGATAGATAGATAGATAGATAGATAGATAGATAGATAGATAGATAGATAGATAGATAGATAGATAGATAGATAGATAGATAGATAGATAGATAGATAGATAGATAGATAGATAGATAGATAGATAGATAGATAGATAGATAGATAGATAGATAGATAGATAGATAGATAGATAGATAGATAGATAGATAGATAGATAGATAGATAGATAGATAGATAGATAGATAGATAGATAGATAGATAGATAGATAGATAGATAGATAGATAGATAGATAGATAGATAGATAGATAGATAGATAGATAGATAGATAGATAGATAGATAGATAGATAGATAGATAGATAGATAGATAGATAGATAGATAGATAGATAGATAGATAGATAGATAGATAGATAGATAGATAGATAGATAGATAGATAGATAGATAGATAGATAGATAGATAGATAGATAGATAGATAGATAGATAGATAGATAGATAGATAGATAGATAGATAGATAGATAGATAGATAGATAGATAGATAGATAGATAGATAGATAGATAGATAGATAGATAGATAGATAGATAGATAGATAGATAGATAGATAGATAGATAGATAGATAGATAGATAGATAGATAGATAGATAGATAGATAGATAGATAGATAGATAGATAGATAGATAGATAGATAGATAGATAGATAGATAGATAGATAGATAGATAGATAGATAGATAGATAGATAGATAGATAGATAGATAGATAGATAGATAGATAGATAGATAGATAGATAGATAGATAGATAGATAGATAGATAGATAGATAGATAGATAGATAGATAGATAGATAGATAGATAGATAGATAGATAGATAGATAGATAGATAGATAGATAGATAGATAGATAGATAGATAGATAGATAGATAGATAGATAGATAGATAGATAGATAGATAGATAGATAGATAGATAGATAGATAGATAGATAGATAGATAGATAGATAGATAGATAGATAGATAGATAGATAGATAGATAGATAGATAGATAGATAGATAGATAGATAGATAGATAGATAGATAGATAGATAGATAGATAGATAGATAGATAGATAGATAGATAGATAGATAGATAGATAGATAGATAGATAGATAGATAGATAGATAGATAGATAGATAGATAGATAGATAGATAGATAGATAGATAGATAGATAGATAGATAGATAGATAGATAGATAGATAGATAGATAGATAGATAGATAGATAGATAGATAGATAGATAGATAGATAGATAGATAGATAGATAGATAGATAGATAGATAGATAGATAGATAGATAGATAGATAGATAGATAGATAGATAGATAGATAGATAGATAGATAGATAGATAGATAGATAGATAGATAGATAGATAGATAGATAGATAGATAGATAGATAGATAGATAGATAGATAGATAGATAGATAGATAGATAGATAGATAGATAGATAGATAGATAGATAGATAGATAGATAGATAGATAGATAGATAGATAGATAGATAGATAGATAGATAGATAGATAGATAGATAGATAGATAGATAGATAGATAGATAGATAGATAGATAGATAGATAGATAGATAGATAGATAGATAGATAGATAGATAGATAGATAGATAGATAGATAGATAGATAGATAGATAGATAGATAGATAGATAGATAGATAGATAGATAGATAGATAGATAGATAGATAGATAGATAGATAGATAGATAATATAGATAGATATATATATATCTATACAGATAGTATAGATAATCATGCAATTTGTTTTGAATCAAAAGATGTTTGTAAAGTGTTAAATTATATAAATATATCTATTGTTAATTGGCATAGAATAAAACAATTCAGTTATAAAAGGTTTTGACATTTGGAATTATCATTCTTCATAGTATTTCAATTCTTAAT
Source organism: Solanum pennellii (assembly GCF_001406875.1). NCBI lineage: Eukaryota > Viridiplantae > Streptophyta > Magnoliopsida > Solanales > Solanaceae > Solanum > Solanum pennellii. Next base: position 51,837,844 of record NC_028645.1, on the reverse strand, counting down.
GTTTGTTGTACGAAAAGTAATTTGTCAATAAAATTACCACATAGTATGATTTGATTTTGCAACTTATGCATTATAACAGGAGACAGAAATCAAAATTAAAATTAATGAAAAAGTAAAATAAATATTTAAGAATATTCAAAAAGAATGAGAAGGAACAACAAATAAAAGGAATGAATAGTGGTGAAGTCTTGAAACAATTAAAAATTTTCAAGTAAACAACACAAAATCGAACAGACAATTTAAATACTCAAATATGTAAGTGTATACCACTAGACACTATGTCTAGGGGTCTTTTATTAACGTCCAATTCAAAATAGGGATAACTACAACAAAGGGAGGGTAGGTATCACTTTACAAATCATAAGAACGTTATAAACATTTACTAACTTACAAGAATTAAGAAAATAAGAACTAGAGAAAACAAGGTACACTTTGACTATTATGGAGTTTGTAATGCACTTTAAGGTGATATTATGAAGGATGATACTCAATAACGCAAACATATAAGATCCAAGAAGAATGTTGTGTAATCAACCTCAACCTTCTTTTTACAAATGTATGAATTAGAAAATAATATTACCCGTCTAAAAATATAAAATATTTTACCCTTTTGTGCTTATTCAAATCTATCCAACAACATTTGATAGTTCATCACTTCTTCTTAAGTTTATTAAAATCTTGTTAAATCTATTGACACTGTCGTATGATTTTGCTTTTCAAGATGCAAAGATAGTTGTCGTGAAACAAATTGCTTGTCACTTTACCATATCATCTTTGTTGTCTGCTATCACAAAAAGGATCTACACCCCTGTCGTGACATGATATTCAGATCCACGAGCTGCCCGAAGTTAACCCTTGAACATATCAAAGCATATCATATGAAACTAATGTGGAAATTGAAACATATGCTTAATAAGTCTTAATAAGGAAATCAACAATTCCATGATGGACGAATAACTTTTATTCAAAATAAGCCAATAACTTTTAACGAAAGTAATAACGTTCATTACGACTTAGTCCTCGACTACCTAAACATAAACACAACATAAAGAAAATAATGGACAGTCTAAAACATTGGAGTCCCCAAATGAGAAGAGCTCACAAAGATCTATATGGGAGTGTTTCAACCTAACTAGCCACAAACTTTAGTGCGAATACGACAATCTTCTTCATAAAATGATGTACTGCGGAGATATATATGTGTTAGTACGTGGAATGTACTTAGTAAGTCATGATTGCATAATCATAAACTTTTATAACAATGATAGTAACTCAAGGTTGAGAAAATCATATGTATAATACAAGAACTAAAGAGAAAATAGATGGAGTGCATGACCGAGTATCAAAAATCTCTTTTCAATGGTACATATACATATAATTGAGTCGTTTCTATAGTTTTAAATAATCATATAAATGAAATATTATTCTTAAAATGAACCATATAAACGTAAAACTTTTCATCAAATTTTAATAATTGGAAAGATTGTTATAATTAACATGCACCATGTGAGCTCGTAATGTCCAACAACTAACCTAGTTGAGTGGTCTAGTGCATCTCTTGAAAGAGTATAAGGCAATGTCATAAGTATGTGGATCCTAAAACGGAAACCTCTCAAGGCCAGAAGGTTAACCGACAAAGAGCTGAAACATAATACTACATTGCCTCGTAGTTATGAGACTTGGATTTTCTAAACCTGCATCCTCTCTTTACTAAACAGTCTTCCAAAAACAACATATATTCATATAATTATCATAGGTATGAAATCCACTTATCATCTTGAATTATATATGAGGCTAAGCTCAAAATTCACATCTTAAAATAATCGGTCTATAGGTTGTAATTCATATCATACTTATTTTAATGATGAAAATTCGTAAGTGTTTGAAATAACCATAAGAATCATGCTAAATCAGTATGATAAGGTTTTAAAATCACAACGAAATAACAAAAAAACATATCTTCTTGAAGAAAGATCATAATTTCTTAAAATCCCTAGCTTTACCTTTAATAATCTTGTGAAAATATTGAGAATCAAAATACATTAAGAATAAAAATTAAAAAAATACTCTCATTGAAGCTTTATACCTTCGGAGGAATGTTTGATGGAGAATGTCGAAAGATGAACCCTAGTCTTGATGCTTTATAAAGTTCTTGACTGTAAGATTTTAGAAGTGCAAGAGAGGAATTAATTATGAAAATTGATTTTATACGCCTTTACGACTATTTAAGTGGCTCAATGATAGTTTTTTTGACAAACATAGCCATTAAAAATAATTAATAAAGAGCTGGAAGTCATGATTTTAATATAACGGCAATGAGGTCCGTATTTACTTCGTAATGCGGAGCCATCGTGAAGCTGCTGCAATTATAGTGCGTCTCTAGTAAATTAGTCATAAGTTCTTACTCAAAACTCAGATTAATGAAAGATTGGTTGTGTTGGAAAGAGAACTCATAGACATTTACTGGAATAGGTATAGGTCACCTAACTGTTCATATTCTATGATATATAGGCGTTCAAAATTTACCCTGGTATGGACTAATTCGAAAACTTAGCCGGTAGATATACTTAGAATTTCGCAAGGTGTAAATCTTTTCAAAATTCTTTCTAAATTTGGGAAGAAAACCTTAAAATAGATGCTACTTCCTAAGATCGTCAGATACCCAAGTAGATTCCTCAACAAACTGATTCCTCAAAGGGAATTTGACTGATGCTACTTCCTTGGTTTTTACTTGCGACCTGACGATCTAGAATATGAACAGTGATCTCCTTATAGGAGAGTCTATCCTTGATATAAATATATTCAATTTGTATGATAAGTGAAGGAACTCCCATGCACTTATTCAAGATGGAAATATGAAATACCAGATGGACCGTTGCTAACTCTTGTGATAGCTCTATCTCATAATCTATGTTGCCAATCGTCTTGGATATTCAGTAATGACCAGTATACAATGAGACTAAGTTTCCCTTTTAAAAAAAAATCTCCTAACACCATTCATGGCAGAAATATTCTTGTATACCGGAACATCTACCTCATCATCTACCACAAACACTAACTCCCTCCTTCTAACATCAGTGTAGGATTACTAACGACTTTGCGCTATTTTAAACCTTTCTTTAATAACTTTCACTTTTTCAATAGACCGATGAACTTCGTATGGTCCTATAAACCCTGCTTCACCAAATTCAAACCATTAAATAGGAGATCTAAATTTTCTCCCATAAAGAGATTTATATGGAGCTATCTGGATACTAGAGTGATAACTCTTATTGTAATCAAACTGAATAAGAGGTAGGTGATCATTCTAATTCCCCTTGAAATCAATAACACAGTCCCACAACATATATTATTATGTCTGAATAGTGTATTCAAACTTACTTCGATGAAGAGTGTTCTACTTTCAAATGGTAGAACAAGAACACATCCCATGTAGGCACATGGTTAAGGAATATCAAGGGTTTCTTTTTACTCTAGTCTCAACATAAATACAGTCACTCCCATAGAATACTCACTTGGTGCTACCCTTTGTTCTCATAGAGTAATTCAATCAAAAGGGAATATGAAGAGGTACCATATAGTAGTCATAACAAAATCATAATACACCTTACAAAAGATTGTCCACGATGGCTGCCATACAATAGTTACTAGGATAGCTAAATGATTTTCTTAGAGATGGTTTCATGTTGTTCCAGCCAACCTACTCCTAATTCCATCATTCACACAAGAAGGATACCATTACGGCTATCAACTTCAAGGATATCATAACCTTCTATCTATTTTAAAGTTCCAAGTAAAGGACACTCTTAACATGTTCAAACCCACATTTCAATCATACATACACATATATTACTAAGATTCTTTAGACTACTAAGTTAAGAGTTCATATTCACATACTTCATGTATCAAGTAAAGGTCATAGGTCTACCAAAAAAGACACACTCATCATCATGTTATCACATGTACAATAACATTGAAGAAGCACATAGAGATAACCAAGTCAACTATAAGTCACCATATTCACTCCTATAGAATCTTAACATATTTAATCATAAGACTCACATAGCCAATAAGGACGAGTCATACTCCATCGTCAAGAAAAATATACTAAGACACCATCATAGTGTACTATAGACACATATCATCAATTAGAGGAACTCATGCTTTGACTTCACATATACATATAAGTCATATAAACTATCACAATGATCACATATACAAGTTATAACATGATAGCATCAAAATTCATAACTTAATGTTGTCGAGGCCACATTCTTCAAAATTATATCACATAAGCACCTCCACCATAAGTGGAACATACAAAACATCACAATTCAAGGCCTATACTACACAATATATAAAGATTTAAGTCAACATACAATCATTCCATCAAGAACACCTCCAATCCATAGCCATTCCAACCAATTCAATTTACAAAGGCTCTTGCCTATAGCCATAAACACCAATATCGATAATAAAACTATACAATGGTACAATCAGATACAATACAAGAATTAGAAAATTGAAGCATACTATGTACAATGTTAACATGATCTTTACATAATTCAATAGTCCAAAGCAATCTAAATAAGAATTCAATACCATTAAGCCTTATTCAAATCACCCACATTAGTTCCAAAATAAGGCAATCATAATTTGCATGGTTTCACAAAATTTTTAACTTAGAATCATCAAATTAACATCAATTCAATCGTAAATCATTGATTCAAAAAGTTTCATGCAAGAACCCAGGGCTAGAATTTAATTTAGAAGTTCATGCTTGAAGAAAGTCTTGGAAAAGCCTTTTGAAGTTTGGATCCTTGAAGAAAAATAGTTCAAGGATAGAAAAACATATCTTGATTGATTATTAACCACAAAAATGATGAAAAATGGATAGAGAAATGAAGCTCCAAACTATAATCTCCCTTCATGCTTCAATGGAGTTCTAGAGGTTTTTTTGAGGTCTTGGGTTTTGATTTTGAAATTATGAACTTATATTAAGGTTCCCCAATCATAAACCCACTTAAAATACCCAAAATACCTTCCATTACCCGCCAAAACTATTTTTAGAACACTATGTAAATTACCTAATAAGCCCTTGGCTTGGCCGAGACCCTGCAGAAAATCTGCAGGTCACCTGCAACAGACACACCTACACCCCGTCGACCCACCAACATACTGTCTTGCTGGTCCGTGGTTTGGGTCAAAGTCTCATTAAATGGGAGCTTGATCTTCCCATACTAAGTATGGGGATACGCCCCAATGAACGGGGCGTCGATTGGACAAAGGGGCATCATTGCCCTCTGTGGCTTGGGACTATTTTTCCAATCTTGACCCACAAATTGGGTCCTTCTCAAGGACCATTTGATTGGTCCTTGGGGAGTCATGCCCAGACATTTCCAACCCAAATAAACTCTTATAGATGTTAGCAACCTCCCACGTAAATTTGAACCAAAACAAACACATAAAACATGCAAAGACACACTAGAACACACAAACACATCTCAAGTCTATCTTTCGAACGTCTGGGGCGTTCTTGGACGTTTAACCTCTAAACACTTCAAAAATAAAATAATTCCTATAAACACCATTATTAACAATTTAAAGACTTTAAAACCTCATGACACACATGTTAGGCGTCGTCGAATGACAGTTGTTTTATTTTTAAACACTTTCATGAGTTAAGACTTAAGACTAGAAGATCATAACCATGCCAAACAATACAACCATTTCTCAAGATAACAAAACCTAGCAAGAATTTCCATTTATTCATAAAAATGCAAAATGCAAGGAGAACAATGAAATTTATTTTTAACAAGGCTCCTAAACAAAATACAACATGCTACTATGTCAATCTTACTCTTATGCTTGAATACAATAGAAAAGTAGAGACAACGATCTATACACCAACTACTTATCATACTCCCCCACTTAGAAATATCCCATAAAAACTAAAGAGTGAGAACTATAGCTTACCAACATCATCATCCGACTTTGTTCCTTTAGTTCATAGAACATAGAAGCGGTTCTTTCTTGGAACATCACCTTCCGGAGCACTTGGAGGAACTTTCTTGGCCTCTCTTCCTCTAGACGCAATATAAGGACAATACGTCACCGTATGACCATTCTTACCACAAACAAAGCACCCACCGATACCGATTAAACATTTCCCAAAGTTATTACTCCCACAAGTAACACAAGTAGGCTTAACACTCCGAGAACCACTACTACACTCAATCTTGACCTGTAGAGCACTAGATCATTCTTGCATTAGATCCCTCTTCTTAAACCTAGGTTGGCTTTGCTCATTGTATCCACGCCTCTTTAAATTCCTTGAGATCCCTTTATGTTGGATTCTTCAATAGATTTTTCATACAACATAAGCCTAGACAAGTTCACATCATTGTGTAGCATGGCCGTATGACACTCTTCTTTCACAAGGTCGGCATGACAGATCAGGAAACTACAAATCTCATCCTTAGTGTTAGACACCAAGGATGGAGAATACCTAGACAACAAGGTGAACTTCAAAGAATACTCTTTAACACTCAATTTACCTTGCCTAAGAATAATGAATTCTTCAACTATCACCTCCCTCCTCTCACGGGGAAAGTACTTTTCTAAGAAAGCTTCGTTAAACTCCTCCCACTTATTATCTTTCCATTTAGTATACTATACTTGAGCAACCTCCCTAAATTGGGACAATTCCAACTCTGTCTTCTCCCTAGAAGTCACCCACATGGTACTCAATCCTTGTACACACCATCTAGAAGCTCATGGGGATCCTCTCCAACCGTAGAGGAAAGGAAGATAGGATGATTCCTCCTTACAAAGTCACTCAATCTTGAGGTTATAGTACTCTCTAAAGTATTCATCCTAGGCTGAATATCTCTAATATCACATTAGTTTTAAAGGCTCGATCTAGTGTAAGGAGAGCCTCTCTAATCTCCCTCTTAGTCATTTCCGGGTGAACCACCGAAAGTCATTCCCTCGGCCTACAATATAAACTTTCTCATCTTGAGTATCTCGAACATCTTGTTTAGATTATCCACCTTGGAGAACTTACTCAACTTTGGGAGGAACTTCCTCATTCACTCTTTTCTCTTCAACTCTTCTTGCGACCATCCTTCTGGTAGTCATCCCATATAAATAGAAGGAAAAGCATTAAGAAGGACATTCATAACTTTTAACTCTACGAAACGACACAAGAGTAAAAAAGAAGGAAACTCTATCGTCCTATAGCCTCTTGCTCATAGATGTATCGCGACTCACACTGATGGACTAGGCTCTACTAGACGTGGCTTTTGATGAGACTTTTTGATTCCAAAAGACTATCTCATAACCATATAATCTAATATAAAGCTTGTAATAACCTGAGCATATGCCCTAGAAGTTAAGGCATCCTCAAGTCACCACACCACATATTTGACCTCTCGGAGCAATCCTACAATCCCTTAGACATCATTCATTGCATAAACATATATAAAAGTAGTGCGGAATCAAAAAATTTCACAACATTGTCTTAAAATCTCCTTATAGAAAACATGAGAAAATTCTAATCTCTCTTATCCATCTATGACACACGAATATTTTGGGTCACGGCCCATACAACATCAATATAGAAAATATCTAAGTCTATTACAATGTATTGAATAAGAAAACTAAACATAGTTATGTCCTCGGAACAATTTAGGACATACCAACACTTGCTTGAACAAATACTAATGTCCAAGCTTCACTTCAATGACTCCTCTCAAATGCCACCTACACCTTTAGAGATAAGACAAAATATATGGAATTAGTACATTAGGATGCACTAAGTATGGTGACATGCAATAAAATCATACTAAAAGGATATTTGTATAAAATATGCTCTTTGAAGGAAAACCTTAATAATATAAGTATAAGAAAGAACCTTCAACATAAAGTTCACATATAGGTCATACTCAAAGTAACCCACATAGTAGTATTACATCATATCAAACCACACAAGCATATAACACTCCTACAAAAAGTTATCCTAAGACTTACTTAAGTAAGACAAGGAGAGACCGCCAATACACTCTCTTCAAGCAAACCTAATAATCCTTAAGACTACCTAACATAAGGTTATTCTCTATTTAGCATTCAACTCACAACATAAGGTTACTCTAATATTCACTAGAGTGTGCCATGAAGAGACCGCCCATACACCTTCTTCAAGTCTATGTAAGCAACTCTCAATGTTAACAAAGATAAGATACTTTTTTCCAACATAGATTAACTTATATCACAATCATTCATTAAGTCAATTAAGATTAATTTAAGCATTTACAGGATTTCACTTAATGGTCTTGGAAAATACCAAGGGAACCAACCCCCTATGACCTCCACAGCCTACTCATGCCATGTATAGATAGCATCTCATTTCACTGCCTGAATGTTTTAGAACTTATCCATTAACTAGAATTGTTCCACATGATGAGAAAAGGCAATAATCGACCCAAACCATACTAGCTAGACATGAAATCCAGAGTGAACCGTATTCCGATGGAGAGTGTTCTACTTGCCAACGGTAGAAGTAGGACACATCCCATGTAGGCACAAAGTTAAGGAATATGAATGGTTTCTTTGTACACCAGTATCAAATTAAGTAGAGTCACTCATCTAGCATACTCACTCGGGTCTACCCTTTGTTCTCATAGAGTAATTCAACAAAAAGGGAATATGAAGAGGTACCATATAGTAGTCATAACAAAATAATAATACACCCTACCAAAGTAGATCCACTAGGGCTGCCATCAATGGTTACTAGGATAGCTCAATGAATTTCTTAGAGATGGTTTCAAGTCGTTCCAGCCAACCTACCCATAAGTCCATCATTCACACAAGAAGGATAACATTATGTGTTTCATATTCAAGGATATCATAACCTTCTTTCTACTTTGAAAGTACCAAGTAAAGGATTCTCTTACATGTTTAAGGTCACATTTAAATCATACATACACATACATGACTAGGATGTTTTGCCCTACTAACACTACAAGAAATAGGTTTATTTAAGACCAATATTTAGGGACCAGTTAATAATTTTGTCTTCAAAGGTATATATACTGGGACAAGATTTTAATCCGGTCTTTAAGTTCTTGAGTTATTGTGAAGGTACTAAATGTGGTCTCTACAAAAAGTGTAAATATGTCTGAATTTAAAATCTACGGCCTGACGAAATATACTTAGGCGGGAAAACACTGAAATGTCAAAAAAAAATCTATTTTCACCAAATCTAGGCGCCCAAATGCCTATTACTGATTAAAATTTTAAAAAGAAAACAAAAAATAAAGACCTCTGTTTCTCAATACTTAACGTGAAACGGAACCCTAGAAGCGATTTTTCTAACAACTATCTGCATAATAAAACAATCTAAGAGCAACTCTCACCTGAAGATCTTTGTTTTCTCAAAATGGAGAAAGAATTGGTCTGCCTAGAAGCCGAGGCAGCTGCTTGTTTCCGTCATTCATCTGGTTTTTTTTCAGAACAAAGAAAAATAAAGTCAACCTAGCACTGATCTCAACTCAATCTCCATCTTCTATTTGGTCGAATCTCAGGCATTACTCCACTTCTTCAAGTTTATTTGTCTCCTTAGTTTAAGACAATTTGTTGTGTGTTTTGTTAAAGTTATAACTCTTTATGTTTTAGTTATTTTTGTGCTGTCACACGAGCTTCCGATCATTATTTGTAAAAAAAGATTCAGTTTTATAGTGTGATGTAATCCCAAAAATGAAGGGGATATATCCTTACAGAACTAAGTGTTCCTAAAGTTAAAGAAAACAGTGAACTAAACTTGTAAAGAAGGATTAACAACTAGATGAGCTAAACAAGTTTGATCAATATCGAGAGAGTTGTGTGCAAGTTTAGATATTCGTTATGCATTACAAGTGAATTGTTTTTATGCTTTTAAGTCTACAAGAGCAAGTAAGAAAACTGATTGTTTTATGTTACTATTGGAAAAGTGAAAAATTGATAATTTTGTTTGGTCCTAAAACTAATAAAATATGTAAAACAAAATAGAGCTAAGTTATTCTAAATGGTTCTCTTATTTCTTTCTAGTTGTATCTCAGTTATATCTCCTCTTTGCGAGTTATTTTTTTCTTCCACAAATCTAAGAGTAACTCTTAACTGAAAATCTTTGTTTTCTGAAAATAGAGAAAGCACAGATATACCCTGAAGTAGACGCAGTACTTTGTTTCAGCCATTCATCTTTGTTTTTTTAAGAACAAAGACAATCATGTCTACCTAGCAGCGATCTCAACTCAATCTCCATCTTTATTCACTCAAGTCTGAGGTTTTACTCCACTTCGTCTAGTTCATTTGTCCCCTTTGATTAAGACCATTTGTTTTGTGATTTGAATAAGTTATAAGTCTTCTTGTTTAAGTTACTTTTGTTCTCTCACACTAGTTGTTGATCATTATTTGTAAAAAAAGATTGAGCTTATAGTGTGTTATGATCCCAAAAATAAAGAGGATTTATCCTTCCAGAACTAAGTGTTCCTTAAGGTTAAGAAAACAATGTACTAAACTTGAAAAGAAGCATTAACAACCAAACGAGCTAAACCAACATGATCAATATGGAGAGAGTTGTGGTCAAGTTGCGAAATCCGTTATGAATTACAAGTGAATTATTTTTAAACTTTTATGCCTAGAAGAGCAAGTGAGAAATCTGATTATTGTATGTTACTGTTAGAAAAGTGAAAAATTGATAATTTTGTTTGGTTCTAAAACTAATAAAATATGTAAAACAAAATAGAGCTGAGTTATTGTAAGTGGTACTCTTATTTCCTTCTAGTTGATGTATCTCAGTTATTTATCCTTTTTGCGAGTTGTTTTTTTCTTCTCTAAATCTAAGATTAGCTCTCAACTAAAAATCTTTGTTTTCTAAAAATAGAGAAAGCATAGGTCTGCCAAGAGACAGACACAACAACTTTTTACAGTTAGAACTCTTCATTTTAAGTTACTTTTGTTCGAGTTATAACTGTTCTTTTTTAAGTTGATTTTGTTCGCTCACACTTGCTGCTGAAAATTATTTGTAAATTAGATTTACTTTTATGGTGTGTTTGTTAGGATTCTTAGAGAAGGATCATGTCACAAGACGATGAATAGAAAAATCTACATCAATTGACTTCAAGTTTTCCTTGCCTTTGTTCTGATTCCTAGATCGGCCTATTTTTGTCCTTCACAAAAGAAACGAAAACAACATATCGATGAGGTTAAGTATTTTTTATAAACTGATAGACATGAAATTTTATATTACTACATTGGCGCATATGATTAATGTTTTTGAGGAAGGAATCACGAGATTGACTTCTTCTTTTGATTCTTGATAATAACTTACTTTTAAAAAGTATTATTCTTGATTACTTTGATTCTATCCTGAAGTTCGTTGTAATTATTTGAAATGCTAATTATATTCTGTTTTTCAGTTAACAGGATAAAAGGTATTCTCAAAAAATTTCTACTTTTTGCTCTTTTTGCAGGTTCACTATGATAACGCAAAATGAGGATGGATCAATTCTAAAGAGTACTATTAGATACTCTTTGTTGCACCCGATGCACTAGAAAGAGGAAGAGGACGAGGGTTTTGAATATATATGGAGTTCTTAACTGCATGTACTAAGAGTTCATTATTTCAATCTAGTCATCTTGTTAAGACACACATCTAAGAAGTTGAAACAAGTAAGCTTTTGAATATATATAGAGTTCTTCACTGCATGTATATACATATCTTCTATCAATTTATCAATGAGTGTTACTTTTCTTCAGGTTCTATTGAGAAGGGATGACAACAACTTACCAACATCTTAAAGTCTTCTAGTCATGTAAAGGAAGCAATAAATGAGAAGTCTAATATGTCTCTTGAGAAAGAGTATATGCAAGTCAATACTTCATTTTATCCATCTACCAAGCAAGCTAAGCAATACATCCATGATGACTTGTTCTCTTTTTTCTAATGCTATCCATATTCCTTGTAATGTCAAGTCTCACAAACTGAAGCCTTATTTTTTTAGAATTAATTTGCATTCAATACAATACTTTGTCAAATAGTCATAGTGAAAGGGTATTCAAATAGTAGTGATATGTTTTCTATGGGTTCTATTTGTAAGGGACGAGGAACTGGAAATAAAAACACCCCATGTCTTTTTGCGGACCTCAAACTCGTAACCGTGTATTTGGCTTTGGTTATTGAGTAAAGGGAAAGGACATGAGGGGTGACACTTCTTCAAAGACTGAATTACTATCTAAGGTAGCTTCAACTCAAGAGGAAAATAAATCATTGAATGAGAAAAACAAATCCTTGAATGATAGATTTTCTACCTTAGAAGATGATATGAGACAAATAAGAATAATGCAAGAATTCTTTGCTGCTCAACAATTGCATAATCTGCATATGACATCACCTGAATAAGTTCAATGACCACTTACTTCTTTTTCTGATCAAGTAAGTAAAAATATACCAAACTATATTGGTGGATAGTTGTTTAAGTAGTTAGAGTATGGCTGAACTCTTAGAAAACTAATGAAGTGTAATAACCCTAAAATGACTATGCTAAGTAATGCCTAATGTATCTAGAATGCCTAGATTAGACATGTTCACACGAATTGATGCGCGTAGAACCAGACCTCTAAACCTGTGCAACAGCAAAGAAAACTAACTTAGTGTGTTATTTAATCTAGGAAAGGTTGGGTCCAGCCATGTAATGCACCCGAATATGAAGATTTACCCGGATGAGTCTGAACCGGACATAAAAAGGGGTAATCTTAAGTTTGGAGGGTCTAGGTGTAAAATGCTCTTTTCCAGGATAATGGTAGTATTTTAATTATCCTAAATATTTAATTAATTAATTAATTATTATTGTCGAGGGGCATTTCGGGTAGAGGTTGCCGAATTTGACCCTTTAAGCAAAATCTAGCTCCACCCGGGTTTGAGCCTTGGTGGAAGCAAGGATTAAATTGATTTAATTTTATTAAGTGAATTAATTGAATTAATTAATATTTTAAAAGCTGATTTAAGTAAGGGAAAAATCAGTTTTTTGATAATAAAAATAAAAATAAAATTAAGAAATAATGAGGAGTCCTTGTTTGACTAAGTCTTTACCTAACTCTCCTAATCATAATCCTCTCATTCTCACGTTTTTTATCATTTAAAGAACTGAAAATAATAGTTCTTCACTCTTTAAGAACTTAGACACAAAAACTCAAACGAAAAACTAAGCTAAAAAATAAAATCAACAACATTCTTCTCGACGGATTGTGTTTGGGATTTTTGTGGTGAGGCAGTAGTGTCGTGGGAATTGGCAGCATTGAAACAAGTGTTGAACGACATTAAGGTATGAGTTTTCTTCTCTCTTGGTCCCTTTCCATAGAGACCCCTAAGTTTAGTTAAAATTCCAATAGAGAAACTAAGGTTGTCCCCGTTGCATGCCCCTGTCATTAGATGCTTTGAAAGATTCAATGGTATTTATGTCTTCGGGTAGATAATTTTTGATCTGGTTGTAATTATGTGTTGAATGTGTATTTGGAAATTATGTAAGGAATGAAAAATGTATTCCGGAAAAGTGTATTAAGTTAACTGTTTGGCATGTGTGTGCTGTAAATTAACTATGTCGCTGGCTGAAATTTGCATGTTAAAAATGTTGTGTTTTTGTGTATGAAAATGTTAAATATGCGATGTTCATACAAGGGTAATGTTGCTGGAAAAATGTCACCCGAATTACTCCAAGAATCAACATAAAAACTTGGGAGAAAGATGGATTGAAAGAGACCAAGCTATGTTTTAAGATTTTTTAAAAATTGTGAGGTCATGGGGATTGAATCCAAGACCTCACGAAATGCAAAGTACAAAAAAATTTCATGGAAAAAACGAAAGGAAAAATAAATGTCGTGAGTGGGGATTGAACCCACAACCTCTTGAATAGATGAGAGAGTTAGGAGAAAAATAAAGGAGAAAAATAAATATGGTGAGTGGGGATTGAACCCACAACTCTTGAATAGATGTGAGATTTTGGAGAAAAATAAATATGGTGAGTGGGGATTGAACCCACAACCTCTTGCACAGGTAAGAAAATTAAGAGATAAATTAAGAGAAAAAGAATGAGCTTGTGGCGGATTGATCCCACAACATCCTTGCCTTAAATGAGAAAGAGAGGAGGAATAGAAAGCAAATATTATGGGAGTGATGGGGATCGAACTAGGGTCCTGAAAAATGCAATTATCAAGTTTAATATAAGATTGAATGTTGCTCAAGGGTTTCGAAATTGGGTTCCTATCCCAATCCGGCACTAACACATAAGTCGTACGTGAACAAATATTTAATGAATGCTGCCTCTAAGGATCGAAATCAATATCTTGGCATACCTACAAGATGCATAAGTCTTGTACCACATAATCTTGGATAAATATGAATCACTTAGACGAACTATGAATGAAGCCTCATGGCCTGTATGTGTGGACTCATATGTCTAGCGTACGTTTAAAAGTAAGTGAAACTAAGATGTTATGTGAAGATATGATAAAACCCTAGAGGGGTTAGGTAAGATTGTGACACACATTAAATGGCCAAGCGTATTGGCATACGATGAAATTAATATTCACGTAAAACGGGTGAGTAATTATGAAGTGTAAATGTGCTAAAGTTAATGAATGTGGTGACAACTTGATAAGAAGCTAATGTGAAAGGTGAGAGAAGTCTCAAATTAGCCTAAGTAAATGTTACTAAGACGTACTCACCTATGAGAGTGTAAGGTTAATGAAGAGACCAGTCCTTATGAACACTATAATGAAAGTATTGAAATTAAAGGATACTTAATACTAATGATAAGATGAGAAATCATATAATTAGCTATGATGCCTCATGCTAGAAGCCAACTTCGATAATGTATGAGACGAATGTAATGGAAATTTATATTGAGCACCGATAGACTAGCTATGAGTTGCGATTCCTTCTTTAGGTAAGGAAGAGGTTCGTGTAATTCTCATGAGATAAGACTATCCGTACAGAGGGGTATGGGTCTCCTTATATCTCCTATTCTTTGAACCTATACTTCCAATATAGGGTTCTAGCAGGGTTTGATTTCCCTATATACGCTAGCATGTTTTTGTTTACTCTGTAAGGTGATTCAATTTTTTTTAGTGTGGGGTTAAACACTATATTTCATGATCCTCACATGATCTATGTCGGTTAAGGTTAAAGTTAACAAATAAAAAATGAGGCCAGCCTCAAGTACTGCACATAATGAAATGAACGATACAGAAGGTGTTAGGATAAGATAATCAAGAGGTGAGCTAGACATAAGTACTGACACTAGGTCATTCTTGGTCATTGCACAGCGAACCCGATGAACGTCTTAAACTACATCCTAGGTATGGCTAGTGCTTACACTAGCTTACGCACGAATGAGAATGAAGTATGAATGAATGAATGAAGCAGACTCTGTGTTTGCTAAAGAAGGCTCCTTAGTTGAGGTCCCATATGTTGAGCCCTCATTTAGGGAAGTCCTAATGTCAAGTCCATGATTCCAAGGTCTCATGGCATATGGACGAATGATATTAAATATTTTATATGCTAATAAGCAATATGTTATTTGTTGTGTGCAATATGTTACGTATTATGATGCAGGTTACTCTTATAGCATGACTTTCCCTATTCGATTTTTGCAAGTCCACTGACTTGACTTTCCATAATTCGTATTTTTATGAGAGAGCTCTTCTTAATCATTCATGTCCTTGGTGTATGCTTGCATATACCTATATTTAGTACAAGTGTTTACTAATACCATACAACTCTCTACTATTAGGTGCAGGTGGAGGTGAACGCTAGAGCTTACGAGACTACCCTGAAGTTATCCGGACTTGGAGAATTCATCTGGACTTGGTAGGCCCTCTTGCTTTCGAGAATGACTATCTTTTATATTCTAGATTAGATGTAGGCATGAGCTAGTGGAGTATGTTCCACTAGTGTTTCTTTCCCAGTTATTTTCAGATATTGTATTGGTGCCATTTTGGCAACTCTATATTTTTATACAGATATGACTCAGTCTTTTATTTCATTATCTTGATATTATATTGTTGTTGTGAAATGCTTATGAGTTTATGTAGATAGTCTTATGCGAATTCAATGTTTCTCACTATGAAGTCTAAGTAAACAAAAAGTTCAAAATATTCCGCTAAAATTAACCTAGATGATGTAACGATGACGTATGTAGGCTTGTCTACGACCTCTAAGGGGTCAACGACGCCGATTTCGGCTAGGGTCTAGACTCTGGTCGTGACAAAGTTGGTATCAAAGCATTAGCTTAAATTTCGACGATAATAAGTTCACATCAACCACATCGAGTAGTTTCTAAGTCATGGTAGTGAAGTGCACCGGCCACTATCCTGAATTAGAGACTGCATGATGCATAGGAAAATTTCCCTTCTTCTGATCTTATCGTGCTTTTTCTAATGTCTGATTCCTTAGTGTTGTGAGCGTATCTAACATCAATTCTATTCTTTTTAGAAAATTAACACAAGGAGGAACGCTTGTCAGGGAGGTGGAGAAGCAGCCTTTAGGGGCAACCAAGTTCCTCCCCAGGCCCCATTTGCTGAAATAGAGATGCCTGTTAACCCAGATGGGTTGACAAATGGAGAAGTAAGGACAACATTGGTACAAATGGCCCAAGACATCACCTTAAAAGCTCAGGCTATGACAGCCCAAGTAGATCAACAAAGTGTTCCAAGGAAGAATACACCTGCCAGCACCATGGCTTGTAGGTTAACGGAATTCACGAGGATGAATCCTCCCATTCACACTGGACCAAAGATTGCTGAGAATCTCGAGGAGGAGTGTAAGGTTGTTATGCTGCATGTGAGCACGGGAAATTCCAAGCCTATGGTCCATGTCTAACAAGTGGAGGAAAGCAGGAAGAGGAAGCATACTAGGGCAGGGAACATGTCAAGGCAAGCTGAGAAGAATTTTTCAAGGAAGAGTAGTACTGAAATAAGGGATAAACCTAGTTTTAAGAAAGGACTCTCCCACCAAGGGGAGTCAAGTTCGTCCAAGGGTTGCTATGATAGAGATTCTGAGCCAAGAGTTAAGAGAATCAGTGAAGTAGTTAAACCTCAGAAGAGGCCACCTTGTAGGAAGTGTGGAAAACTTCATGGAGGAGGGTGTATGAGGGTCTCTAATGCTTGTTAGTTGTATAAAAATACATGATGAAGGATTGTCCATGTATAATAGGTTGAGAAAAAGGGAAGGAGAAAGTTTAACCGAACGTTCCATGTGAATAGGTACCAAGGAGGCAACGATTCTCGAACTCAAGTCTAGGGGTGTAAGGGAAGACCCCTTTGGTGATGTCTCATGTGCTTAGCCTAAATTAGTTTTTCATGTGTATGGTTTTATGCATTAGTATGAAGTTAATATGTTGGAGTGATCATGTTGATTGTTGATGTATGTGACTTATATGTTTATTTATGTTGTATGCTTTTAATGAGACTAGTTGGAAACGAGTTCCTTAGTATATTAATGTGAAACTTCTAGTAGGTTTCAAGGATGAGCACCAACCTACTGATATGTGAATCAGATATTCACCAACAAAAAGCATTGAAAAGCTTAGGTATGGATTTTCTCGATAAGTGTTATGCTACCATAGACTATCAAACTAGGGCAGTGTGGTTTCAGTTGCCAAATGAGATAGGGTATAAATGAACAGGGCGTGGATCAATCCAAAAAAGCCATATAATTTCAAATCCTAAGGCCAACAAGATGTCATCTAAGGGGTTAGATATACACCTCCTAAGGCTGAATTTGTTTAAAAAATTCTAAGTTGTAATGCAATAGTCGACTTGGTGTTGTAAGTCCAAAATCGTATGTGTAATATTTGCACTATATGAGTTAAAATGAATTAATGTTTGCATGTCATGTTGCTGTTTTTGTATAGCGGGGACATGATTTTTTTTACGTTGCATGAGTTGTGAGGTGCATCAAGTTAAGTGCGATTGAGAAGGAATTTCCTCAATCTCAAATATGAAGCTTCAGATAAGATTGAATAATATGCATTATCCAGAGTAAGTGTGAAACAGAAATTCACAAAAAGGAAAGTCTCAAGTATGTTAAAATATTTTCGAAAATAACCCTCTTTATTTTAAAATGATATGTAGTGTCATTTGGGGACGAATGTTCCTAAGGGGGGGATAATGTAACAACTCTAAAACGACTATGCTAGGTAATGCCTAATGTATCTAGCATCCCTAGATTAGACCGAGTTCACATGGAGTGATGCGCGTAGAACCAGACCTCTGAACCTCTACAACAGCCAAGCCAACTAACTTGGTGAGTTAGTAGAGCTAGGAAAGGTTGGGTTCATCCATGTAGGGCACCCGAATATGAAGATTTATCCGGATGAGTCTACACCAGATTTAAAAAGGGGTAATCTTAAGTTTGGAGGGTTTAGGGTTAAAATGCTCTTTTCCAAGCAAAGGGTAGTATTGTAATTACCCTAAATATTTAATTAAGCAATTAATTAATATGGTGGAGGGGCGATTCGGGTAGAGGTTGCCGAATTTGACCCTTTAAGCAAAATCTAGCGCCACCCGTGTTCGAGCCTTGGTTGAAGCAAAAATTAAATTGATTAATTTTATTAAGTGAATTAGTTGAGTTAATTAATATTTAAAGCTGATTTAAGTAAGGGAAAAATCAGATTTTTAATTCAAAAAATTATAAAATTAATAAATAATGAGGACTCCTAATTTGAATAAATCTCTACATAACTCTCCTAATCCTAATCCTCTCATTCTCACATCTCTCACTCTCATTTTCAGGTTTTTAATCAGTTAAATAACTGAAAATAATTGTTCTTCATTCTTGAAGAACTTACACACAAAAACTCAAACGCAAAGCTAAGCTAAAAACAAAAATCAAGAACATTTTCCTCGACGAATTGTGTTTGGGATTTTGGTGGTGAGGCAGTGGTGTCGTTGGAATTGGCAGCATTGAAACTAGTGTTGAAAAACATTAACATATGGTTTTTCTTCACTCTTGGTCCCTTTCCATAGAGACCCCTAAGTTCAGTTAAAATTCCAATAGAGAAACTAAGGTTGTCCCCGTTGCATGCCCCTGTCATTAGATCCTTTGAAAGATTCAAAGGTTGGTATGTCTTCTAGTAGATATTTTAGGTCTGTTTGTAATTATGTGTTGAATGTGTATTTGGAAATTATTTATGGAATGAAAGATGTATTCCGGAAAAGTGTATTAAGTTAACTGTTTGAGCATGTGTGTGCTGTAAATTAACTATGTTGCTGCCTGAAATTTGCATATTAAAAATGTTCTGTTTTCGTGTATGAAAATTTTAAACGTGGGATGTTCATATAAGGGTAATATTTCTGGAAAAATGTCACCCAAATTACTCAAAGAATCAACATAAAAACAAGAGAGAAAGATGGATTGAAAGGGTCCAATTTCCAACTTGCTGGAAATATTGGTCTCGTCCAAAAATTTTAAAATTTAGGTATGTTTCAAAAAATTTTAAAAAATATGAGGTCATTGGGGATTGAATCCAAGACCTCACCAAAAGCAAATTACATAAAAATTTCATGATAAAAACAAAAGGAAAAATAAATGTCGTGAGTGGGGATTGAACCCACAACCTCTCGAATAGATGAGAGAGTTAGGAGAAGAATAAAGGAGAAAAATAAATTTGGTGAGTGGGAATTGAACCCACAAGCTCTTGAATATATGAGAGATTTAGGAGAAATATAAAGGAGAAAAATAAATGTTGTGAGTGGGGATTGAACCCACAACCTCTTGCATAGGTGAGAAAGTTAATAGATAAATTAAGAGAAAAAGAATGAGCTTGTGGGGGATTGATCCCCCAACCTCCTTGCCTTACGAGAAAGAGAGGAGGAAAAGAAAGGAAATATTATAGGATTTATGGGGATCGAACTAGGGTCCCCCAAATCTGAAGAATGCAATTATCAAGTTAAATATAACATTAAGTGTTGCTCAAGGGATTCGAAATCGGGTTCCCTTGACCAATCCCGTATTGACACATAAGTCCTACGTGAACAAATACTTAATTAATACTACCTCTAAGGATCGAAATCGATATCTTAACTTACCTACAAGATGCATAAGTCTTGTACCACATAATCTTGGGTAAATATGAATCACTTAGACGAACTATGAATGAAGCCTCATTTGTGTGGACTCATAAGTCTAGCATATGTTTAAAAGTAAGTGAAACTAAGATGTTATGTGAAGAGATGATGAAACCCCAAAGGGGCTAGGTAAGAGTGTGACACACATTAAAGGGCCAAGTGTATTTGCATACGATGAAATGAACATTCACGTAAAAGGGGTGAGTAATTATGAAGTGTAAATGTGCTAAAGTTAATGAATGTGGTGACAACCTGATAAGAAGCTAATGTGAAAGGTGAGACAAATCTCAAATGAGCCTAAGTAAATGTTACCAAAACATACTCACCTATGAGAGTGTAAGGTTAATGAAGAGAGCATTCTCTATGAACACTCTAATGAACGTATAGAAGTTAAAGCATACACAATACTAATGATGAGATGAGAAATCATCTAATGAGCTATGATGTCTCATGCTAGAAGCCAGCTTCGATGATGTATGAGATAAATGTAATGGAACTTTATACTGAGCACCGATAGACTAGCTATGAGTTGCGATTCCTTCTTTTAGGAAGGCAGAGGTTCGTATAATTCCAATGATATGAGACTATACGTCCATACGGGTATGGGTCTACTTATATATCCTAGTCTTTGAACCTATACTTCCAATATAAGGTTCTAGCAGGGTTTGATTTCCCTATATACGCTAGCATGTTTTGGTTCACTTTGGTCAATGATAGCACCTCTTTTCGGTGTGGGGTTAAACACTGGATTTCATGATGATCACATGATCTACCTCGGTTAAGGTTAAATTTTCCAGAGATAAAATGAGGCCAGCCTCAAGTAATGCACATAATGAAAAGAACGATACCAAAGTTGTTAGGATAAGATAATCAAGAGGTGAGTTAGACGTAAGTAATGGCACTAGGTCATTCTTGGTCATTGCACAGCGAAGCCGATGAAAGTCTTAAACTACATCCTACGTAAGGTTGGTGTTTACACTAGCTTACGTAGGAATGAGAATGATGTATGTATGAATGAAAGAAGCAGACTCTGTGTTTGCAAAAGAAGGCTCCCTAGTTGAGGTCCCATATGTTGAGCCCTCATCTTGGGAAGTCCTAATGTCAAGTCCACGATTCCAAGGTCTCATGGCATATGCACGAATGATATGAAATATGTTATGTGCTAATAAGCCATATGTTATTTGTTGTCTGCAATATGTTACGTTTGATGATGCATGTTACTCTCATAGCAAGACTTTCCTAATTCGATTTTGGCAACGCCACTGACTTGACTTTCAATAATTCGTATCGTTAGGAGAGAGCTCTTATTAATCATGCATGTCCTTGTTTTTTGCTTGCATATACCTATACTTAGTACAAGTGTGTACTAATCCCAGACAACTCTTTACTTTTAGGTGCATGTGCAGGTGAACGCTAGAGCTTAAGAGACTACGCTGAAGTTATCCGGACGTGGAGCATTCATCCGGACTTGGTAGGCCCTCTTGCTTTCGAGGATGCCTATCTTTTATATTCCATCTTAGATGTAGGCATGAGCTAGTGGGTTATGTTCCATTAGTGTTTATTTCTCAGTTATTTCCAGATATTGTATTGGTGACATTTTGGCAACTTTATATTTTTACACAGATATGACTTTGTGTTTCATTTGATTTTCTTTATATTAGATGGTTGTTGTGAAACGCTTTTGAGTTTATGTAGATTGTCTTATACGAGTTCAATGTTTCTCACAATGAGGTCTAAGTAAACAAAAAGTTCAAAATTTTCCGCTAAAATTAACCTAGATGATGTAACGATGACGTATGTAGTCTTGTCCGCGACCTCAGAGAGGTCAACGATGCCGGTTTCGGATAGGGCCTAGACTCTGGTTGTGACATGAAGAGACAAATGAACAAAGACCATATCCATCGTCCTTATTGAATATGGAAGACGCTAAATTTATAATTGGCATGTTTTCCATCAGCATTTCTATTATTATTGATATGCATGTTTGAAGGAATTATTCACTTGTGAGGTGCTTCGTTGGGTGATTATCTTCTCTTAGATGGTGATTGTTTAACTTATTTGCGTTATGATTTTTGAATACCATTCATTTTTTATATCGATATTGCTTTTGAGGATCTGTCATGAACAGAATACAAAAACTTTTCCCCGTGAAGTAGAAATATTGATGTTTCAGCAAAATGATGACCAGCTCCGTTTAGTATATTCTAGTAATGATGTTAATATGGTTGATAAAACATGGAAAGACAAACTTGTATATCCACTAAAAGTAGCTGAGAGAAAAAATAATTAGCAAGTTTAAGGTGCTCAATTTACGAACTAAATTTGCATATTTATACGTCCATGATTCGAATTTCAACGCTAATATCGGTTCACTTCCGACAACGGTTGGTTTCACACTTGTAGATCTATAGATATGATTTGGATTTAAAGGAAAACAAACGTATTATATATAGAGTTTTACTCTTGACGGCAATCTTCCAATCCACAACTCTTCTCTGCGTAAAAGCTATCAGGAAATTATACATAGAGTTTTTCAGGTGTTGCAGTGTTTTCTGTTTTATCCATTGTCGGTCATAGTTGAGGTTAGCCTAGAAAAAATGATCATACACTAATGCACTTATATCAGCAAGGCCATCTATGAAATTGTAATGATGTGAGATGTCATAAGTTATTTCTCTGATGGCTGGGTTTAATTCCTTGAGTTTCCTCTCATAAAACACATAGGTTATATCCATTGTTTACCTGTTTACTCGTAATCCATGAAAGTGCGAGTTTTTTGGTTTGAGGTGTCTGCATGAGAACAATAGTGTGATTGTTTTCCATTTTATCATGACTATGGATTGAGCCTGTATTTGCTGAAATTTTAAAGTAGCGAATCAGAAACAATGTTTAGGTGGCTGCAGTGACGTCTTTGCCGGCAATAGAATTGTTTAAAAGATTACAGCCTTAGCAAAACAGGAACTCTGTTTAGGTGGCTGCAATGGCGTCTTCTCCGGTAATAAAATTGTTTAAAAGATCACAACCTTCTTTATCTGTGTTGTTTCCATTTATACAAATATAATAGCATACACACATCTTTTTCCTCTATTTCTTTTTATTTTTCTACAACTGTGTGAGAACGTTTATTATTATAGTAGAACTATGCATAGTGAACGTAGTCTACGGTTTTCTTGGATTTCATGTGGTCTAAAGTTCTTTGGGATTTAATGTATTTATTATGAATACAATCTGTAGACATTTTAGTCTTCGGATACACAATAACAGTTTTCTTACTCAAGTTCTGTTATGTTATTGCAGCTTGTTAATACTTTTGGATAACCCTTGGTGAATTTCTGTGTACTTTGGTAAAGATTGAAGCTGCAAGTTTAGTAGATGCAAGATTAGAAGATGCACAAGACTACTAATAATTTGCTCGGGATATTGTTAATTTGCTAACTTTTTTTTTTGTTAAACAAATATTGAAACTAACACCATGGGATATTTACTTATTTTTATATTTATATCAGCCTTTTGTATGGAAAATACTGTAGAAATCTTATATTTATCGATAAAGCTGATATTATTTTTGTGAAATGAAATTCCAAAAGTACAGATAGTCAGTTAGAGACTAAAAGTTTTGCTCGTTTTTAAAAATTAATCAAAGACGAGAGAGTTTCCTGGCTCTAAAAGTTCATCTAGGACTAGAAAACAACTTGTCCCTAAAATATCATTTAGGATGCGGTGTTACTACTCACGAAAAATAATCTAAGACGACGTGGTTGGTCATCCCTAAAGAGTAATCAAGGGCAAGGTCATAGCTAGTTCCTAAAGGGATTTAACAATTAGAAAATGACACGATTACAAAAAAGAAAATACTCTATTTATGACGTGATATACAGTCTCCAAAAGTATTTTTGCGACCAGCTCTAGTTCTGTCTCTAAACTCATTCAGCGACCAGCCAATGGAACTCGTCCCAATTGACCTTTATCGAAGGAACATTCTAGGACCGGTGGCGACCAACCTTTTCCCGTCTCAATAGACTATTTGGGACCAGATTTGAACTTTTTAGGACCATATTTCCCTTCCTTAGAGGCCGTTTTTCTTGTAGTGTAAGTCAAGAATTCATATTCACATACTTCATGTATCAAGTAAAGGGACATAGGTCTACCAACAAGACACACTTATTATCATCTTATTAGATGTACAATAACATTCAAGAAGCACATAAAGATAACCAAGTCAACTATAATTCACCCTATTGACTCCTATAGAAACTTAACATATTTCATCATAAGACTCATATAGCTGATAGGGAAGAGTCATACTCCATCATCAACTAAAACACACTAAGACACCATCATAATTTACTATATCCAAATATCATCAACTAGAAGAACTCATGATTTGACTTCACATTTAAACATAAGTCATATAAACCTTCACAATGATCACATATACAAGTTACAACATGATAGTATCATATTCATAATGTAATGACGAGGAGGCACATTCTTCACAATTATATCACATAAGCACCGCGACCATAAGTGGACCATACCAAAAATCAAAATCCAAGTCATATACTACACAATATAGAGGGGTTTAGGTCAACATACAATCATCCTATCAACAACACCTGTAATCCATAGCCATTCCAACCAATTCAATCAAAAAGGCTCTGACCGATAACCATACACACAGATCCAATTCAACAACCAAGCTATACAATGGATCAATCATAATACAATACAAGAAGTACAAAATTGAGGCATCCTATATGCAATCTTAATGTCACACCCGGATTCAGGAATCCGAACGCAACCGGCGTCGTCAACGTCTCAGAGGTTGCAGACAAGCCTCTTCTAAGATTTAATCACAATCATATAGTTAAATTTGTGGAAAATTTAAAACTTTTAAGACATACTTCATATACTTCATATGATTACAATATAGAATAATATTCTAACCATTTAGAATCAATTAAATAATTCAAATGAAAGAATCAATATATCCTAATAGTTTGCCAAACGACCTTAATATAAAACATTGAATAAAATGTCTAAATTTACACGCTAGGGACAACATCCACTAGCTATGTCTAAAGTGCTAAGCTAGGATGATAGATGTAGCATCCTCGAACTCAAGAGGACCTACCAATGTCTGGAGATCGCTAGTCCAAACCGCTTCAATGATTCTTCAATCTTCTCTCTAACCTGCGCCTATAAAAATAGTTATAGTATAGAGTTAGTACACACTTGTACTAAGTATGGGTGTATGCACATATAGACGTAAGGACTAAGCATGATCAAGGAAAGCGCTTCCTATAACAACATGCCATTTCTGGAAAGTGAAGTCACTAGACTTTCTTAATTCATTATTTGTAAATCATGGTATGAATATGACATATTTTAATGTATTCAAAGCACAAAACTCATTTTCTATATGAACATAAGACCTTAGAATCATGAACCTAATTTTAGAACAACTCGAACGAAAAATTAAAAATTTGCTCCCTCTAGGCCGAGAGCTCTAAGTTCCAGACACAATTTATTTTTCAGTCTTTTCTTCTTTTTGTTGTCTAGTTCAAAGATCTCCTTTGGTCCCATGTTTTACTTACAAGTGCAATGATTCATTATAGTCCCATACCTACAATGAATCAAGTAAGTAATCCAAGAGATTAAGGAAATTATTCAACTACAATTGGGCATGAAATCTTTATAAGACAATCTTTATTGGCTATGCCTATTATTTGATCATTTGCATAATATAAGAAATCATTATAAGCCACTCTTTATTTGGCTATGCCCCTTTATTTGATCATTTGCATAATGTAAAGATCACGGGGTATTGATTAGCCATTATGTTTTGCTCCCTTTATTGACATAATATAAGAAGTCATTATAAGCCAATTTATATTTGGCTGTGCCCATTGTTTGATCACTTGCATAACGTGAAGATATTGGAGCATATATCTTTATTTTTCACAAGCCAATAACCTGTTAAAACATCATTCTTATCAACCAAAGATGATTTGACATATTTAAGCTCTTACTTTCTTAGCTCAGTTTGAATTTACAGTTGTTCTTATTTCTTTATTACTTTCTTAAAGAAATCGTTAGCGTTAAGATTATGCGAATGAACATGATATCCAGTGTCTTCCCCACACCTAAAAGGGTGGTTCACCGATCAAAGTGAACCTACATGATGTGACCTAAACATGAAATCCAGTGTCTGCCCCTCACCGAAAAGGGGTGGTTCACCAGCTAAAGTGAATCAAATTCCAGTGTCTTTCCCACACCGAAAAGTGGTAGTTCACGGCTATAGTTAACCGAATACTTTCTTTGAGCATTAACCGACATAGATAATATGAGCTAAACTTGAAATAAACTGTCTTCCCCACGCCGAAAAGGGGTTGTTTCACCATCGAAAGTGAAACCGCATCATACCTAGATCTCTTAGGCGGAATCAACTGTCTAGTTCCTATGCTAGCAACATAGTTCAAAGAATAGGAGATTTTTGGAGACTCTTATCCACCTTGGTGGATCCTCACCTCATGAGTATTTCATGTGCTCGCACAAGCTCATTGCTAGTCTATCGGTGATTTGCTCAACGTCTTTTTCTTTATAACTTTTAAAGTTGACTCAAACATTATGGAATCTTGCTTCTAGTTATGAGGTTTACTTAACTCTTCGGATAACCGGTCATCTCTTTCTTTAGTTGATGAAGTGTGAATTTAACCTTACATTATCATCTCGGTGTTAATAATACTTGTCTCACAATTATTAACACTCTGTTATGTAGATATCTTTAACATAAATGTCTAGGTGTGAGTGAGACTTGTCTCACTTCTTTTAACACCTCATTCTGGTCACTTTCATAATTCTTAGACTTTTAATTATATTATTACTCATATCGTGTTCAATGTCACTTGGTAGCTTTATACCATTCTTTATGAAAGTTATAAACTTACTCAATGTACTACTATATTCATGGTGCATTTGGATAGAGTATGTTGGGACTTGTCCCAATGATTGACATACCCTTGGTTATGAATTGATTGAGTTACATTTTTCATGCTTAATTTGGTATAACATAGTCATTAGCCAATTTTATTTCTTATTTTGAAAACAAAATTGTAAGCCAATTTATTGGCATAGACGAAACATTCACATATGATGGTAATCTAGAATATTGTTAGCCAATTTATTAGAATAAGCCAAACTTTCACTACACACTACTCATGAGAGTACCATTTAGCCAATTAATTTAACTTCAGTTATATATTATAGTAATCTCATCATGTTAAGCAGCCAATGTTTTGCATTTGATTAGCTTATATGAACAATTCAATGTTTAGTTTTACTAAGCTAATAAATTAATTTGAAATCGAAGGTTCATTAACTAGCTTTGAATCTCAATCTTATCTCTTCTTGGAAAAAATAAATTCCAAACAATTACAAACATATCTACTGCAAAAAAACAAATAGTAATCGAAATCTTAACCCTTTTCAACATTAAATTGAATTTCATAAGCGAATTATAACAATTTCATCTTCTCGAACAAAATTAGGCATTAATCTTATGGATCTAACGTATAGGTCTCATTCACATATTCAAATAACACAAAACTTACACATAATTATCAGTTATCACCAAATACCAACAACATGTTCGAAATTACATATACATGCTACTAGGATTGAAAATAAGGATAACTAAGGAGATGGACGTTCAACAATGTCATTGGGAATAACCCTAGTTTCGATATTCTTGAATTCATAAAATGTTTGAAAATCCTCTTGGGGAAAGGAATCCAAGAGATATAACCCATACCTTATGTATAATTGAATCTAGGAAGATCACCTTGCACCAAAACCATTAAGAATACCTTGAAATCGCCTAAGGAGAACCGAGAGAATTTTCTGTTTTTCTTGCGTTTTGCTCACTGTTTTTCTCAGGTTTGTCTTCAGTTTTAGTCATGATTTTCTAGGTATTAGGAACTGATATTGACTTATTAAACTTGGGCTAATTGAATTAATTAAATAAATCAATTAGCTAA
Organism: Solanum pennellii; assembly: GCF_001406875.1. NCBI lineage: Eukaryota > Viridiplantae > Streptophyta > Magnoliopsida > Solanales > Solanaceae > Solanum > Solanum pennellii. The sequence continues at coordinate 51,809,642 of NC_028645.1, read as the reverse complement.
TTAGGAAAATGCCCCTCCTAAATTGAATAAAAATAGGATAACATTTGACTTAGTCAAATTTGAAATTTTCCTAAGTGTCTCGGCTAACATAATAATTTTTAATTAATTAATAAGGTGATAGTTTAATCAATTAAGAGACCTAGGTTAATTATTAAAGTGCCCCTAAGTCATTAGGGCCATAAACAACCCTTTTGGACCATCCTAGGTTAGGTACTATGTTGTTTCTTGAGTTAGTTACTAGGTTAGTGTAAGGATTTCGGTTTGAAAATTAAAATTAATTAATTAAGTTGCTAATTTAATTAATTAAATGACCTAAGGTAATTACTAGAGTACCCATAAGTCACTAGGACCATAACCAACCTCTTAGGACCATCCTTGGTTAGGTACTAGGATGTTTTTAAAATTTTTCTAAGGGTCTCGGCCTTGACTTTAATTTTTAATTAATTCATTAAGTTTATAATTTAATTAATTAAGTCACCTAGGGTAACTACTAAAGTATCCCTAAGTCATTAGGACCATAATCAACTCTTTGGACCATACTAGGTTAGGTACTAGGATGTTTCTTGAATTAGTTATTAGGATAGTGTCACCCGGTTAGGTCTTAGGTTGTCCGGTGCACTAGTTAGATTATTTGGTTAGTTCTAGGTTATTTAAAAAGTTAGCTAAGTTATTTAGAGCCTAGAGTTTGTTAAGAAGCTTATCCCCATATGGCTTGACCCCTACATGTGTGTCTACCCCAAACCTCCCTAACCACCCTAACCGAATTCTTGCACATGTGTTGCTGCTCATTTCTTGTTGTTGTCCCAAGGATCCTAACTATATCCTTGGGCACTGCTTACGCTACATGATCATTTTAACTGATTATGTGCTATGGTACATAGGTTTGATCCTTGGATTCTTAGTACCTAATGTGTGTAAGTGATGAACTCAAAAATTTTAGCTTAGGGTCTTATTTACATGTACGATTCATAAACAAGCTTGGATTATATTTTAAATACTTGTGTATACATAGAAATTTGCTAACACCCTTAAGCCAATATTCTATAATATGCCCAATATTTTTCAATATTGGGCATTGGGATGCCTATGTACCACAATACGGATTCTTAAAACTTAATAGGCTCTTTACTTAGGCATGTACATTTTTCTGGAAAGTTGCACTTGACATTATCTATTCACAATTCAATATCGCAAATTAATCTACACAATAGTTTAAGACCATTAAGTCTTAATCAAATCGCGCACGTTAGAGCCAAAATAAGGAAATCCTTATTTGCATGGGTTCATAGGGTTATTAACTTAGAATCATCAAATTGACATCTATTCAATCAAAATTCGTTGATTCAAAACATTTCATGCAAGAAGCCATGGCTAGAATTCAAATTAGAAGTTTATGCTTTAAGAAAGTACTAGAAAGCATTTTGAAGTATAACTCCTTGAAGAAAGAGAGTTCATGGAGGAAACACCATACCTTGATTCATGATTAGCCAAAAAAATGATGATGAATTGATGGAGAAATCAAGCTCCAAGATCCAATCTCCCTTCAAGCTTCAATAGAGTTCTAGAAGATTATTTTGGTGTCTTGGGTTTTGATTTTGAAACAATGAACTAGTCTTAAGGTCCAAGACTTATAAACCGACTTAAAATACCCAAATTACCCTTAACTAACCTCCCAAAATATTTTTAGAACACTAGGTGAATTACCTAAAAAGCCCTTGGCTTGGTTGAGACCGTACAAAAAATTTGCACATCACCAAGGACGGACACACCTACGCCTCGTCGACCCACCAACGGACCGTCCTGCTGGTCCGTCGTTTGGTCCAGAGGCTCATAAAACGGGAGCTTGAGATCCCCACACTAAGTATGAAGATACTCCCCAATCTATAGGGCGTCTACTGGACAAAGGGGCGTCAATGCCCTCCGTGGTTTGGGACTGTTTTGGCAATCTTGACCCACAAGTTGGGTCATCCTCAAGGACCCTTTTGTTGGTCCTTGGGGAGTCGTGACCAAACATTTCTCACTGAAATACACTCGTATAGATTTTAGGACCTCCCACATAATTTTTAACCAAAACGAACACATAAAACATGCCAAGACATGCTAGAACACACAAGCACGTCTCACTACTATCTTTTGTACGTCTCGGACTTTCTTGGATGTTTGACCTCCAAACACTTCCAAACTTTAAAAACTGACCATAAACACCATTATCAACCATTTTTATACTTAAAACCTCATGACATACATGTTAGACTATAGCTTCGCCTTATTCATTTAGGGGATATTAATATCTGGACCCCATGCAGTCTGAATACCAGTTGAATGTACATGCATAGTCCTCAGCAAAATATGTAGTCTTTACTTGAAAAAAATGGGATGATTTTTTCATTCTATCAATAATCACCCAAATAGAATCATGTTGCCTGGGACACCTTGGCAACCCAGTAATGAAATCAATATTGATCATTTTCCACTTCCATTTCGGAATTTCTATATTCTGGGTTGTAAAACCTAGCATTTGGTACTTGTTGTCAGTTCGGACACTTAGCAAAAAACTCTGCGATTCCTTTCTTCGTACTACTTCACCAAAAAAGTTATCTCAAGTCACGATAAATCTTTGTGGAACCCATACTGATAGAATATATGGAGCTATGAGCTACCTCCATGATACTCTCTTCGAGTTAATCTACCATTGGTAAACAAAATCTACCCTGATACTTTAATACACCATATCCTCTTGTTGAAAAGACAATAATATTTGCTTATGAAAATTTTCTTTAAATTCAAGAAAAATACGGTCTTGCTCTTGCTTTTATTTCACTTATTAAACTAATGATGACTCTTCCCCATTTAGCAACCTTACTCCTTCTTTTGTGGAAGCTGTTAGGAAAACTCTCAATCCTGCAAGCCAATGCACATATTTTACTACATATTTCATCTCCAGTTTAACATGGGAAGTATTACCCATAGATAATCTAATCAAGGCATTAACAACAATATGATCCTTACCTGGGTGATAAAGAATACACATCTCATAATTCTTGAGTAATTCTAACCACCTTATCTATTTGAATTTAAGTTCATTTTGACTAAACCCATACTGAAGAGTTTTATGATTGGTGAACAAATCTACATGAACAACAAAAAGATAGTGGCACTATAATTTTCAAAGAAAATACTATGACACTCAATTCAAGAACATGAGTTTGATAATTCTTCTCGTGAAATTTCAGTTGCCTGAAGGCAGATGCTATATCTGTCAACTGTCTGGAGGCAGATAAGTTTGGTAAGTCAACCTCCTTTTCAATTCTTGAAAGTTTTAGCACAAACTTCAGACCATTGATACTTCGTTATTTTCTGAGTTAATTTGGTCAAAAGGGTTGAAATAGATAAGATCCCTTTACGAACCTTATATATTAGCTAACCGATCCTAAGAAACTCCTAATATCACTTGGAGATGTGGGTCTAGGCCAATTCTTCACTTCCTCTATTTTCTGAGTGTCATATCTAATTCTATCACCGAAAACAATTTGGTTTAATAATATCACAAACTCAAGCCAAAACTCACATTTCTAGAACTTGATATACAACTCTCTATCCTTTAGAGTTCGGAGAACTATTATGAGATAATAGAGTCATCTTATTTATTCTTCCAATGGAGTACTATGTCATCAATGAACATGATAACAAACACATCTAAATAAGGTTAGAGTACTCTATTCCATGAATGTTGCAGGAACATTGGTCAAACCAAAGGACATAACAAGGAACTCATAGTGACCCTAACACGTCCTGCATGTTGTCTTTAGAATATCACATTCCCTTACTTTTAATGGATGGTAGTTCGATATGAGTTCTGTGTAAGAGAAAAAGGTTGCACCCTGAAGCTGATTGAAAGGATCATCAATTCTTGGTAGATGATACTTATTTATGATGGTAGTGTTGTTCAACTGATGGTAATTTTTAAAAATTATAAGGGATCATCTTCCTTCTTCACAAATAAGACCGGAGAGCCCTATGTTGAGACACTTGGTCTAATAAATCCTTAATCAAGGAGATATTTCAACTCTACTCAAGCCATCATATATGGTGAAATAGATATTGGATGAGTATTAGGAAGAATATCTATACTAAATTCTATCTATCTCACGAGGGACTCTAGGTACATAATCAGGAAAGACTACTGGAAACTCACATACAACTTGAAGTAACTCAATAAAAGGTGTCTCAAAAGTAAAATCATTCACTCGGACTAAGTTACAGACACAACCAAAGGATACTAACTTACTTGGATTAAGGTACAAAACGAAATTACTCTTAGGCACTGCTAAATTACTAATCCACTCCATACCTAGATCATTTTAAAACTAAAACTTGACTACTTGAGTTCTACAATCAATGAAGGTATAACAAGAGTGAACTCAATCCATACCTAGAATGATATCGAAATCTTCCATGTCTAACTCAACTTAATCATCCATAGTGATCTTGTGATTTATGGAAATGACATAATAACGATAGACTAGCACAAAAGAGCTCAAAAAGTTTCTCGGCAAGGATATCAAAATTCTGTGCAACATAAGGATTCATAAAAGATAAACTTCGACCTAGGTCTAGCAGCGCATAAACATCAAGTCTAAAGACTATGATCATTTCAGTGAAAATTTTTTCGAAATTCTCTTGCTCTTGACGACTAGTGATATAATATAGGTAGTTTGTTCCCCTGCAAGTACCCAATGTAGCTCCTCTAGGTGCAACCCTATCTGGTGGAGTAATTGATGAAAAGTGGGATATATTCCCCTAAATTCCCATTTCCTTTCCAGTTCATATGGAACTTTTTCATGAAGTGGCCTTCTTGTCCACACTTGAAACAACTTTGGGAGACATAACAACACTTACCTTGGTGGTTTCTACCATACTTATAACATCCAGAAACCCAGTTGCCTATTTCTGCGACACTACACTGAGACCGTGTTGGTCTAGCTCTGAAGTGGTGTGAATTTTTACTATTGCACTTACATATGTTTCTCGGTGAAGGTCCAAAAGCAAATGACACAGCAATTCCCTTTCTCTTTTGTTGAAAATAGGAACGTTTCACAATACTCCTTCAGTGCATTAATCATTCTTTGTCTTAATTTTGTTGTATCTAAACTCTTCCCTATCCCTCAGTTAATCTTCCTCAACCTCCTGCACATAAACCATCAACCTTTTTAAATCTATGTAACACCTCAGAAATCAGATTTCGAAAAGTGCATCATAAATCACACCAATCTGTGAACCACAACTGGGTTCACGGACAATGATAGGGTCCACGGTTTGTTGACTTGTCTGTGGACTTAACCCTTTCCCAGTAGAGGTGGACCATGGAGCCCTTCACAGGTTTCGGACAACCTCAGTGACTGTCCTGACACTTGTTAAAGCCACTCATCATCCACCACGCCCATACATCAAATAACGTGATCATGCATGGATCGTGGTCTGTGACGATGGACCATGGTTGTGTCCGTGAAAGCAATCCTAGAAACAAGTAGCTACTAGACAAAGGACCAAGACCGGCTTCACGGTCCGTGGTCGCTTTGACTACCTTTCATAGGGGTCGTGGTTAGCCTGTCAGATGCTCAAGTCAGGGGTCATTTGGTCTTTTCACCTATGTATTGGACACTTAAACATTGTTGTTTAACCTATAAAGTACATAGGTTTTGTTACTTTTAGCCTACTAAACAAATTAGAACCTAATCTAACAAATTATTCACCTAAGCCAAGTGAAAATTAGAGCAAAATAGAGGAGAACAGTGGAGCATCCCTCTCCAAGAACACAACAAGTTTCATCAGTTTCAGCCCTGAAATTGAAAGATTTCACCATGAAATTCATCACAACGAATATGATATTTAACTAGTGGATTACTTTCACCAATTAGGTCCGTAGATTTACGCTATAATCATGATTCCATTGATATTATCTAAACCAAGGGTTTCTTGAATGTTTGAAATTGTTAGGTTTTAGGTTATAAAATGATCCAAATCAACTTATAAAGATTATAGTATCATTTTGTCTATAATCAGTCACACATTCATAAACCTAGTTATGAACTTCTTTTAGTTCACGAATTACACATGCTAGGTTAGTTATTTCAGATATACATGTCTTAGGTTGGAATGTTTCATTATTAGTAAATTAATGTTGCATTTCAAAATAGCTTGTTAGTATTTGAGTTATCCAGTATTACAAAAATTTAGTCATAAATTGTTAATAACATAATCAATTGGGAGAAGCTTAATATCGAGTAGAATCTGGCCAGTCACCCTCAAGTCCTCGAACTACATGCCCTTAGGTTGTAAGTCCGCTTCATGGGCATCATTTAGTGATCACGCCATCCATTCCTCTATACCTCTAGTTGGGTATTCATGGTATTCTTGATGGGGTGTATACATCGGACTCAAAATTTATCTCATGTGAGTTTATGTCGGTTATTAGTAGCTCCCTTACAGTTATATTCTAGGCCATTGTCAAGATTATCACTATTATTTCAATATTTAGTTTTGGCATGTTATAAACTTTATCATTGCATTTAGTTATCTCATGTTAATTACTTAGAATTGGTATCATGCTTATGTCTTATCATTTCTCATATATTATGCATTTGTTCAGTTATGTTATTGTTCGATTTTATTTTATCATGCATACTCAGTACCTTTCAAGTACTAACACATACTCTGCGCTACATCTCCTCATGATGTAGGTTTCAGGTTCTCATCTTCTAATCCCACATAGATAGGTTCCCGGTTTCAGTTCAGCTGCAATAGTGGCGAGTCATGATTCTTCAAGGTCGATACACATTATTGTGTTTCCATATTTTTAGTTTTAGTTCCAATTTTTGTTAGATTCAGCTAGTGCATGTCGCTGCACTTCTATCCAGTCGAAGTCTATTTTCATACATAGTTAGATTAAATTTTAGTATTTGAGTTTGACTTTTCATTTGTTGTATACACTAAGAATGTATGTATTGATTTAGTTAATGGGTATTGTATATCATTACAATTATATGATGATTTTAGCTTCCGCACAACTTTTATTGATTCAACTATGACAACATGGTTAGTTTAGGGTCACTCATCGACCTAGGTCCCGTCTCCACTTCTTGGGGTTAGTTTCGGGGATTCACTAACTTGGTACAAAACCACTAGGTTTAAGAGTCCTAGGATGTCTGACAATACGCACTAAGTAGAGTCCTTTTCATGGCTGTGAAGTGCACCATATCTAATGAGAAGAATACTATGATGTTTATTCGGAAAACCTCACTCTCTTTTTACTTTTATCATGCGTAAAATATGATCCAATTTCCTCGTTCTAATCCATTTTCATGACCTTAAGATCATGATTCCTCGTAGATTCAAACAAGAAATGCTAATACGCGTAATGCTAACGTAGTTCCACCTGTCCCAAACCATGAGGTTAAGAATGTAGAGTTTCAGAATGCGATCCAACATTTAGCTTAGAGTGTTATCAAACAAAACAACTACAAGATTCTAGATCCTCAAAATGTCGTGTGGTGGATTAGTGGAAGCCAGGGTCGTGATTTAGTTAGGATAAATCCAACAAATCTTTAAGGGTCACAAGTTGGTGAGGACCCACAGAACTTCATTTATGAGTTTAAGAAAATCGTTTGAGTAATGCAATCGACTAGTAATGGTAAGGTTGAGTTGGCATCCTACCAACATAATGATGTTGTTTACATATTCTAGACTCACTTGAAAGACATAGGGCATACTTTGTCTTTTATAACTCTATATAGCAGTAAATTTTGGTGTCAGAACAAAAGCTCTCATTAAGAACTTGTAAGGACCCTAAAACAAATTAGTTAAACTAGAGCCTTACGTGTGTGTATTCAAGTTTCGTGTGAAATTAAGCGTGTTTGATGGTGTTTTATGTTTTACCTATCCATGGTTGAGGTTTTAGGGGTGAGAAGTCAAGCTATGATCCCCCAAGGAACACCATAATGGTAAATGATGATGAACATATATCAAACCCAAGACCTCAAGGAGACCATGGGTTTTCAAAAAAGAGGGGTGACCTACGAAAGGGGTCCACGCCCCTGTAACACTTCAAAAGTCTACGACGTATTCTAGAGTATAACAGAAGTGTCAAAAGGTATAGACACTGTTTTATTGTAAAAAATAATGTATATTAGTCATTTAGGAAGTTTTGAAATCAAAACGTCAAAGAAAGTCCATCAAAACTGGAAATTAGTTCAATGAGGTGCTAGTGTGCCTTAGCCTATTTGACTAAGTTTTAAGAGTTGAAAATTGATAAATTTTTGTGGAAGGGTGTCTAACACCTATTAGAGTTGATTAATAATTGAAACGTCCGGGCATGACTTCCCAAGGACCAACCAAGGGCCCTTGAGGAGGACCCTTGCATTTTTGGGGTAAAAGGCTGCCCAAGGCAGTGTCCCCTAATAGATGCAACCAACGATCAGTTGTCCAATCAACGGGGCTTGTACTGATTCTGTCAACGGACACTTCCCCAAATACTTGGAAGCATGTTTTGGAAAAGTCTCCGTCAAAAATGACAGACCAACAGGATGGAGGGTCATGTGGTCGTCGATGGACAAATAGAGAGTTCGTCAAAGTCTCGTCTTTGAGGGACTGATTTTACTCTCATTATTAGGTTAGTAAAACTAATTATTTAGGTTGTTAGTTAATTAGATAGGGGTTAAGGGAGGTATAATTAAGTTAATTAACAACCTATATAAAGACCCTAACCTAATTAGACTAACCTAACTCTCATAATTCCTAAACCCAAATTCTCTTCCTTCTCCATTCTTTCTCTCTCCCAAGTTGAACACCACCATATAAGGTCAAATTCAAGGGGGTTCAAGGGATGAAATCAGTAAATATTGTCCATCAATATTCATAAAGTATTAAGGTAAGGGATTTATTCCACCTTTGGGACTTTTTTTCGCAAAGGGTTCCTTCGAATTGATTTTAAAAGATGAGTTTTCATGTGGTCTTTTCCAATCTTGAAATTGATCTTTCAATTGGATTTTTATGGGTTTTTTTGGATTGTATTGATTAAACTATGATAAATTATGTCTATATTATACTAATTATCGATGGATTGGTCTAGTTTGTAGAAAATTACCTATTCCCCTTAACCCTAGGTTGTGATCTTGAATTGAACTATCTAGTATTGATGTAATTGTTTTGGTTAATGTGTGATTTACTATCCTATGATGTTATTGTGCCAATTTATGAGTATATTGAGATGAATTGTAGTCCTGCCATGCTAGTTCTTGAGTAATTGACTTATATGGTGAAAGTAAACTATGAACTTGATATAATTCTCTAATCCTACGCTATGAACTAGTTAGGGATTGTGGTATAATTATTCAACTGGTCTTGTTATTATCTTGCTTAATATTAAATTATGTGAGTATATCTTTGTTGGGATAAGTTGGAGGTTGATGGTAGGACCATGAGGAAGGTATTGTGAAGAGGATTGAGTAAATCTTGTGATCTCTATTATTTACATCACTTATGGTTACTTGTGCTTAAGACATGATATTATATTGAAGTAGACATTATATTAAAATTCACAGGGTTGGTATGATGTTTAATTTAAAAGTCTTGAACTATGGATTTTGAGTTGTTCGCAAAGATGTAAATGTTATAAAGATGATCATTACTTACCAATGTGCCTTATTATGATGTTACTATGTAAATGTGTTAACCTCACTTATATCAATCGTAATGAAATGACAATACACATGCAATTCATATTGAGCTATGATTATGATGATTATATAAGGGATAGACCCTATGACCTACATTATGCTATAATAATTAATAAAGACATTAAAGATATTTCAAAACGGACTCTAGCTTAGCACCGAGTGAACTAGTGTGAGGAGTGTCCCTTCCCACATAGAGATGGTAGGATAACTAATGTACTCATGAGATAGGAGACTAAAATACATGTAGAATAAAGAGTGTCCAAACTATATCTGCTTGTTGTTGAACTATGTTTCCCCCATAGCTCATGTGGTCTATGTCGGTGAGGGCAAGATGTTCCCAAAAGGTAAAATGAAATAAAGGAATGAACTATAACTAGGATAACCGAAGGAGTTTAGCTTATTCTAGGTAGGGGTATGGAACTCTACCTAAACATTGCACTAGTTAGCCTTAAGAGAAGTCTTAGGAAGATGTTCTTATATATGTATTTGATTATAATGGTACATGGTATGTATATAATTATCTTGCACATTGACGATACTATATGATGATTGGTTTAACTTCTGAATATGTGTTTGGTCTCCATGGTTAATATATGATGATATGTACTCTCAAAAGATATACTATGTGAAGTTGGATACTAGTCATGGTTCTTGTTGGGTTACTTGATTGATTAAAGATATGTGGCTTTGCTTGGTCATTTCTCTAGTTGACTTAATGAGGTTTCGTGGATAATTGTCTTGGTTTGGTTATATTGTAATGAACACTTATCCAAGTTTGTTGCTATTATAACTTTATGATAAAGTTGTCCTGATTATTTGTTTAATTATGTGAGATGCATATTGGCTTGACTAGACTTAGTGTTGTTAGTCCTGTGTTGTACATGCTCTTGACTTAATGAGTATGTCTTATTGATTGGTATGGTCTTCTTGAATGTGCATAAGACTTTTCTAAGTAAATTGTATGCTTTAATGAAATGTCCCCTTTTAGAATGATTTTATGATATGTGTGCATATGGTCTCATACTTAGTACAAGTGGTGTACTAATCCCATTGTCTTCCTTTTCTCCAATATTTTAGGTTCCGGTCATTGAAGGGCTTTTGAGACGACTTTGAAGAAAGACTTGGAATTTTCACTCATCCAAGTTTGGTAGGTCCTCACTTTCCGAGGATAATGCCACTATAAAGCTTATGATGTTGTTATAGCTATAAGACATCTAGTTCTTTCTTTTTCATTTGAGTATTAAATATTGTATAGCCTATATGTGGCTTTATTAGCTTGACGTATGGGATTTGCCCAATTTATATACTCATATTTTAGATGGTTATGAGATGAGACATCCGTTTAAGACTATGTTATATCTTATATATCTATGTGTAATAAAAGGAGAAGACTATAAATCTTCTTATATGAAGGGTCTATGTATACTCGATATTAGTAAACTATGTTATGCTAGAGGTCTATGTAAACCTAAAGATATATATAGAAAAGCTTTTAAATTTCCGCATCTTAACCTATGAATGTAATAATGTAAGTTAAGAGGTTAGTCTTAGTCCTCAAAGAGGTCGATGAGCAGATTACATCTATGGGATGCTCCCCGAATGTGACAAACTTCGTACATGAGTATGAGGTTGAAATCTTTAGAGTCGATGCCTCACTTCACCATGTCTATGTAGATTTTTATTCATAATTGTGAAGCATTCCACACTTATTAATAAGAAACTATAAGATGCTTAGGAAACTCTCACTTTCTTCGAAGTCCAATATCGTGCCTCTAGAGTTGTGACTTTACGTCTCTTAGCATCTAATCCATTTATTGTGATTATAGGCAATAAATACTCAAAGTACAGCCGCTCAAAGACTCGACGAAGATATTTCCAATTCAGGAGCTCCTCCCTGAGGTAATCAAGCGCTTCCTCTAAAAGAAGTTGCTAATGAAGACCAAGCTCCGATTAATCCTCCTCCTTTGACGAATTGTGACATAAGGTCTGTCTTTCTCCAAATATCTCAAGCCATTACTACTCAAGCTAAAGCCATGACGCCCCAAGCTAATGGGGAGATTGTACCCTGAGCAAACCAACATGTGGTACCATGGCCTCCCATTTGAGGGATTTTACTAGGATGAATCGCCCTACTTTCTATGGGTCCAAGGTTGAGGAATACCCCAAAGAGTTCATTGATTAAATCTAAAAGATCCTCTATGCTAGGGGGTTGACTACTAGTGAGAAGGTCGAGTTAGCCACTTACCAACTCAAAGATGTGGCCCATACTTGGTACGTCCAATGGATTGACAATAGGCCCTTAAGAGGTGAATCGGTGACATGGGAGATTTTCAAGAAGGCTTTTATTGATAGATACTTTCCTAGGGGGAGCGGGAAGCAAAAGAGGTGGAGTTCATCAACAATAATCAAAGAGGTATGAGCTTAATTGAATACTCCTTTAAATTCACTAAATTGTCAATGTATTCTCCTTTTTGGGTTTCCGGTCCTATAGATGAAATGAACTTCTTTGTGACGAAAGTGTAAGATGACTTGCAAGAAGAATGTCATTCGGCTATTCTACCTTACAATATGAACATTTCTTGTGTCATAGTTCATGCTCAACAAGTTGAAGAGGCTAGGGCTAAGAGAATGAGCAGAGATGCCAAAAGGGCAAGGTCTTTTGATGGTGGTTCTTCTAAGGGCACTACACAATTTTAGACCTACAACCACACTTACTCTTGGCAACGCTTATAAAGTGTTTCCTATAATATATTTGGGTAAACTTTTGAAGTGTATTCTAAGTTTTTTAATTTTGGTTACAGTAATATTGTCAACACTTCTAAAATATATTCTTTAATGGGAGATTTTCAAGAAGGCTTTTCTTGATAGATACTTTCCTAGGGAGAAGCGGGAAGCTAAAGAGGTGGAGTTCATCAACATTCATCAACTAGGTATGAGCTTACTTGAATACTCTTTGAAATTCACTAAATTGTCAACGTATTCTCCTTTTTGGGTTTCCGGTCCTATAGATGAAATGAACTGCTTTGTGTCGGAAGTGTCAGATGACTTGCATGAAGAATGTCATTCGGCTATGCTACCTTACAATATGAACATTTCTTGTGTCATAGTTCAATAGACAAGTTAAAGAGGCTAGGGCTAAGAGAATGAGTAGAGATGCCAAAAGGGCAAGGTCTTTTGATGGTGGTTCTTCTAAAGGCACTACACCATTTTAGTCCTACAGCCACACTTAATCTTGGCAACGCTTACTAAGTGTTGCCTATAATATATTTGGGTAAACTTTTAAAGTGTATTCTAAGTTTTTTACTTTTGGTTACACTAATATTGTCAACACTTCTAAAACGTATTCTTTAATGGGAGATTTTCAAGAAGGATTTTCTTGATAGATACTTTCCTAGGGAGAAGCGGGAAGCTAAAGAGGTGGAGTTCATCAAATTTCATCAACGAGGTATGATCTTACTTGAATACTCCTTGAAATTCACTAAATTGTCAACGTATTCTCCTTTTTGGGTTTCCGGTCCAATAGATGAAATGAACTACTTTGTGACGGAAGTGTCGGATGACTTGCAAGAACAATGTCATTCGGCTATGCTACCTTACAATATGAACATTTATTGTGTCATATTTCATGCTCAACAAGTTGAAGAGGCTAGGGCTAAGAGAATGAGTAGAGATGTCAAAAGGGCAAGGTCTTTTGATGGTGGTTCTTCTAAGGGCACTACACCATTTTAGGCCTACAGCCAAACTTAATCTTGGCAACGCTTATAAAGTGTTGCCTATCATATATTTGGGTAAACTTTTGAAGTGTATTCTATGTTTTTTACTTTTGGTTACACTAATATTGTCAACACTTCCAAAACGTATTCTTTAATGGGAGATTTTTAAGAAGGCTTTTCTTGATAGATACTTTCCTAGGAGAAGCGGGAAGCTAAAGAGGTGGAGTTCATCAACATTTATCAACTAGGTATGAGCTTACTGAATACTCTTTGAAATTCACTAAATTGTCAACGTATTCTCCTTTTTGGGTTTCCGGTCCTATAGATGAAATGAACTGCTTTGTGACGGAAGTGTCAGATGACTTGCAAGAAGAATGTCATTCGGCTATGCTACCTTACAATATGAACATTTCTTGTGTCATAGTTCATGCTCAACAAGTTGAAGGGGCTAGGGCTAAGAGAATGAGTAGATATGCCAAAAGGGCAAGGTCTTTTGATGGTGGTTCTTCTAAGGGCACTACACCATTTTAGTCCTACAGCCACACATTATCTTGGCAACGCTTACTAAGTGTTGCCTATAATATATTTGGGTAAACTTTTAAAGTGTATTCTATGTTTTTTACTTTTTGTTACACTAATATTGTCAACACTTTTAAAACGTATTCTTTAATGAGAGATTTTCAAGAAGGCTTTTCTTGATAGATACTTTCCTAGGGAGAAGCGGGAAGCTAAGGAGGTGGAGTTCATCAAATTTCATCAACGAGGTATGAGCTTACTTGAATACTCCTTGAAATTCACTAAATTGTCAACGTATTCTCCTTTTTGGGTTTCCGGTCCTATAGATGAAATGAACTGCTTTGTGACGGAAGTGTCGGATAACTTGCAAGAAGAATGTCATTCGGCTATGCTACCTTACAATATGAACATTTACTGTGTCATAGTTCATGCTCAACAAGTTGAAGATGCTAGGGCTAAGAGAATGTGTAGAGATGTCAAAAGGGCAAGGTCTTTTGATGGTGGTTCTTCTAAGGGCACTACACCATTTTAGGTCTACAACCACACTTAATTTTGGCAACGCTTATACAAGTGTTGCCTATAATATATTTGGGTAAACTTTTAAAGTGTAGTCTAAGTTTTTTACTTTTGGTTACACTAATATTGTCAACACTTCTAAAACGTATTCTTTAATGGTATAAGCTACACTTTATAAGCGTTGTTACATTATGATTTAATTGGCAACACCTATTTACACATATGACCACACTTTTAAAGTGTGCTATTTTTATAATTATAAAAATAACACATAAAAAGTGTGGCCCTAAAGTTTTCACCTAAATGTTGAATTCCCTCCAGCATATTTTTTACTTTCCCTACTATTTTTAGTTGTCAAAAGAAATATAAAACTTAAATCTTTTTGAAGTTTCAAGTGTTTGCCTTAAATAAGAAAAACCCTCTCAAATGCATAAGAACGGTGTTTTCCCCCTTTTAGTGATTTTTCGTAGGTCACATAAGCAGAAGTATTTCTTCCATCATTCATAAATTAATGATATTTCAAAAGCCGGTCGATGTACAAGAACAGTAGACTCAATGGGTTCTTACACTTATGTGTCGGATCTTTGGAGGAAGAAGCAGTCAGATGTTATGAGTTTCTTCCAAAGGGTGAGGTGCTGGGAGTACCGTCAACTACTTTCTATCGTCCGTGTCACCAGATCTACGAAACCTGACAAGGTACGCCACTTGGGATACAAGGCCAAGAAGTTACATTTGTATTTTATATAGTAATTTACTCGGTATGTTCTTAATGGTAGGATTCAGATATTGTATCTTTTTTGAAATATTTGCCCATAAAAAGAGAAGTGAGTTTGGATATCTAATGGAAATGGAGTTTGAATCATGGTCTCTTTTGATTTATATTTGTGTTCATTAGCTGCCTATGGGTTAAGTCTGTCTCACTGTTGGGTCGTAAAATATTGTATTTGTGTTATGTTTGAGACATACATCTGTGATTGCTGAGTTTCCTGTGAAGGCTTTCATCATTTATGTCAGTTTCTACATGCAAAAGAATGAAACCCTTATATAGTATACTCTATTTCTTTTACTCATTCGAGCAATTGTAAGAAATATTTTCTTCTATAATGTTAAATTCTACATTTTTCATTGTATAGACTAGTTCTGAGTTATGATTAAGACTTTTTCTTTCCAGGGATATGTGGTCTACTGTGTTTGTGTGAAACGCAGTGGAAGGAAAAGGCCTGTTTACAAGGGTATTGTATACGATAAACCCACCAACTAGGGAGTCACCCTACTGAAATTGAAGTGCATCAAGCGATCTGTTGCCGAGGAGCTTGCTGATAGGAAATTTGGTGGTCTTAGAGTCCTCAACTCATACTTGATTAATTAGGTATGTGCTTTAACATATTACCTATTTCTTCTACTTCCTAGTGCATTTCATGTTCTAACATGCTAGAGTGCAAAGCTATTCGGATTTGTAATTGAGACAGAATTGTATTTTATTATCCACTACCGACTTTTAAACTTGATTTCTTTATCCCAATATGGTTTGCAAGTTGGTTGAGTTTATTTTCAAAATTAGCAAGATAACACTCTTTAATTGATATTCTTTCGGTAACTGAGTAATTTTTTTGTTTTTTTCACGTCACTTGGACTTTTTATAAACACTCTTTAATGGTGCGAATAACATTAACCTTAACCTTCTCGTATGGATGATTCAACCTACAATTGGTTTGAGGTATTATTGGTTGATCACGCTCATGCTGCTATTCGCAATGACCGAAGAATCAACTTGATCTGCAATCCAATGCATAAGCACAGAGAATTGTGTGGCCTCAATTCAGCTGGTAAGAAATACAGAGGACTCTGAGGAAGAGGACATCTCCACCACAAGGCTCGGCCATCAAGAAGCGCAACCTGGACAAGGAACTACACTTTGTCTCTCCGCTGTTAACGTTGAATAGCTTGACGTTTTTGAGAGATTGTCGATTTTTTTCATTATCTGGTTTTAGCCCTTTTATTTTGAAACATTTAGTTATTTACAATTTTGAACAACTAGTTTTGTATTTGAAGTATCCATGTTTTTGCTGGGCGAGTCTCTTGTACTCAATACAATAGATTCTAGTACAATTTTATGTTGAAAGCATACATTTCCTTGAAAAAATATTATTTCAGAAAGCAAATTGTAGAATGGTTTGACGTTTTTCTAAATTTTTCACATTCCTGGGTTTTCACTGCCTACATACGAATAAACCTCATATTTTTCTCTTTGTTCATCAGGTACAAAACGAAATGCTTCACTTAAGAAGAAGATGTCTTAAAGTTGCATCACACTGAAAGGATTTTATTGGAATAGAGTTTATCAGGTAGATGTTTCTACCTTCAAATGTCTGAATTTATTTTAATTTTGTTTGTGGGTATTTTTTAATGTTGTTTATATGATTTGTGTTAATTTAAGTGAGTGCAGCTTGTAGTAGATATACACAAATAAGATTCTTTGGCATGGGCAATATTCATTATATAGGAATGAGAATTTCTTTATTATTAGACCAAGAAACTGATTCGAGGTTCTCATGTCAATCCTATTTGTAGTATACGATTTGGGTTGCTTTGTCTGTATTAATTTATGAAACTCAAGTTTCTTGTATTGGCTAGAAAGAATTCTAGCTTGTAGTAGTATTAAACCATTAGATAACAAAGCATATCTCCTTTTCACATAGATTTATTTTTTACCAAAGTTAAATTAGACCAATCAAGCGTTTCTTTTTATGCAACTTTTTGATGAATTTCACATTATTAACTGTTTCTAATTTATCAGGTACATAAGATCAAAATGTTGTTGTTTTCTTTACCTCAATGAACTTACGTATCCTCTATCTAAAGAGTGTTATCAGGTAAATCCAAAAACATTTGTATCCCAATTCTAATTGGTTTAAAAAGTATCTAAATTTATAACTTTGTGTGTCTAAAAGAGATTCTACGTTATGAAGTAATACTAAAAAAGAATCATGTCTTTGTTTATAAGGACAAGAAGTTATTAAAATTTTAATAACGAGACAACTCTCTTGATTATCTTTAATCAAGAGAGTTTTGAATCCTCATTCTTTTATTCATTGATTATCTTTGAAATTTTAATGTTCTTGTCAGCATATAAAAATGAACAACAAGTAAAAAATTTTAAACCAACACAAATGTCGATAGTAAGTAAAAGAATACTTTGAAAAAATATTCTTTTTAGTTGATGCAAGTTTTGATATAATCATTGTGATTAACCTTTTAAAAGAAAAGTATTTACTGTGACTAGGACAAACTTTTCCCTGCAAAGAATTACTCTGTTCTTGAGAATTAAGGAATCATTTGAAAATATTTGTGGTTTCTATTTAGTTGTCTCACGTGACATTCCATCTCATGTTTCTCTTTTCATGTTTCCCTATTGGTTTCATGAAAATTAAATAAGACAACTATGTCAATAATATTTCGCAGAGGTAGTTATAAGTGCGGAGCGGCTGAAAGAGTATGTCTTTAACAAAATTTGCACGGAGCTGCTCAAGGGGCCATAATGTGTTGTCTACATGCATAGTTCTTTCCAGAAGGAGGATAACAACCCTGTATTGACCATCTTGAGGTGTATCTATGAAGAGCTCTCTTCTGACTGTAAGGACAAGCTTCAGGCTGTATACTTTGTGTATCCTGCGCTCCCGTCAAGGCTTGTTCTTGGAACTCTAGGCAGATTTTTCTGAGTGGAGGGTAAGTAGTTTCTTCGTTAGTTAAAAATCTGAACATGGTAATTGTAGATCTCACATTTGCCCCTGCATTTTTAGTGGAGATTGCACATATTTTAGTTACATATTTTGGTTGATTAGTCCAGATTCCAATAATATTAATTACATTGCACTTTTGACCCTCTTATTTCCGAGGAACAAGATTTTGCTCATCTTGATTCACTACAGCTCTTACGCCATGAATTTGGATCTAACAAATTGGTTAATCAGATCTTCATATTGTTGGAAAATACTTTCCAGGTAATTTTTCAAAACTCCATATTAGTTATCTTAAGTATACTTAAATATTACTGACCACCAATTAAATGTGCTATTTATTGTATAATTATAGTCATATAACATAAAAAAAATTAAACTATAGCTATATTATTTAAATGTATATTGAAGTTTGCCATATTATGTAGTTTTTCCTCTTTTCAATCCCCTTTTAAATTTTCAATTTGCAAGATCAATTTTTGGGCCTTATACGCAACCCACAACTTCATAACAATTCCCAGCCCACCTCAACTTATCCCAAATAAAACCAAATAGCACAACATAAACACATACCACCCCTAACTCCATCTAAGCCCAACGCTTAACCCATACGGACAACCAAACCGACCCGACCCGACCCCATCACTTTTCTTCTTCGCGCGAGATCTGACCTAGAAATGCGTGAACAACAACGCTAGTGAAACCCAAAATTCGCGAAAATTTATAGCATACAACGGCCATACTCGACAAGCCTTACCATGTCTTCTTCGCTCCAAAATACAAGGAGAAGTCACGTCCAAAAGTACTCATGTATGCCCTCTTCTTCTTTTCCTTAAACTCAGCCGACTCCAGCTCCAGGCGGCGCGCCTGCTGTTCAACATTCGCATCTCGTCCCCATTTCCTTTTCTTTCGCTGAGTTTCAGAGCAAAACTACAACTCTCCATTAATTTTTTTTACTGTTGCCTCGAAAAGGAACTAGTTGATTCGAAATCCAACGGATTTTGCCCACTAGTCGCCCAAAAATTTTCTGTATAAATAACCCTTTGCATTCAAGTGATGAGGGAAAGTTTTTGAATTTGGATTCTTAGAAGAAGATTTGAGGTTGACTTTAAAGCAATTGTAACTTCTACACTTCAAATTTTTATATCTAACTTCCTAATTCTATGTTCCGAGAAGATCGACGCTCGAATTTTCCTGGCTTACCATTCGTATTTGAAACTCGTGGTAAAAGAATCACCCCTCTCAAGCTCGTTCGTCCCAGTTTCTCCTCAAAGAAAGGTAACCTCTTCAATTCGTTTATCTCGAATTTATATCTATGAGATTGTGAAATCTTTATTTCTGTTTGTCTATTGCTGTTCATATGAGAAATTTATTTTATGCCAACCAATATCATGTTCTTATCAGTAGTGTAGTAATGTTCTTGCTAAGCTTCTCGACGCTATTCATATTCGTTCAAATCTTAAATTCTTGCATAAGTTTCATGCGCTCTAGTTTTGGTTTAAGCTTTTCAAAGTAACACTCCTCCCGACTTCAATTCGATTTTGTTTTAGATTATAGTGATTTCTTTGTGTTATTATGAAGAGTTATTTTGTGTCTTATTCTGCAATATATTCCTGTGTTGTTACATTTTTAGGTCGTTTCGTTGTTTAATTTAGAAATATGATCTATTTGGTTTGCTTTGATCCCTTAATCATAGAGTGTGCAATTTTTTACTGTAATTGTTATACTCATTTAAAATCGATTCGTACATAGCTCAATAATCATGCTCCATGTCTCTTTTTTTTGTGTATATTTATTTTGCTTAGTGTGAATTCACTTCATGCTTATTTGGTCTCCAGTACCTTAGCATCTTTCCCCTGTATATTCCCTGCTTGATATATGTTATTAAAATATGCATTCAAATACTCCTGGTATATAATTTCTACTTTGAAAGCTAATATGCTTTTCATGTTTAGGTGTGACATGATTATTTGAACTGGTTAATAGAAAGGTTTAAAGGTGCACCAATGTTCTCACTATAATATGATTTTATCTTGATTAATTTTTACCCGATATTGCACCTGCTGTGAGACTAGTTTGAATAGCTCGAGTAATCATCATGCTCTTTTTCCTCCAATCTATTGTTACTTAGGACTTCTTATTTATTTTTTTTGTTTGAAGTC
This sequence comes from Solanum pennellii, assembly GCF_001406875.1. Lineage (NCBI taxonomy): Eukaryota > Viridiplantae > Streptophyta > Magnoliopsida > Solanales > Solanaceae > Solanum > Solanum pennellii. The sequence goes on along the minus strand of NC_028645.1, from coordinate 51,789,264 downwards.
TCGAAACAACCTTATGAAACTTTGATAAATATTTGTCTTGTTCTGTTTGGAATAGTTTGGCGTTCATTTGGTTTCAACTATGTTGGCTATTGACCTGTTTATTTTCTCTAATGTCTGCGCGTGTTCCTTTGGTCCTGACCTTCTCAACTATGTTAACCTCTCATAAAGTCTACAACCTATTGTTCTCGCTTGATAGGATTGTTGTTTATGTCTCTCGGGATTAACCCATGATTTACATCTTTAAATTTCAAAATAGCTAGCCCCTATAAGTGATCTGCGTGTTCCTTCATTCGGCTTTCATTCTGTTTCTTGTCATGATAAATTTTTGGACAGTTGTTTCTCATTTTGTGTTCATTTTTCTATCTTGTGCGACTTTAGCATTTTCGCTACCTGCTCGTTTAGCTTTGCTGTTGTTCTTTAGGACAAATGCTCCATGATAAACTGATTTCCTCCCCTGTTAAATGTTTATCCCTATTTCAATTTAGTCGCTGCTTGGTAATTTTTTATGGATGCCTGTGATTATTCTTTAATTTTGCTTAGCATGGACTGTTAACATTTATTTGGCTCCTAATTCCCTAGGTTCTTGCTATATATATATATATACATACATACATATATATATATATATATNATCGTTTAGGCCAACACTGTACAACAGTTGCTTTGTGGGCATCAAACCAATTTCAATGAAAGAAAGTTGTGAAATACGCGAGTCGACGATTTACGGACCAAGTTGTGACTGCCTTGATAAAGTGGCTGAGGACATAAAATTGCCGGAGCTTCAGTTGGATGATTTGATAGTGTTCTATAACATGGGCGCATATTCAAAATGTGTTGGAACAAAGTTCAACGGATTTGATATGTTAACCACACCTACCTATCTTGTTACCACCAATTCTACCTAAAACTTGGATCATCTACCTATGCTATGCTATGCTGCTTGTTTTCTATGATTAATTTGTTTCCAATCATTAATTTTGTATTATTGTGAGATTAACATATCTATATTTTATTAATTACAAGCTTATTTTCCAAATTGTTCTTTTTTAATTTGTCCACCGATAGTATTATACCTATTACTACGTCCATTCTTCTTTTTGAATGGACGAACTCCTTAGCATTCGTTGCAAGTTATTATTAGTGCTTATATATATATATATATATATATATATATATATACTCATTTAGTGTTAGTGTTGGCATATTAAAGGATTTGGATTCATTTCTTTAGAACCTTGTATAGTATTTTTACATTAAGTATTAACTAAAGTTGTCCTAACCTTCTTGGCTTCAACTGTTAGTGTCATTCATTACCAGATTTTGATTATTAAATGGGTTGGATGCTATATGCATTGTTATGGATGTTAAGTGCTAACAGTATGTTTAAATAGTCATTTGTTTTATCATTAGCATGACTCGAGTCTTTCGAATTTGTACAATTTATCTAGATCCACACTGTTTAATTCAATCGAGCCACTTTCCATATATTTTTTAGAGAATTGCTATGATTTGTCTTGGGTATATTTTTTCTCCATTAATTTCGGATGCTAATCAATTTTTTTTGGTTCTATTACATGTGATACCAATCTGAGTTCATTTTGGACTCATTCCCTGTATTTCTTTGAGTCAAATTTTTTCGAGTAAGCCCATCAATGTCCGACGATGCTGGAAGCTGAAACAGGCTCCGGACAGTTTGAAACTATCTGCATGCTTTCTGTATACACTAGTATACACTACGAAAATATTAATATACAGGTCAAAATGCAACAAATACTAGGACAAAAAGTATATACAGGTTGGAGGCGTCAAGGTCGACTGTATATAGTCAATATATGAGCTTATATGGAGGAAATGGTGCTGATATGCGAGCTGTATACACTGATATACGGCTTGTGTATACAAAAAGGGATTGGGTTAAAACCCAAAAATCTGCATCGAAATTGGCCCAAGAAGGGGCCCAATTTTATTATCTTTTTCACTCTCCTAATTGTTTTGATTATGTTGAGTAATTTCATTTCACTCTACCTTTAGAATTGGTAATTAACTTACTAAAATCCCCAAAAGATGAGTTATTTTCTTTATCTTAGTTTACCATTTAAACATCTTTTGCAACCATTTATTTATTTATTTATTTTGTCAAGTATATGAGTAAAATTAATATCTTTAGTTAATTCAAATCTATGTTCTTAAAAAGATATATCCTTTAATGCTTTTAACTTAACCATATTTTACTATTTAAAAGAAATTGTTTTAAGTTATGCGAAACTTTTATCCTTCCATTAATTTGGAATGGGTTTTCATGCTCAAATTGATAATTTGGTTTGAGTAATTATCTTTTAAAATTATTCACAAAAAAAATCTAATTTGGTTAAATTCTATTCACTCATAATTAATTTCAAAACTCTACTTAAGGTTCCATTTTCTTAAAATAAAAGTAAAAATTAATCTTTGTTTAAATAATTTCTTGAAGTTGAGTCGAATATTGTTAATTATTATATTATATAATGTTCCTAAAAAAAGTAAAAAAAAATACTTAACCTAAGTCGTAGGATAACTACATGTTAGCGGACGCTTCAAGTGCCCTAAAAATCTTCTTAAGTATGTTTCTAAATTATTTTATACTTAGACATATTTCAAAGAAAGTGATTTTTCTAAAGATAGATAAATTACGGCATACCAGAAATGATGACTCTGCTGGGGAATTAATAGGTTCTAACCATAACAGACTTAGGTTAATTATTAATGTTTTTAGCATATGCTTACTTGTATGCTTATATTGCATGCCTAATGCCTTATTTTTTTTATCATTATGTGATATAAATTGTTTATTCGTTATTGTTTTCATAAATTGTATATTTGTTACTGCGATATTTGTTACTGCTTTATAAATCATTCCGTTCATATTTCTCCACTTGTTGGAAATTCACACTATCATACGTACACGCGAGGTGTGCTTTGTGCACCCGCAAACTTCTTTAAAAATTCCCAAAGTTAGAGAGTTGGCATATGCGCGGGGTGTCCGGATGTTTTTCCATGTGACCACGTAGCCTCCTCACTCGAGTTGTCCACTCGTGAACCTTGTGTCAAGAAAGCCAAATCTTAGAAAACATAAGATAGAGCTAAACCACCCCTCGATTTAAGTCATGCATGCATATGCCTTAGGTGGATCAATGTTGGGTATCGATTCGACATTTAAGAAGTCCACCCATATGTCGACGGGTTTCACAACCTAACGACCAATGAGCATGTTTTGTGCAACGTGATAATGATAGACGGATCCAAGCTAAATTTGACATAGTGAGTTTGGAAATTATATGTTCATTTTATTTTTTTATTTGTAGGATGGATTCAGTCCCCCCCCCCCCCCCCCNCCTCAAGTGCCCAAAATTAGAATGGTCGAGGGATTTTCGTACAAATTGAAGACCTGGTGGAAAATTTTTACCGCAAATGAAAAGCTAGCAATTGCAAAAAGGTTGGGATGCCTCCCTATGCTATTCAAGGTTAACCCAGACAAACATGTGATTAGAGCATTTATTCAGTTTTGGGATCTAGACCATTTTGTGTTCACGTTCAAAGACTTTGAACTAACACCTACATTGGAGGAGATCTATTATTTTACCAGTTTTTAAAATATCGAGGAAAAGGTCAAATTATTTCTCATAGTCAATCAAGGAAGAAATTTCTTCGCTACTTAGGACTAATAAATAAAAGAAACTTTGATGTTTTAAACATAATTGGGTTTCCCTGGATTACTTATATGATAGGTATGGACGCTCGAATAGTTACAGGGTGTTCAGGAAGGAATTCTCTTGCACTCTTTTTCATTGGTAAGCTAGACGTCCTATCGTATTTGTTGTGGCTTTACTAGGGACTTTAATGTTTCCATGAGAACATGGTCATATCAGCACCTGCATATATTCAGTGGCTCGTGTACTTTTTGAAGGTGTTAATGGCGAAGAGCTCACTCTAGTTCCCATGATTTTAGCAGAAATATTTCGAGTCCTTGGGAAATGTAAGAGAGGAGAAACAAACTTCTTTGAAGGTTGCAACCTTCTTTTACAAGTGTGGGCAATGGAACATTTTCACCACCGTAAAAATATGGATGACATATGCTTTAGCAACGTTAATCATATTGACAGTTTTTTCGACAGGACAAAAATGTTTGTATCTCCGGTGCTGATGACTGGTATGAATATCTGGCCTCCCACACCAGTAACCAAATTCAGTGGAAATATCCATTACTCTCGCATTCCCTGGCGTATATCAGATGCAGGAGGTCCTACTATATCGAGATTATTGAGTTGAAAGGTCTCCAGCTATATGTTCCGGTGCGTGTAATTCAACAATTTGGTCGAGCACAAGTAATCCCTCTTTGAGCCAACATGAGGGTTTCTGAAATTTCCTTCGCGCCAAACTTCAAAGTTTCTAGAGCTAGAGAGATACTTCATGAATGGAACAATATTCTCACGATGGATATGGGAAATGGTCCGAAAGATAAACTCTAGAATATCAGGTGTGGCTTCGAGAAGATCGCAACAACATGAGTCCAGAAGGCGAACAAGGTTTTGAGGATATTGGGATGATGGATAAGGCATTCTCGTCTCGGAACCAAAGCGGTCACCGCTGAAATGTGGGCTCAAATGGAATCTATAATGCAATATTTAGATAATGCTGGAGTAAGGGCTAACAACGTGGGAGCATCATCGTCACTTCCTCCACTGGTGTGATTGATAACAACATTTATTTTGAGTCTTACAATTGTCCCTATTTTGTGTCATTTTTAGTTTATTACCTTTGTGTTGTACCATTTTATTGGTATTTAATGTATATTTCATCTTTGTTTTCAAACTTAAGTTGTCAAAAGTTAAGGGCTTGGATCAATCTATCATAATCACATTACGTTTGACTTTAGGCCTACCTTTGGCATAAAAGATCACTAATCTAGGACGCGATATAAATTGTTTGTGTGCTGCTTGATATAATTTCTCTTTGTTGTGATGTGTTATTCTGTCTAAAGCAGAATTAATCCACTATTGTTTTTAGAGCACTCTAAGCATATACTAAAATTCACAACAACAAAGTCTGTCCAAATTATTCTTGAAGTGTCGTTCAAGTTTCTCAGAAATATATTAATCATTTACTCCAAATCTCTTTAAAAAAAATTATTCATCTGCCACAGGAAAGTCGATTTGCTAGAATGTTCGGAAAAGACGTCAACACACCAATCTCACCTAGTGCTTCGGTTAGTGACAAAGAAACTAAAGAATCAAATTTATCGAGACTAAAGAGAAGATAGTTGCAGCCAAAAGGAGACTTGCCATACTGGACCAAACTGAATGGACGCTACGAGAGAGAATTATTGAGGTTGACATGGAAACAACCTCAGTGAAAAGAAAGATTGCAAAAATTGATCAAGAGATAATTAATATCACTAAAGCAACTGCAATGATCCCCGAAATTGAACGATCCATTAAAAAGCTAAATTTTGGGAATGATTCTTCCATGAGGGGAAAAGGAAAAACAAAAGAAGGTTCGGATGATGAGAGCACTGGATCGTCACCCTACGGTTGAAAGGGAAAGAAAGGAGTGTGGGCTAGATTTAGGTTCATGTAACGCACCTCTTATGTTTAAGTTTATTTGTAATCAAGAACTACGTGATACTTGATCCCATAGGGGGTATGCAGGAAGCTCTTTTCGAGCCTAGTCTCTCTATCAATTTCGGGAAGGGTAGGTTTAAGTTATCGTATGTAATTCGAACTACGTCGAGCCTGATTTACTTGTTAGATACGTAGGCAGCCTACTTAAGGCTCCGTCCCTGTCTTTTTAATTTTTATTCTCCATCATTAGTGAAAGATTCTCAAAATTTCATCTATAAAGTATATGAGTGGAAGAATTTAACAGCATTCTATGTAAGTCGACCAACCTGATTCAATCACAGAAAGATTTCTTTCCATTTGAATCCTCCCATTCACCCAAAATATTTCCGTGGATTAATCTGTTTGAAGCAAAATGACGCTTATGTGTATATTTTTATGTCATTATATTTGCATGTCTCGTTAAAAACAAAGACTAATATCTGTGTCTTTTGAGTGATTTTTCTCTACAGAAAAAACTGATCTGTGTTGAAATTAAACTGGTTGACCATCCATACTTTACAAGATCTAAAGCAATCATACCATCCTTCCTTGATCACTCTTTGGAAAAGGCAAAAGCAAAATGACTAGTACTTCTAATGAAACGAGAGTAGTCAATTTGACCATCAGAAATGCTAAACTCACTAATCAAAGTGAGTTGATCTCTCAGTTAATGCAATGAATTGCAGCTACGCAAGATAGCTTCAACAAACCAAAGATTTGGCCAAACTGGCCATTACATCGAATGAACCACCCCTTGAAACTAGAAGACCTCCTCCTCCTTTTCCATCATTATCTTCTCTGTTTCCCAACTGCTTCTATACCCATACCACATCACCCATCACTTCCACTTATAATCCTCATACCATTGACTTAACTGTATCCAACGCTCCTTACACCATTACTTCCTACCAAATATCACCACCAATACCAAATTAGAACCAAGCACTTAACACTAATCACTCCCAAAACTTCATGCCAAATTACCAAATCCCACCCCCAGTCGCCAATAATCTACATGTTTTGCCTAGCTAGCTGACATACCCTTCTGTAACATTCCAAACTCCACTAGCCTATACAATCCTGAACCATGTCCTAGCTTTCCCGTTCAACCAGAGCTGGATCACTATGAAGAGATGGAGAATGAGTGAAGGTTGAGAGAACAAAAACGTGAACAAGAAATGAATGTCGTGAAGGAGGCCATCTCTGAAGCAGTTAAAAGTGTTCAAACTTCAAGGAAAATCACAGGACTTGAGTATGAAGACCTTTGCATGCACCTCGACTTGGAAATATCCGAAGGTTACAAATTTCCAAAATTTGACACCTTCAATGGTATTGGCAATCCCATGGCTCACCTGCGAGCTTATTGTGACAAACTTGTGGGTATTGGGAAAAATGATGCATTAATTATGAGGTTGTTTAGTCGAAGTCTGAGTGGGGAGGCGTTAGAATGGTTCACATCTCAAGAGCTCTGTCAGTGGTCTACATGGGGGGCTCTGGCCAGAGATTTTTTTGGAAAGATTACAGTTTAATGTCAAAGTTGTCCCTGCTAGATACTATTTGGCAAAATCAAGCAAAAGACCACGAAGGACTATCGTGAATATGCGTGTTGCTAGAGCAAAGAAGCTGCAAAGGTACAACTTGTGATGACTGAAAGCGAAATAACCTCTGCTTTTATTTGAGCTCAAGAGCCCGAATATTACGAAAGGATGTTGCCCATGATGGGACAGAAGTTTTTAGAGCTGAGCCATACAGGATGGCCTCAGATCTGGAAAGGTTACAAGTCTCACGGCTTTGTAGGTCGCCAACAAATCCTCATTGTCCATGGCCGCAGGATTCGCTAGGAAAAAGAAAGAGGATGTCTCTGTTGTATTTTTTAGCTCAAGGCTAAGGACACAAAGGTATTTTGGGTCTGGTACTGCCATTAGAAACTCCAACCAATTCTCCATCGCAAATAATTACCAACCACCTCCACAAGATCCACTTCCAATCTACTATGCACAATAGAACTATCAACCATCACCACCTATCCACTAAAATCAACCACCAACCTACCAAAATACACCTCCAAATCACCAAGCCAATGTACCAGTCTACCAAAGTCCTGGATGAAACAACCCAAATACCAATAATTTACCCAGCCCTAACCTTGAAAGAAAACCTCCCATAGTTTTCACTCCTTTGGCAGAAACACGTACCTAACTCTTTGAGCGTTTGAGAGCGGTAGGATTGATCCAACCAGTAGACGTAAGGACAATTAATCCCGCTACAAAGTTCTTCTGAGCGGATCAATGATGCGCTTACCATTCTGGAGGGGCAGGACATGATACAGAAGGATGTATCAACTTAAAACATAAGATTCAAGATTTGATCGATAACAGAGTCATCACTCTTCAGGACCCTGGCCCCAATGTGAATCTAAACCCATTGCCGAATCATGATGGAGCCACCATCAATATGATCGAAAGAGACGAAGATTGGCTCGCTAATGGGACTATCGGTGAAGCAAATATCAACTCACTTATACCAACAGTGGCCTCTTTGACCATAAAGTCGCACTCAAAGTTTGTTGTAATAACTGCACCTCATCAGGCATTCGGCAAAGGAAAGAAGCAACGAATATCCCAAAGAAAAGTTTATTGTCCAGGCGGCTACAGCCCAAGGGATGATCATTCTGGAAGATGTTATGTTCCAGAAGAGTTAGCTCAGGAAACACGAAGGAAGGAGAACTAAAAAAGGCCGATCAAAGAGGGTGAGGCTGAAGAGTTTTGGCGAAGAATGCAACCTAAGGAGTATTCCATTGTCAAGCATTTGGAGAAAACTCCCGCTCAAATTTCTAATTGGGCTCTATTAATGAGTTCTGAGTACCATCGAAAAGCATTGTTGAAGGTACTCGATGAAGCATATGTACCAACGGGAACAAGTGTTGAGAATCTAGCAACTATGGTTAGTCATGTCATTGGGAGTCACCAAATCTCTTTTTGAGAAGATGAGTTACCAATCGAGGGAGTGATGCACAATCGTTCCATGTATATCACCGTCAAGTGCAAGGACAAATTTATAGCTCGAGTATTGATCGATAATGGTTCAGGACTCAACATTTTCCCATTATCAACCCTTACTCAACTAAATTATGATGTCGGGAAAATCTGTCAAAGTCGCATGAATGTAAGGGCGTTTCATGGTTCACAAAGAGAAACCATGGGGGAGGTAGACTTGTGCATCCAAATGGGGCCTGCAAAATTTGTCACTGAGTTCCAGGGGATGGGTACATCCACAAACTACAATATGTTGCTAGGAAGACCATGGATAAATGCGGTTGGGCAGTCCCAACCTCATTGCATCAACTTTTAAAGTTCATCTGGGAGGATCATGAAATCGTCATCCATGGGTGAAGGGAGTAATCGTAGTTACCCTAGCTTCTCCATTCCACTTATTGAAGATTCTTCTCAAAGTACTGACTTTCACATGGTGGAGATAACGAATGCTGCTTCTAAAGATTCAACACCACATGTACCAATGCCGCCAATATATAAAATGCTTGCCACGACTATGCTAAGAAGAAGTTTTGAACCCGGGCGTGGGTTAGGTAAAAATTTGGATGGCATATCTAAACCTATTCCTGTCCCGTTTCAAAATTTCTGTTTTGGCGTCATTTATAGCCCAACAGAGGAGGAATTATTCGAAGTAGAAGCAAAGAAGAAACATGTCCGTGATCTATCAAAGCCTATTCCAAAATTGTACCAGTCATTTGTTGCTAAAACTTTATAGCGTGAGATTGATGGTCTAGTGGAAGGGATGGGATGATTGTTTGATGAAGAAGATTGTGTTGTGATCTTGGAAGAATGAACCGCGATACCCACCATCAGAGATGCCAAACCTGAAGAGATGCTACAAAATTGGGTGGTTACTCCACTTATGATTCATCAAATTGCTTGGTAGACAAAGACAAGATTTGAAGTTTTACTTTTGAAAATCGGTGTAGTTCGGACGAGGCCTGAAACCACCCTTTATGTCACTTTATTTTCATCGTAATGTTTAAAAAGGAAATGACTCACGTTGACATGAGTCATAACCTACGCCTTTTTTCCAATGAAAGCCTCGTTTATTTTAAACTGATTATCTTGCCTTTGCAAATTACTCTCTAATATATACATTTAAACTCTTTCTATCTAACATGGTTGATTTATTTTTCTTTTCAGTAAAAATGAATCTAAACTTGCCAATGTCATGACATGTAACGAACACGGTGAACCAAGTAAGGTCAATGAGGATGAATGTGAAGAATATGATGAGGAAACTATGATGCATGAACACCTTACCGAGGACTTGAGGAACCTTGAAGATGATATAAAGCCCAACCTGGATGAGATAGAGATAGTCAACTTGGGAGATGACGAGTAGGTTAGAGAAACCCGAGTCAGTATCCATTTGTCAGCAATAGAATGGGAAAAACTAGTTGAGCTGCTCAAACAATACATCGATGTGTTTGCCTGGTCTTATGATGATATGCCAGGGTTAAACACTGATATTGTTTCCCATAAGATTCCTATTAATTTAGAGTATTGTCCGGTAAAGCATAAAACCAGAAAGTTCAAACCTGGTCTGAGTTTAAGAATACAGAAGAGGTCATGAAGCAGATCGAATTAAAGGTCGTCGAAGTGACTAAGTGTCCCACTTGGCTGGCTAACATTGTTCTAGTAGCGAAGAAACATTGAAATATTAGTATATGCATGGATTACCGTGATCTCAACAAAGCAAGTCCAAAAGACAATTTCCCATTGCCAAACATCCATATACTCATTGATAATTGTGCCAAGCATGAGTTGCAATATTTCGTGGATTGTTTTGCGGGATACCACTAGATCTTAATGGATGAAGAAGATGCAGAGAAAACAACATTCATTACACCTTGGGGAGTCTACCATTATCGAGTTATGCCGTTTGGCCTCAAGAATGCTGGAGCCACTTACCTGAGAGCTATGACCACCATTTTCCATGATATGATCCACAAAGAAATTGAGGTGTATGTGGACGATGTCATCATAAAATCCCGTGAGATTTCGAATCATCTGACGCACTTGGAAAAGTTCTTTGACAAGTTACGTAGGTATGATTTGAAATTGAACCCAACCAAATGTACATTTGAAGTACCTGCAGGGAAGTTACTCGGTTTCATAATTAGTAGAAGAATTATCGAGCTTGATCCTTCCAAGATCAAGGCGATTCAAGACTTACCTTCTCCAAAGACTAAGAAGGAAGTGATGAGTTTTCTGGGAAGGCTGAATTACATCAGTCGATTCATATCCTAATCAACGGCGATCTGTGAACCCATATTCAAGTTGCTACGAAAGGATGCGCCAACCAAATGGACCAAAGAATGTCAGAAGGTTTTGACACCATCAAGACTTACCTTTCAAATCCACCAGTATTGGTGCCACCACGCGCGTGCAGTCCTTTGCTATTGTATTTATCCGTCTCTGACAACACGTTTGGGTGTGTATTGGGACAACATGATAAGACCGGAAGAAAGGAGAAAGATATATACTATTTGAATAAGAAGTTCACGTCCTGTGAGGCTCGTTATACCATCTTAGAAAGAACTCGTTGTGCTTTGACTTGGGTTGCTAAAAAATTGAGACATTATCTGTCGTCTTATACAACACATCTTATTTCAAGAATGGACCCACTCAAGTACACATTTCAGAAAGCAATGCCCACGGGAAAGCTAGAAAAGTAGCAAATGTTGTTGAGTGAGTTTGACATTGTGTGCATACTCGGAAAGCAATCGAGGGAAAGCCTTGGCCGATCACCTTGCTGAAAACCCAGTAGATGAAGGATATGAACCACTTAAAACGTATTTCCCTGATGAAGAAGTATTGTTTGTAGGAAAAGACATATCAGAATCATATCCAGGGTGGAGAATGTTCTTTGATGGAGCAGTTAACTCTAGAGGATCAGGAATTGGAGCAGTATTGATATCTGAATCAGGGCAACATTATCCAGCAACAACGAAGCTTATATTTCGATGCACGAATAACATGGCTGAGTACAAAGCTTGTATTCTTGGCATCAAGATGGATCTTGACATGAATGTTCAAGAATTACTTATAATTGGTGATTCAAAATTGTTGATTCATCAAGTCCAAGGAGAGTGGGCCATGAAGAATCCTAAAATCTTACCTTACGTACAATTTGTATGGAGGTTATGCAAAAGATTTTGGAAGACCGAGTTTAGACACACCCCGAGAATACAGAACGAGTTTGTTGATTCCCTCGCAACCATATCATCCATGATACAACACCCAGAAAAGAGTTACATTGACCCAATTGAGATAGGTTTAAAAGAACAACCAGCACATTGTTTACATATGAAAGCGGAATCGGATGGAAATTCGTGGTATATGATTGTCAAAAGGTACTTACAAGCTGGTGAATACCCCAAAAAAGCAACAAGTAGCCAAAACAAAACAATTCGAAGAATGGCAAACAACTTCTTTTTGAATGGGGAGATTCTTTATAGGAGGACTCCCGATCTAGGATTACTGCGATGTGTAGATGCTGTAGAAGCCACAAAATTGCTTGAAGAAGTGCATGCTGGAGTGTGTGGGACGCACATGAATGGGTTTACATTATCAAAGAAAATCTTAAGGGAGGGATAAATCTGGATGACTATGGAAAATGACTGTGTCGGATTTGTCCAAAGTTGTCATAAATGTCAGGTACATGGAGATCTGATCAAAGTACCTCCTCATGAGCTCAATACAATGAGTTCCCCTTGATGATTTGCAGCATGGGGCATGGATGTTATTGGACCAATTGAGCCTGCTGCCTCCATGGTCATAGGTTAATTTTGGTCGCCATTGATTATTTCACGAAGTGGGTCGAAGCTGCTTCCTATAAAGCTGTGACGAAGAAAGTTGTAGCCGATTTTATTCGCAATAATTTGATATGTCGTTTTGGAGTTCCTTAGTCTATCATCACAGACAATGGAGCAAATCTCAACAGTCACTTGATAAAAGAGATATGTGAACAATTAAAAATCACACACCATAATTCAACTGCATATCATCCTCAAATGAATGGAGTTGTGGAAGCTGCCAATAAGAACATCAAGAGGATATTGAGAAAGATGATTGACAACTACAAATATTGGCATGAAAATTTGCCTTATGCTTTGCTAGGTTATCGCACCACAATTGGAACTTCAACTGGAGCAACTCCATATCTATTAGTATACGGAACAGAATCCGTGATACAAGCTGAAGTTGTGATACCATCTTCGAGGATTATTCAGGAAGCTAGATTGACGATGAAGAATGGGTTTGTGATCGATATGAGCAGTTAACATTAATTGATGAGAAAAGAATGAGTGTTGTTTCTCATGGCTAGTTGTATCAACAGAGAATGACTCGCGCTTTCAACAACAAAGTAAGAGTTCGAATATTTGAGGTAGGCCAATTGGTGTTAAAGCCCATTTTCCCTGATCAAGAGGAATATAAAAGGAAATTTGCACCTAACTGTCAAGGACCGTATGTTGTACACAAAGTACTGTCAAGAGGAGCTTTGGTCCTAGCAGAAATGGATGGTTGAGTATGGCACAAAGATATCAATTTAGATGCCGTCAAAAGATATTACATTTAAGAATGTTACTTCTTTCCTTTATTTGCTTGTAATCGCAATTTGCTTGTAATTAGTGTCGCATTATGCTTTGAAACATTCCTTTTGTACGTGAACTATGTTCAACGTGAATATTCAAGAATGAGATACGTAGGCGACATTTGTCGGCCTCGGTTGTTTTCTTATCAAAATTTCTTATTTTATTTTTGTTAACCTTCAATTGAGGAACTATGTCTGACCTAATTCCTGCTTCAACGGGATACGTAGGCGACACAACGGTTCTGTCATATTCCCAATAAGATTTCCATTTCCCTTCATAATGGAAACTGTGACAGAATTTTTGAGAGAATCTCAAAAGTTCTACACGAAGAGTTCTTTCCTACAAACAAGGGTCAAAGATCATATCAAAATATCCGATTAGGGTATGATTTTGAGGAAATCTCAAAAATAGCAAGATATCATGACCTCCGTTATTACCATCAGATTTGTTTTAAAACATCTAACAGGGACAAAATCTTTTAGGAAGGCCTCAGAAGTTCCACCAAGGGTACTCGAAACGTCAGAGAATACTTCAAGTACTTCAACGTGACATATTGCGAAGGAGTTCTAAAAATTCCAACAAGCTACCTATCATGACAGAATCTGAGACAAAGTGTTTTCTTTGTGTCGTGCATGTCGTGACAATTAATTGGCAGAGATTTTCTTTAAAAACTATCTTTCTAAAAACTTCATACATAACAAGTGTTTTAATTTAAATATGATCTTGTCTTTTGTCTATTGCGATTCGTAGGGTCAACCAAACTTCCAAAAATAGCAAGATAAGAAGCAAGGCGGCTGGAAGAAATCAACACAGATCAGTGTTCCAAAACTAACATTTTTTTGTGGATGCAGGATAAAATAAGATCATAAAAAATAATATATTTATCAACCAACTATTTCGGGAGCGCCATCAACAAATATCTGATTTTGAGTGAAACATCTCTACTTGACCAAAGAATACAACATTCATAGTCAAATCCATCATCTACAACCGCCAAGAGGGACATTCATATTCAAACGCCGAGAAGGCCATTGCATATTCAAATTGTCGAGAGGGTCATTCATATCAAACTGCCAAGAGGGCCATTCATATTCAAACCGTCAAGAGGGTCATTCATATTCAAACGCTAAAAGGGCCATTGCATATCAAACTGCCAAGAGGGCCATTGCATAATCAAACTGCCTAGAGGGCCATTTATATTCAAATTACCGAGAGGGCCATTGCATAATCAAACTGCCAAGAGGGACATTTCATAATCAAATTTCCAAGAGGGTCATCATAATCAAATTGTCGAAAGGGTCATTCATATTCAAACTGCCGAGAGGGCCATTTCATAATAAAATTGCCGAGAGGGCCATTTATATTAAAATTGCCAAGAGGGTCATTGCATATTCAAAGCCGAGAAGGACATTCATATGCAAATTGCCGAGAGGGCCATTCATATTAAACTTTCAAGAGGGCCATTCATACTCAAACCGCCGAGAGGTCCATCATATTCAATACCAAGAGGGACATTCCATTCATTTGCCGAGAGAGACATTGCATTTAAATACCAAAAGGGTAATTACATTTTCAACAGCCAAGAAGGCCATTACATCATCCATAACCGCCGAAAGAGAGTCATTGCTTCTTCCAATGCTAAGAGAACAAAATCATCATACCAATCAAACTTCGACAACACCATCCTATCATTGGATCAACATTGATCATGTCAATAAATTATCAATGTAGCATCATAATCTTATCAATCGAGCATCACCATCTTCATTATTAATGTAGCAACATCATTCTATCAATGAAGTATCTTCATCAACAATATTACATTATCGATAAAGTCATCATCATGTCGGATCATATCAATTCATCAGCTACTGTGACAACATTGATGGAAGCTGACGTCAATTTTTTTTAAAAATGTGTAGCGAAGAGGTAAAACATACCACCTCTCTATATAAATTACAGTTTCTACTAATAAGGTTGTTTCAATCTCTGCCGAGAGCATCCAAGAGGATAAATTCTCAAATCAAATCACAGGTACGGGTGACATCAAAAGGGATGCAGCACAACGTGGAACTATTTCTTCGCAGCGAACTGGGATATAAGGCGTGTGGGTTTTCTTTTAGTTCATTGGTTTGAAGTTCGCATCCGGGAGACATCTCACTCTCACTGGAGGCAAATTTCTAATCTGAGTGACAGTGCACCAACAAATTTTGAAATTATGTCCGTGTAATTTCTTACTTATGGATGTAAAGAGCTACACATTCATGGCGGGTTCAATGTTTAAAACTCGATTGTATTCCGACATTATTTCTTATTCTTATTCTCGAGCATTCCGTACTTTTCATAATTCGATACTAGGATAGCTTTTGAATTCTCTCATAATCGTGCGTCGAAATGAAATATATTTAACTAAAAGTGTCCTGACTTCTCATATAGCCTGAGATATGTAGTAAACCTGCTAAAAAGGCTCGGTCATAATTCCTAAAGTCCGTATAAAAATCCCTTTCCTAAGGATGAAGAAGTGATCGGTTAAAATTGGATCCGTCAATTTCATTTGCCTCGAATTTCTTTCATCAATAACTGTTGACACCCAATTTTGTCCCTCCAATATATAAATTAATCATCGAGCTTTTTAAATTTCAAACGATTTAAAATAATTTGTTTTATGAGAATTTCAAAATAAAAATAAAATAATAAAGATAGTTTGCAAGCTATTTAAATAGATTCGTCTCTTTTTCATAACTTTAAATAATTTATATGCTCTTTATAATTATATAATTAGTATATTTTATGAATATTCAAAAATCATCTCAAAAAGATTTTATATTTTATTAAGTAACTTAGTTTTTTGAATTAATGAGTTTCATGAAATTCAAAGTACTTACAAGTTATTTTTATAGGAATTTTTTCATTTTATATAATTTTAAATAATAATTATGTATATTTTTATTATCATGTTATTTTATAAATATTTGAAAATCATCACAAAAGATTTTACGTTTTATTTAGATACTTTATTAATTCACTTTAGTTCAAGTTATTAATTTTGAGTTAATTAGTTTTTTAATTAATTATTGTATCTCGTTATGATTAAGAGGCTCGTTAATTAATTCACATTAATTCATCTAAAATTAAACTCAATTGGCTAACTTCCTAATTCATATTAATATTTTCAATTCAATTGGCAATCTTTTCAATCCCCTTTTAAATTCAATTTGCAAGACCAACTTATGGGCCATATCAGCAGCCCACAACTTCATAACAATTCCCAGCCCACCTCAACCTTATCCCAAATAAACCAAATAGTACAACATAAACATACGGGAAATTTTTCAAAATGTCAATATTTTAGTATTTAATAAGGTATTGCGTCAACAGTTTCAATATTTAGTGATAGTGTCAAAATTTTACCTTATTATGTATGTAAATTATATTTTAATTATTTGGTTTAATTAAAAAAAATACATAATTTATATAACAAACAAGAGCTATTTAGGGGAGAGAAAAATTTTAAAAAGTAACAGATGCTTAAAACTCTCAACATCGACATAACTAACACAACAAAAATAGAATACAAAATACATTAAATCTATGAAATACAAAAATACATCCAAATCTATGAA
This sequence comes from Solanum pennellii, assembly GCF_001406875.1. Taxonomy (NCBI): domain Eukaryota; kingdom Viridiplantae; phylum Streptophyta; class Magnoliopsida; order Solanales; family Solanaceae; genus Solanum; species Solanum pennellii. The sequence continues at coordinate 51,772,348 of NC_028645.1, read as the reverse complement.
TACAAAATACATTTAATCTATGAAATACAAAAATACATACTAACTGTAACAGAATCAAAATTTCATATACACTTACAAATCTATTCTATAATAGTAAATAACACAATCAAACGCATAATATGTTTTACATTGACATAACTAACACAAAAAAAAAATAGAATATAAAATACAATAAATCTATGAAATACAAAAATACATACGAACTATAACAGAATCAAAATTCCATATACACTTCTAAATCTATTCTATAAAAGTACAAACGCATTGTAACATTTGAATCTTAAAAGTTACTAAACAAATTCAAGTAAACATGCAAGACACATACATGCAAAAAAATTAAATACCTCTTCTCGAACAATTTGGTATTCTTCAACTTCGTCGTTATGAATGTGTGGGATTTTGCACACCGACGGAGTCCTGCAATTTTTCCTTCGTCTATCCTCCTTAGATTTAGAAGCGGAACCTACATTGTTGTTTATTTTTTGAGTGAAAAAAGATTAAATGATGGGAAATCAGAAGAAGTTTGATTATTTTATCCGATACATCTAGTAACTCTCTTGAAATCATCCATTGAAGAGAGAATTTTGGATTATCAATCCCTAAAAGAGGTTTTAAGAACAACAACAAATCAAAAAGAACTTAAAAAACAGTAAAATCAGTAAACAAATAATAAAGAATATGATAAACATGAATACCCAAATAAATATTAATCTTCAAATCCAATCTTCAAAACGAAAGTAAAGGAAAATAATCGAAAATAAATATATATTGAATCTGAAAATGTGGGGATATTTGATTTGGATGATTCTTAGAGAGAGAAATTGAAAAAAGTATAATTAAAGTACTTTAATATCTAGCTAATTACCGAAATATAGGGCCCGTGTAATCTATGAGAGAGAAACATGATTTGTATCTGATTATTTTTTTATTTTTAAAATAATGACATTTTTGACATGTTTACTAATATTATTAAAATATGGAGGTTATCACTAAATAAATTGATTTTTTTTGACTAGTTAGCTAAATTTTCCTAAACACATACCACCTCCAACTCCATCTAAGCCCAACGCTTAACCCATACGTACAGCCAAACCGACCCGACCCGACCTCATCATTCTTCTTCTTCACGCGAGATCCGACTTAGCAACGCGTGAACAACAACGCTAGTGACACCCAGAAATTGCGGAAATTTACAGCATACAATATCCATACTCGACAAGCCTTACCATGTCTTCTTCGCTCCAAAATACAACGAGAAGTTACGTCCAACTGTATCATGTATGCCCTCTTCTTCTTTTCCTTAAACTAAGCCAACTCCAGTTCCAGACGGCGCACCTGCTGTTCAACAGCCGCGTCTCGTCCTTTTTTCCCTTTTCATTTGTTTAGTTTCAGAGCAAAAATACAACTGTCCATTAATTTTTTTTACTGTTACGTCGAAAAGGAACTAGTCGATTCAAAATCCAACGGATTTTTCCCCCTAGTCGCCCATGAATTTTCTGTATAAATAGCCCTTTGCAATTAAGTGATGAGGGAAAGTTTTTGAATTTGGATTATTATAAGAACATTTGAGCTTGGTTTTAAAGCAATTGTCACTTCTACACTTCAAATTTTTCTATCTAACTTCCTAATTCTATGTTTCGAGAAGATCGACGCTCGAATTTTCTTGGCTTACCGTTCGTATTCGAAACTCGTGGTAAAAGAATTACCCCTCTCAAGCTCGTTTGTCTCAGTCGCTGCTCAAAGAAAGGTAACCTCTTCAATTCTTTCATCTCAACTTTATATCTACGAGTTTGTAAAATCTATATTTCTGTTTGGCTGCTGCTGTTCCTATGAGGAATTTATTTTTATGCCAACCAATATCCTGTTCTTATCAGTAGTGTAG
>NC_028645.1:51762966-51765466 GCF_001406875.1 Solanum pennellii | reverse complement strand
AAATACAAGTAGGGGTCAGTACAAAACACAAGTACTGAGTAGGTATCATCGGCCAACTCAAAATAGAAAGCAATATATATCGAATAATAACATAAAACCAACCAAATACTTAACAGGTGATAGCAACAAATATAAGAATCATTTGCAACAACACCAAACATATCTATGAGGACTCAAGCCTCCACACAGTACTCACTTAAGAATTAGGTTCTTCAAATAGGTGTATATTAGCATAATTCAAGATTCATTCTCTTTGTCCTTCTTGTGTCGGAACGTGACACTCCGATCCCCTACTAATATGTGTCGGAACGTGACACTCCGATCCTCTACTATCCTGGTGTCGGAACGTGACACTCCGATCCACTACTATCCTGGTGTCGGAACCTTACACTCGATCCATTACTATCCTGGTGTCGGAACGTGAGACTCCGATCCCCTACTACTACGTGTCGGTTCGTGACACCCGATCCACTACCCTCAATCTTTTAGTTCATCAAGCCTTCTTTTATACCAAGGCATCATCATTAACAAGGTGGATTTAAGGTTTAAGATTCACAACCTCATCTTTCCAACCCACTACAATTACATAATCACATCATGCATGCATACAATTAAGCATATAGAAGACTTTACAATACTACCCAATACATATCATTCGCTATTAAGAGTTTACTATGAAATAGCATAAACCATAACCTACCTCCACCGAAGAATTCGTGATCACACACTTTTTATTTCAAGGTTATCTCGTTTAACCCCATAGTAATTGAATTATTAACATTAATCCACTAATTTTATAACTATAAGCATGAATAGTCCAAAACGCCCCTTAAAAACTATTAACCGAAATCCGACCCAGTCAGGGTTACGCAGTCTGTGACGGTCCGTCCTGCAGGTCCGTCGTAAAGTTCAGAGAGTTAATTATGTGGAAAGATTTATGACGGTCCGTCGCGCCAACGACGGTCCGTCCTGCCATTCCGTCGTGAAGTTCAGAGAGTCGATCTCAGTACCCAAATTTTCAGAATCTAAGTGTTTTGGAACGAGACACCCTCGACGGTCCGTCGTGCCCATGACGGTCAGTCGTGGGATCCGTCGACCCAAACAGTTATTACCAGAAATAAACTCTACTTCTCAAAACGACTGAACAGGTCATTACAATAGATACAAATTTACCTAGTGTTCGTCCTCGAACGATCACAAGAAGAAAAACAAGGGCGAAAAGGAGTACCTGAATCTGTAAACAGGTGTGGGTATCTTTCTTGCATATCAGCCTCCTTCTCGCAAGTGGACTCTTCAACTGGTCGATTCTTCCATTGAACTTTGATGGATGCAATCTCCCTTGATCTCAACTTGCGGATTTCTCTATCTAGAATGGCAACAGGCTCCTCCTCATAAGACAAATTCTCATCAAGAAGAACTGAATCCCAACGAATAATGTAGTTTCCATCCCCATGGTATCTTTTCAGCATAGACACATGAAATACCGGGTGCACCCCTGACAGTCCTGGAGGTAAGGCTAATTCATAAGCTACCTCCCCAATTAGCTTAAGTACTTCAAATAGTCCAATATACCTTGGGCTTAGCTTACCTCTTTTACCAAACCGCATCACACCCTTCATGGGTGAAACCTTCAGCAAAACTTGTTCACCCTCCATGAACTCCAAGTCTCTCATCTTTCGATCTGCATATTCCTTCTGCCTACTCTGAGCTGCTAAAAGCTTTTCTTGAATAGATTTCACTTTCTCTAATGAATCTCTCAAAAGATCAGTACCCCAAGGTCTAACCTCAAATGCATCAAACCAACCAATGGGAGACCTACATCTCCTTCCATACAATGCTTCGAATGGGGCCATATCAATACTTGAGTGATAGCTATTATTGTATGAGAACTCTGCTAAGGGTAAGAAGTTATCCCAATGACCACCAAATTCTATCACACATGCACGAAGCATATCCTCCAACACCTGAATCGTTCGCTGAGACTAACCATCGGTCTGAGGGTGAAATGCAGTACTAAGGTCCATCCTAGTACCTAATTAAGCATGCAATGTTCTCCAAAACTAGAAGTAAACTGCGTACCTCTATCTGATATGATGGAAAGTGGAACTCCATGTAATCGAACAATTTCTGAGATATAGAGTTTGGCTAACTTCTCTGCATTGTAAGTCACCTTGACCGGAATGAAGTGAGCAGACTTAGTTAATCTGTCCACAATTACCCAAATAGAATCAAACATACCCAATGTTTTTGGAAGACCAACCACGAAGTCCATTGCAATTCTCTCCCACTTTCATTCAGGAATGGACATTCTCTGAAGTGCTCCTCCGGGCCTCTGGTGTTCATACTTTACCTGCTGACAGTTCGGGCATTGGGCGACAAAATCAACAATATCACGCTTCATCATACTCCACAAAAAATGTTGCTTTAGATCGCGATACATTTTGGTTGCACCAGGATGTATAGAATATCCTGAACTATGAGCCTCTGTAAGAATAGTGTG
>NC_028645.1:51760596-51762679 GCF_001406875.1 Solanum pennellii | reverse complement strand
CCTGGGTGATACCAGATAGTGATATCATAGTCCTTCAGTAGTTCCATCCATCTCCTCTGTCTTAAATTAAAATCTTTCTGAGTAAAAACATACTGTAAACTACGATGATCCGTATAGACTTCACACTTAACCCCATATAGATAGTGTCTCCATTGCTTTAATGCAAACACTACCGCAGCCAACTCCAAATCGTGGGTCGGATAATTACGTTCATGCACCTTTAATTGCCTCGAAGCATACGCAATTACGTTCTTCTCTTGCATTAGCACTGCACCCAAACCAGAATAGGATGCATCACAATACACAATGAAGTTCTTACCCTCTACTGGCAAGGTAAGGATAGGTGCGGTAGTCAACAAGGTCTTGAGTTTCTGAAAGCTTTCCTCACATTCATCCGACCATACAAATGGAACATTCTGCTTAGTCAAGTTCGTCAATTGGGAAGCAATAGAAGAGAATCCCTTGACAAATCGACGGTAGTAACTGGCTAAACCAACAAAGCTTCTTATTTCTGACACATTAGTAGGTCTTACCCAATTCTTCACTACTTCGATCTTAGAAGGATCCACCATCACTCCATCCTTAGAAACCACGTGCCCCAAGAAGGACACTGAATCTAGCCAAAACTCACACTTGGAGAATTTGGCATAAAGCTTTTTCTCCCTCAACATTTCCAACACAATTCTCAAATGCTCCTCATGTTCCTTCTTACTCTTGGAGTATATCAGTATATCATCAATAAATACGATCACAAAGAGATCCAGATATGGCTTAAAAATCCCGTTCATCAAGCTCATGAAAGCAGCAGGGGCATTCGTTAGCCCAAAGGACATTACTAAGAATTCATAATGCCCATACCTGGTTCGAAAAGCAGTCTTTGGCACATCTGCTGCCCGTATTTTCAATTGATGATAACCAGACCTCAAGTCAATCTTAGAGAAGACACAAGCACCTTGTAACTGATCGAACAAATCATCAATGCGAGGAAGAGGATACCTGTTCTTAACAGTTACTTTATTTAGTTGCCGGTAATCTATGCACATCCGAAGACTCCCATCTTTCTTCTTCACAAACAAAACAGGAGCACCCCAAGGGGATGCACTCGGTCTAATAAAGGCTTTACCTAACAACTCTTGAAGTTGGGCCTTTAACTCCCTTAACTCAGTGGGAGCCATTCTATAAGGGGGTATGGAAATGGGGCGAGTACCCGGCTCCATATCAATGCAAAAGTCAATATCTCTATCCGGTGGCATACCACGATAGCTCGCGAAACTTAGCCTCATGAGCAGTAACCGACATCCTGCCTTGCTCTAGGCTTAGGAACTCATCTCTCCTCCTATCCCTCAAAGTCCGGGGTATATACTTCTCCATAAACAAGCTAGAGAATGATGCCCAAGTCATAGGTGGTGCCTGTGCTGGTTGACAGTCAACATATGACCGCCACCACATTTTGGCGTTCCCTTGAAACTGATAGGTATCAAACTCAACACCAAATCGTTCTACTATGCCCATCTTATGTAGCAAGTCATGACAATCCACCAGAAAATCATAGGCATCCTCAGATTCAGCACCCTTGAAGACTGGAGGTTTCAACTTCAGAANGCAAGACCTATATACCATTTCAACTATCACAGACTCACCCACCGGAGTAGAAACACGAATAGGCATGTCAAGCGATTCACAATGTAAATTAAGANCGCGGGGGGCCACAGCGGCGGCATGTTGTACTCTCGGAACCTGAGGTGCTGGTGCAGAAAACACCGGAGGTGTCTGGCCTTGATCTGATAACCCGCTAAGATAAGCAAGAACCTGGTTAATCATCTCTGGGGTAGGTTGGGGTGGTAATTCCTCATTCTGCACTTGTTCATTTTCCCCTTCCTCACCCTCTCTTTCTACCTCATCAGTCGGTGGAGGAGTCACCGCCCTAGTACTATCTGGGCCAGGTGCTTGTCCTCTTCCTCTAGAGGACGTCCTCCCACGACCTCTACCACGACCTCTTGTTCCTGCTCCTCTTCGAGCGACAGCCCCAGTGGCTGGCTCAGACGCATCTTGTCTTGCCGGTGTTGGTGTTGGCGCAGTTGTT
>NC_028645.1:51756862-51760491 GCF_001406875.1 Solanum pennellii | reverse complement strand
GGCGTCCCCCTACCGTTCCTCAAGACTCTACTAGAATCGTTCTTGTGTGATGAGACCAACGAACCTAATGCTCTGATACCAAGTTTGTCACGACCCAAAATGAGCCGCGAGTGGCACCCACATTTATTCTCCTATGTGAGCGAACCAACCAAACTAATCCCAATTTCTTACCAATATTTCAACCATAATAAACATAATATAATGCGGAAGACTTAAAAATCATTAATATAACCAATAAATAACTTCTAACATTTAATACTTATTATTCCCAAAATCTGGAAGTCATCACCACAAGAACATCTATCCTCAAATTACTAAATCTAAGAGTATCTAAGAAGCTAAAATAAATGAACGGCTAGTCCATGCCAGAACTTCAAGGCTTCAAGACGTGAATGAGAGAGAATCCAGTCCGAGCTAGGGACAATAGCTCACCCTGAAATCTGACGTGATGAAGACTGGCTAGAGTTGAGGACGAGTTGAAGATGATGGCACGTTTGCTGCACTCCACAAATAACAAGAAAAACAAATACAAGTAGGGGTCAGTACTCAAGCCTCCACACCGTACTCACTTAAGAATTAGGTTCTTCAAATAGGTGTATATTAGCATAATTCAAGATTCATTCTCTTTGTCCTTCTTGTGTCGGAACGTGACACTCCGATCCCCTACTACTACGTGTCGGTTCGTGACACCCGATCCATTACCCTCATTCTTTTAGTTCATCAAGCCTTCTTTTATACCAAGGCATCATCATTAACAAAGTGGATTTAAGGTTTAAGATTCACAGCCTCATCTTTCCAACCCACTACAATTACATAATCACATCATGCAAGCATACAATTAAGCATATAGAAGACTTTACAATACTACCCAATACATATCATTCGCTATTAAGAGTTTACTATGAAATAGCATAAACCATAACCTACCTCCACCGAAGAATTCGTGATCACGCAAGCTACTCCTCAAAATCTTTGCTTTCCTCTTCGTTCTCTCTTCTCTCGCTCGTTCGTTCTCTCTTCTTTCTCTCTCTGTTCTTTCTATTTTTCTTATTCAAACCCTTTTTTTTACCCTAATTGTCATATAATTAAGTATAAAAGATGATAAAAATAACCCACTTTTTATTTCAAGGTTATCTCCATTAACCCCCAAGTAATTGAATTATTAACATTAATCCACTAATTTTATAACTCTAAGCATGAATAGTCCAAAAATCCCCTTAAAAACTTTTAACAGAAATCCGACCTAGTCAGGGTTACGCAGTCTGTGACGGTACGTCACGACTGTGACGGTCCGTCCTGCAGGTCTGTCGTAAACTTCAGAGAGTTAATTCTGTGGAAAGATTTGTGACGGTCCGTCGCGCCAACAACGGTCCGTCCTGCCATTCCGTCGTGAAGTTCAGAGAGTCGATCTCAGTACCCAAATTTTCAGAATCTAAGTGTTTTGGAACGAGACACCCTCGACGGTCCGTCGTGCCCATGACGGTCCGTCGTGGGATCCGTCGACCCAGACAGTTATTACCAGAAATAAACTCTACTGCTCAAAAAGACTGAACAGGTCGTTACAGTTTTCATGCTCAAATTGATCAGTTTGGTTTGAGTAATTATCTTTTAAAATGATTTAAAAAAAAATCTAATTTGGTTAAATTGTATTCACTTATAATCAATTTCAAAACTCTACTTAAGGTTCCATATTCTTAAAATAAAAGTAAAAATTAATCTTTGTTGAAATAATTTCATAAAGTTGATCGAATATTGTTAATTATTATATTATATAATGTTCCTAAAAATAGTAAAACTAACACTTAATCTAAGTCGTAGGATTACCGCATGTTTGCGGACACTTCAAGTGCCCTGAAAACCTTCTTGAAGCGTAAATAAGAACCTCTTACCCATTTTCTCTAAATTTATTAAGATTTAATCTGTTAAAATCTTCTTAAATTAAGTTTTCTTAATTTTTTTAAAAAATTAAGCAGTGACTCTTTTTAAGTATTTTTCTAAATTAATTTATACTTAGAAATATTTCAAAAAAAAAGTGATTTTTCTAAAGATAGATAAATTACGGCATAACAATTACCATCAACTCAGTTTGTTATTACTTTACTTTTTTATGAGTTACTGTTATATAACTCATTACTCTATTTTACTATTACTTTAGTTTAATTCTTAATATTTTTTTATTCATTATACTTACTAAAAATGCCTACTTTAATATAAAATTCAGTATTTAAAAAATATAATTAATTACTTTTACTTTGGCTCTAATTAATATACTCGAAAAGAAATAAGTGTGGTAAATTAATAACATATACTAGATTGAAATTAAAGAATAAATAAAAATAGTTTTAATATTGAAAAATAATATTTTAAAAGATGTCAAAAAGTAACTTACAAATAAAATGAATAGGATAGTATATTTGCATTTAAAGTAAACTAAAAATATTTACTAGATTATAAAAAAGTAGTTCTTCATTAAAACATATAATGAACCTTTCATTACGAATTGGTTGATCAATGATTAGTATTTTATCAAATGTAAAGCTTATGGTGCAAATATAACAAAAAGAAGATGATAACATTGTAGAAAATAGATACAACTTGCGAAAATATATGAAGATCGATAAAATTTTTTTAAAGATATCAACATTTTATGTTCCTCAAATGTGAAATGTTTTAACTCATAATCTAACACAATTCTCTATTTCCTTCATGCATTGAATTTTTTTGTCACGACCCAAAACTGAGCCGCGACTGGCACCCACACTTACCCTCCTATGTGAGCGAACCAACCAATCTAACCCTAACATTTCAATATAATATCAACAGAAAGTAATGCGGAAGACTTAAACTCATTAATAAAAACCAATTCAATAACTTCTAAAATTCAACATCTATGATTCCCCAGAATCTGGAAGTCATCACCACAAGAACATCTATGATCAAATTACTAAACTAGGAGTATTCTAAGAAGCTAAAATAAACAAAAGCTAGTCCATGCCGGAACTTCAAGGCATCAAGACATGAGGAAGAAGATCCAGTCCAAGCTAGAAGCATTAGCTCACCCTGAAATCCGGTGTAATGAAGACTGGCTGCGGTTGAGTTGAAGATGACGGTACGTTTGCTGCACTCCACAAATAACAACGAAAACAAATACAAGTAGGGGTCAGTATAAACACGGGTACTGAGTAGATATCATCGGCCAACTCAAAAAAGAAAGCAATATATCTCAGATAACATCATAAAATCAACTAATATTCTTAACAGGTGATAGCAACAAGTATAAAAATCATTTATAACATCACCGAACATATTTATGAGGACTCAAGCCTCCACACAATACTCTTTTGGGAAACATGTTCTTTAGATTGAGTATATTAGCATATTTCAAGATTCATTATCTTTATTCCTCTTGTATCGGTACGTGACACTCCGCTCCACTACTACTGTCCTGGTGTCGGAACGTGACACTCCGATCAATATACTATCTTGGTGCCGGAACGTGACACCCGATCCATATTCTATCCTGGTGTTGGAACGTGACACTCCGATCCATATACTATCCTGGTGCCGGAACGTGACACCCGATCCATATACTATCCTGGTGTCGGAACGTGACACTCCGATCCATATAC
>NC_028645.1:51738120-51749401 GCF_001406875.1 Solanum pennellii | reverse complement strand
CAAACCCTCTTTCTTTTACCCTAATTAGCATATAATTCAGTATAAAAGATGGCAATAATAACCCACAAATTAACTCAAGGTTACCTCTTTTAACTCCCAAGTAATTAGAATCATTAACATTAACCCACTACTTTATAATTAAAGCAGGAAATAGTCCAAAAAGCCCCTTAAATCACTTAACAGAAATCCGACCCAGCCTGGGATTACGCAGTCTGTGACGGGCCGTCGTGCCTGCGACGGTCCGTCCTGCTGCTCCGTCACAGAGTTCAGAGACTCAATTTCCTTGAAGAGTCTGTGACGGTCCGTCGTGCCCACGACGGTCCGTCCTGCCATTCCGTTACGAAGTTCAGAGAGTCGATTTCAGTACCCAAATTTCAGAATTCTAAGTATTTTGGAACGAGACCCCCTCGACGGCCCGTCGTGCCCATGACGGTCCGTCGTGGGTTCCGTCGAGTCAGACAGTTTTTCCAGAATAAAATCTGCTGCTCAGAACGACTAAACAGGTCGTTACATTTTTGAAATTCAACTTTCTCGATTTGGGTTGTAAATGATGCACTTATGTCGTATGAACATTTGAAAAAGATTATTAAGTAATATATTGAAGTTGTTTACTGTAATAAAAAGGTATAAAGTATACAAATATCATATATTTAGAAGCTAATTACATCATATCGTAGAAGTTTTCTCAATTACAAAAATCTGAATCTTTTTGTTGCTCTCGAATGTATTTCTTGGTTGTCTGATACATTACTAATGATATATATTACTTCATTGGAGGGATCTATTCAAGAGGGGATAAAAATATATCCGAGAGAGGTTTAGGATATCTGAAGTTGTGAATTTATGTAATTTATTTTTCTATTTATAGAAGAGCCAAGTTGAGGACGACCAAGGCAAATTTGTCATTTCATAAATATTCTAGAATGTTTGTTTTTATGTTATGGAATCAAAAAAGTGATAATTGTTATAAAACAATATAATGTGGATGTCCACTACTCCAAGAAGTTAATACATAACCTCCTCAATTATGAAGATAATCATAACCTCCATAACCTCCAACTTGATAACCATTACTCTTGTAACATTTCCCCTCCATAACCACCCTCATTATATTCATGTTAATGTCATGTTTATGACTAACCTTTTGTATGCCTCTATGTTACACTATAAATAGAGGCATAAGGGTTCATATTGTATACACTTGAAGATTTGATGAACACTTTGATGAATAAGAAAAACTTTCATATTTTGTCTCCCTATTTCTATAGCTTTCATTTTTTATATTTCTCATCTTATTTTGTTTTATTTTACAACATGTAATCAGCACGATTGTTCTGCTATTGAAGGTTTGAAGCAAAGAAAATATAAAGAAGGTAAAAATATTTGTGTTTATTTTTCTCTCAAGGTAAATTACTATATAATTTATTTTATATTTTACTTTTTATTATGCATCATTAATTTTCTTAGCATCTCAAAATCATATGAGTCCAACAAGTTGCTTTTTACTTTTAGGAAACTTTTAATTTGATCACTTATATATTTAAAAAGTAAAATTTGTTTTGTAAGTTAACAATTTGTAAAGAAATTGTTCTTTATGATTTTGTTTATTGAGTTATGTGACATATACATATTGATTGGATTATTATTGTTGGTTACTTTTGCACCTCTTTATTTTTCTTTATCTAAACATTTACTTGTTGAGTTATTAACATATTTGTACCAACAAAGCTTGTTTTGTAGTTATTCTAAAATGGTTAGTAAATTATAATAATCTTCATAACAATGTTGAGAGGGACTACTAGAATGTATGAATTTATTTTAAATTGGGACTTTATATGATTCTGACATGTTGTTTTATTTAGTTGATCTTGTTTATTTTTATTGTATATCAAGTCAAGTTCAGATTATATTTATGATTTTCGATAAGTTTTTGTTTGATAATTCATTTGATATATTAAGGTACTGGTTGAGGGTAAGATGGTGAATTCAAGTTTCACCGCACCAAGTGGGTAAGACATCGAGTTAAAGTCTTGTTGCACCATGATAATAAGAAGTTGGGTTCAAGTCCCATTAATTTATGACCAAATGTGTCTTTATATGGGTAAGACATTGGGTTAAAGTCCTTATGCATTATAGTGATGATATGATGATGACTGACATAAAGTTTTATACTTTTGACTGAAAGTCATGAAATTTACCCAATTAATTTGTTCCGTTCATTTATGTGAATGTGGTAGTAGTGTATTAATGTGTCTGAAAAATGACAAGTGGTTGAATGTATGAATATGGGTATGGTAAAATATTAATGATCATCATTGTGGTAATTAAAAGAAGAACATTATGGGTTCTTAAGATGTTCCTTCAAATAGGAAGGCAATTTTGTCCATTAAAATTGTATAAAAGGTTATTGGACACATTGTACTTAAGATGGTCCTTCAAATGTGAAGGTAATTGTTAACGGTAATTTTTATTCATCAAAGTGGTATGAGAGTTGGGCACATTCTTGTTGGTGCAATCTATTTTAAAAAGTTTTGTAAATCCCCAATCAAAATTAATGAATACAAAGTGGTAGTATATTTGGTACATTTGACCTTTTAAGGTGATGTTGAGGTAAGTTACATAATGTCAAAAGATGACAATGAGTTTCTAATAAAAATTTATGTAACATGTACAAATGGTTATGGTCCATTTCTTGAAGAAAATGTGACTTGTGTTCGTATGGATAAGAACATGTTCATGTATTGTTGGATGAATATCAGATCTCACCTCTACGGGAGGTTTAAGAGATTGAAAGAAAATTTTTTGATATACATAGTCATTTTGGTCATATATATATTTTGAGTAATATTGTGGTATATTTTAAAATGAACTACTGGAGGACGAAAGAAAGAAATAAACCTTTTATGTAAAGATTGTGGTCATGAACAAAATAAATGTTGTTGTGTGGCAACACAAATTTGTCATTGATTATCAAGAAATAAGTCTTGAATGTAATAATTTTAACCATGACAATACTAATAGTTTTCTCTTTGAAAAAGATGGTAACTATAAAATGACATTGTGAAAATTGTGATAGTCCACAAAATTAATTGATAGTTACGAAAGGGCTAGTTTGTAACTATCAGGAAAAATTAAATTATTCATAATATTGGGGTTGTGGTAAGTCTCAAAAGAAACTTTTTAAGTTTCGAAAGAATTGAAAATAAATATTATATTGAGACTATAAATTATGGGAAGATTTAATATCTTGAAATTACTACAACAAAAGTGCGTTATAAATACTTGTGTATAAGATTACCCATTTTTCCTCTTGTTTGTTGTATACAAACATGGGCATGATGATGGAATCACATGCAAAGTACACTAGAAGTTTACTAGAATAAATACAAGTTGGCATAATCAGTTGGTCATTCCGATTCAAATGTGATGCAAGAGAAATTGAGAATTCACGTGGCTATATGTTGAAGAAATAAAAGATTCTTCAAGAATTCTCTTTTGTAGCTTGTTCTCGTGATAAAATGATCATTGTACCAGCTAAGGTTGGGATTGTATCCCCTAAATTTTTTTGGAACATACAAAAAGGTGAATATCGACTCATTCACTTGCCATGTGGACTGTTTGCTATTATGATTTAATAGATGCATCTATGATATGGTCACATGTGCATTTGTATCAACTTACAAATTGGTTCTTGTAAGGTGGTATGCTCGAATTACTAAATTAAGAGCACAATTCCAAGCTATAAAGTCATGTTGATAATGCTGGTTGATTTAGCGAAAATTGTATGCCTTCAATTATAGCTAGACCATTGATTATGAGAACAAATCTCTCAAATAAAATTTGGTAGTAGATGAGTTTATTTAACATCTATGTATTAAGCCAACAAGGTTCTCCCAACACAATTGGTTCAGGATTAGGAACCAAATAATTTCATCTAAAAATATGATGTGCGCACATATAATTTTATTGCGCCACGCACCAATATGGATCCCCAAATGAGGTTGAGGGTGAATATTATATTTCCTAACATTAGGGGGAGATATGTGTAGCAGCTGAAAAATTATGTGTGGGATGAATTATCTAGGTTTTTGTTAAAAAAATGTAAACTTGAAGTTCAAAAGATAATTCATTTCCAAAATGTTGCAAGTAATTTGCCAGATTTATTTGCTGACCCAATATTTTAATTAAGATGCAAACGCTCCAATAAATAGTCCTTGAAGGACACAGTATATGGTGTGCCTGAAGCGTGATAGACCAATCGATTTCAAATGTAAAACTCCTTAATAAAGGAGAGGAGCAAATTATCAAATTGGTCATTGCTAATGAGGCAAATGCTTTGAAGAGCACTATGACATAACATTTCATAAACCTTGGCAAAGGTTCAGGTACCTTAAAATGATGAAGAGATCTCGATAAGTTATGTCGTATTTGAACCGATATCAAAATGGCCGTCAACGATATATTTGATATGATGTAGCATTCAGTGTTATAAATGTTTACGAGGATCTTAAATTCGAATCTGTCATATAGTGTGGACAGATAAATGATTGACACTATTCAAGTATATTTTGTTTCACTTAGAAAAGTGATGTTTTTGAACATATAGTTCATAGATCAAAATATATGTCAGTGAGGATAGAAATGAATCATTTTGTGAAAGTATAACCGCAAGATATAAAGTATAATTCGTGCCTCGAGGCATAAAATTTTTTTTGCAAAAGTCATGACATTATTAAATGGAGATATGTTCTCTAATGGTGAATGCGATGAGACTTGTTTTAGTCTGGCAATAGATGAAATATTTGAATATGCATAATGATTGATTATTATGTCTAACTAGACGATGAAGGTTATATGAAAATCCCTTAAGGATTTAAAAGGTGTTAAATCCATTTCATTGAGTATCCAATGGTTTTGAAATTGCTTAACATAAAGAAAGAATCTTTTCAACCTCATGAAAATGATTTAATATGTCATGTATTGATTTCACGTGGTGCACTTACAGATTGTTGGTTATTCAAATGCTAGGAGATGTGTGATTTTCTTTGAGGAGAAAAGACAAGCTTCAATAAAATTGATCAACCTCTCATGAGTCAAAAATTATATGATTATGTAGATACAAAATAT
This sequence comes from Solanum pennellii, assembly GCF_001406875.1. NCBI lineage: Eukaryota > Viridiplantae > Streptophyta > Magnoliopsida > Solanales > Solanaceae > Solanum > Solanum pennellii. Next base: position 51,744,274 of record NC_028645.1, on the reverse strand, counting down.
TTATTTGATCTACACAAAGCTCGACCGCAAAAGAGTTATTTGCTTACATATGGAGGCACACCAGTATTTTGGCATTCAACAAACACTGATAACCACTTCTTCAAATCGTGCAGAAATAATATTGATCTATGAAGTAAGTGGGATGTGTTTAATTGGAATCATAATCTATCATATTCAGAAAATGTGTGATTTTCCAGCCACCATATACGACAATAATATATAGCTCAATTGAAGGGAGGATATAATCAAAAGAGATCGAACAAAGTATAGTTCACCAAAAGTCTTTCACACATGATCTTCAACAAAATGGTGAGATAGAAGTTCAAAAGTTTATTCAAGTGATCATCCTCTAAACTTATTCACTAAAAATTGCCAACATCAATATTTGGGAAGTTGTGATACAAGATTGGAATGCATTATTTTAGAGACATCAAGTGAAGTTTTTATGAGGGGGAGAAAAATACGCGTTGTACTCTTTTCCTTAATCATGACTTTCCCACTTGGGTTTTCCTGGCAAGGTTTTTAACGAGGCAACATTCAAAGCGTATTAAAAGATATGTCTACTCTTTTTGCTTCACTATGATTTTATTCCCACAGGGTTTTTCCTAGTAAGGTTTTAACGAGGCATATTATCTATGGACATCCAAGGGGGAGTGTTATTAAACAATATAATGTGGATGTCCACTACTCCAAGAAGTTACGACATAACCTCCTCAATTATGAAGATAATCATAACCCCCATAACCTCCAACTTTATAACCATTACTCATGTAATATTTCCCTTCCATAACCTCCCTCATTATATTCATGTTAAAGTCATGTTTATGACTAACCTTTTGTATACCTCTATGTTACACTATAAATAGAGGCATAAGGGTTAATATTGTATACACTTGAAGATTTGATGAATACTTTGATGAATAAGAAAAGTTCTCATCTCTTGTCTCCCTATTTCTATTGCTTTCATCTTCTATATTTCTTATCTTTTTTGCTTTATTTTACAACAATAATGAATTTATAATTACAATACAACAAAATATATTTTCTTAAATGTCATTTGTATCTTAATGATGTGACATTTAATATGGACCCACATTTTCAATCACATTTTCTATAAATTTTTTTCTTTTTATTTTGTAGTGTGAAATTTTTATCAAACCAAAATATATATTAAACAATGGCTCTTTAGTGATTTTAATATTATTTAAGGACAAAATAGTAATTTTATAATTAATGATCAAAATGAAAATCTAGAAGAATCCATACATGTTTTTACTTTTAACATTGGCCCATAAAGATATTTTTATAATTGTGTTAAAATGAAGAGTTTTTACAAACAGTAATAAATGCTAATTGAATTTATTCTGACCTATTTTTGAAAGAAAATTTTGAACGAACTAAAAATAAAATGTGTTTGAATAGTTAATATTTTGTTCCTAAAAATACTTTAAAAGATTATTGCAAAACATATTTTTAATATTATGTTATATAATATGACCACTAAATTCGTATCTTCATTATTAAAATAATCTTTAGAATTACGTATCAATAGTTTTTACTTAATTTGAAGAAATATAATATTATGTGACTAAAAGAATGAACAATGTTTCACGATTAAAAAATTAATGATTTGATAATGTATTCATAAAAAAAAAATCATTTCTATATAAAATATTTTCTTAACATCAAATAAGATAAACTATTTAACAGGAAAAAATTGACAAGAAAAATAATTGATATTCAAATTCCAAGGAATATTAAAAACAAAATAAAAAAAATGAGTAGTTAAAAAAATGAAAATGTCAATAGAAAAGGGATTGAGAAATAAAGATAAAGAAAAAAATTTATAAATAAATAATAACTTGAATAAGAAAAACAAGTATATTGGTTATTTTGTAGGGGGTAAGATTCAAAGTTTTCCTTTACGCCATGTTATTTAGAGTGTAGTATAAAAAAAATTGTCAATGAAATTTAGAACATAACATTATATAAATTTTTATCGTATATAGAAATAAAATTGCTTGCATGATTGCTTTTATTTTGTTGAGTTAGAAATCAACATTTGAATAAATACGTTCAATACATATGTCACGACCCAAAATGAGTCGTGAGTGGCACCCACACTTAGCCTACTAGGTGAGCGAACCAACAAATCTAGACCCTAACATTTACCAATAGTTCAACTATAATTAACAAAAATAATGCGGAAGACCCAAAACTTATTAATGTAACCAAGTAAATAAGCTTCTAAAGTTTAACACTTATTATCCCCAAAATCTGGAAGTCATCACATCAAGAACATCTATCCTCAAATTACCAAGTCTAAGAGTATTTAAGAAACCAAAATAAGTAAACAGATGGTCCATGTCTGAAATTCAAAGACATCAAGACGTGAAGGAGAGAATCCAGCACGAGCTAGGAATAATAGCTCACCCCGAACTTTGATGTGCTGAAGAATGGCTAGAGCTGAGGGCGAGTCGAAGTCGATGGTACACTTGCTGCACTCCACAAAATAACAAAGAAGAAAATACAAGTAGGGGTCAGTACAAGGAACACGTACTGAGTAGGTATCATCGGCCAACTCAAAATAGAAATCAATATATATTGAATAACAATATAAAATCAACTACAACACTTAACATGTGGAAAGCAACAAACACATGAACCATTGACAACAACACCATAATAGGTACACCATCAATCACAACATCAAGCACACCTATGAGGAATCATGCCTCCACACCATACTCATTTGGGATATAGGTTCTTTGAGTTTGAGTATATTAAGTTAATTCGAGATTCCCTTCCTTTAATGTTATCGTGTCGGAACGTGACACTCCGATCCCATATACCGTGTCGGAACGTGACACTCCGATCCCATAATACCGTGTCGGAACGTGACACTCCGATCCAATTATCTCATTATTTATTTCATCAAGCCTTCTTTATTCAAGGCGTCATTTTAATAGAGAGGTTTCAAGATTAGAAATTCAACATTCTCATAATTTTAGGCCAACAACAAACCACACAATCAAAACATACAACCACACAATCAAGTACATAGGAGACTTTACAATATCACTCAATGCATATCAATCGCTATTTAGAGTTTATCTATCACATAGAAATAAACAATAACCTACCTCCACCGAAGAACCAAAATCAATCAAGCTACCTCTCCAATGCCTTTGCCTTCCTCAGTGCCTATGAACCTTTTCAATCTGAAGTCTAAGTCGCTTGTTTTCTTCTTTCGTTCACGCTCTCTCTTTCGTTCTCCTCTTCTGCTCTTTTTATTTTTCTTCTACAGATTCTTTTTACCCTAATTATCATATAATCAATTATAAAAAAAAATGATAAAAGTAACCCACTATTTATTTCACTATTATCTTCTTTAACCACCAACTAAATAAATTATTAAAATTACCCCACTAATTTCATAATTATAATTATGAATAGTCCAAAACACCCATTTAAAATTTAGCGGAAGTCCGACCAAGTGTGGGGTTACGCAGCTTGTGACGGTCCGTCGTATCTATGACGGTCCGTCCTGCAGGTCCGTCATGAAGTTCAGAGAAGTAGTCCTAGTACCCATATTCCTAGAGTTGAAGTGTTTTGGAACGAAGACCCTCGACAGACCGTTGTGCCTATGATGGTTCGTCATACTTGCCGTCGAGGGTAGTGAAGAGAGCAGCAGAAGAAATTGCACAAGTTTGGGACGACGGAGTCAATGACGGTCCGTCGTGACCATGACGATCCGTCGCGTGGTCCGTCGACCCAGTAAGTATTTATCAAAAATAATTCTACTGCTCAAACCGACTAAATGGGTTGTTACAACATAGAATATAACATTATGATAATTATTATTGTATATATAGAAATAAATTTGATTTCATGATTATTGTTAGTGTTGTGGAAGTCAGAAATAGTGTTTTTAAGAAATACTTTCAGTATTAAAATCAAAATAAATAGAAGTATTTCTATTATCGAAGACACAATAATGAAATATATCACAAAATTCATCGGCAAAGCAAACTACAAACACGTTATACTTAAGTTGAAGTAGTAGAGATTTGAAAGACTTCGAATCGATCTTTACAAATTGGTTGATCAAAATTAGTATTTTATCCTATGCATAATTTATGGTGCAAATATAACAAAAAAAAAGATGATAACTTTGTAGAAAATAGATACCACTTGCGAAAATCTATGAAGATCGATAAATTTTTTTAAAGTTAACAACATTTTATATGTTCCTCGAATGTGAAATTTTTAACTCATAATCTAACACAATTCTCTATTTCCTTGCTTTATAGAATTTTTTGAAAGTCAACTTTCTCAATATGGATTGTAAACGACGCATTTATGTCGTATGAACATTTGAAAAAGATTATTAAGTAATATATTGAAGTTGTTTACTATAAAAAAATAGTATAAAGTATAGAAATCTCATATATTTCCAGGCTAATTACATCCTATCGTAGAAATTTTCTCAATTACTGTCACGACCCAAAATGGAGCCGCGAGTGGCACCCACATTTATCCTCTTATGTGAGCGAACCAACCAATCTAAACCCCAATCATTTACCCATAATGAACAAAATATAATGCGGAAGACTCAAACTCATTAATATAACCAATAAATAACTTCTAAAATATAATCCTTATCATCCCCAAAATCTGGAAGTCATCACATCAAGAACATCTATCCTCAAATTTCTAAGTCTAAGAGTAATTAAGAACTAAAATAAAGAATAAAACGATAGTCCATGTCCGAGCTTCAAGGACATCAAGACGTGAATGAGAGAATCCAGTCCGAGCTAGGAACAATAGCTCACCCTGAAATCTGACGTGCTGAAGACTGGCTAGAGTTGCGGACGAGACGAAGTCACTGGTGCACTTGCTGCACTCCACAAAACAACAAGAAGAACATAAGAGTAGGGGTCAGTACATGTACTGAGTAGGTATCATCGGCCAACTCAGAATAGAAAACAATATATATCAAATAATAATATAAAATCAACTACATACTCAACAGGTGACAACAACAAGTACCATAACCATTGGCCACAACACCCAACACATCTATGAGGACTCAAGCCTCCACACCATACTCATTTGGGAAATGGTTATTTAATTTGAGTATAATAACATAATTCAAGATTCATTCTCTTTATTCTCCTGGTGTCGGAACGTGACACTTCGATCCCCTATTACTACGTGTCGGTTCGTGACACTCGATCCCCGAATACTACGTGTCGGTTCGTGACACCCGATCCCCTAATACTACGTGTCGGTTCGTGACACCCGATCCCCAAATCTCATTACTTTAGTTCATCAAGCCTTCCTTTATGTCAAGGCATCATCTTAAATAGGGAGATTTTAAGGTTTAAGATTCACAGCCTCATCTTTCCAATCCATTACAATTACAAAATCACATCATACAACCACACAATTAAGCATATAGAAGACTTTACAATATCACTCAATACATATCATTCGCTATTTAGAGTTTACTATGAAATAGCATAAACCATAACCTACCTCCACAGAAGAATCGTGATCAAGCAATCTACTTCTCCAATGTCCTTGCTGTCTCCTCGTTCTTCTCTCTCTCTCGCTCGTTCTCTCTTCTTTTCTTTTTAAATTTTTTCTTCTTCAAACCCTTTTTCTTTTACCCTAATTATCATATGATTAAGTATAAAAGATGATAAAAGTAACCCACTATTTATTTCAAGGTTATCTCCTTTAATCCCCAAGTAATTAAATTATTACCCTTACCCCACAAATTTCATAATTATAAGCATGAATAGTCCAAAACGCCTCTTAAAAACTCTCAGCAGAAATCCGACTTAGTCGAGGTTACGCCACTCGTGACGGCCCGTCTTACCTGCGACGGTCCGTCCTGCACGTCCGTCACAAAGTTCAGAGACTCAATTTCAGTAAAAGGTCTGTGACGGTCCGTCGTGGCTACGACGGTCCGTACTGCAGTTCCGTCGTGAAGTTCAGAGAGTTGATCCCAGTACCCAGATTTTCAGAGTTTAAGTGTTTTGGAACATGACTCCCGACGGTCCGTCGTGACCATGACGGTCCATCGACTGTTCCGTCGACTCAGCTAGTTTCTATCAAAATAATCTTGCTGCTCGAATCGACTAAA
>NC_028645.1:51734805-51736737 GCF_001406875.1 Solanum pennellii | reverse complement strand
CCAATATACCTCGGACTAAGCTTACCTCGCTTACCAAACCGCATCACCCCTTTCTTGGGTGAAACCTTCAGCAAGACTTGTTCACCCTCCATGAACTCCAAGTCTCTAACCTTTCGATCTGCATATTCCTTCTGCCTACTTTGCACCGCTAAAAGCTTTTCTTAGATGAATTTCACTTTCTCTAATGATTCCCTCAGAAGATCAGTACCCCAAGGCCTTACCACAAATGCATCAAACCAACCAATGGGAGACCTACATCTCCTCCCATATAGCGCCTCAAATGGGGCCATACCAATACTTGAGTGATAGCTATTATTGTAAGAAAACTCTGCTAAGGGTAAGAAGTTATCCCAATGACCACCAAATTCTGTCACACATGCACGAAGCATATCCTCCAACACCTGAATCGTTCGCTCAGACTGTCCATCTGTCTGAGGGTGGAATGCAGTACTAAGATCCAACCTAGTACCTAATTCAGCATGCAATGTTCTCCAAAACATAGAAGTAAATTGCGTACCTCTATCTGATATGATGGAAAGTGGAACTCCATGCAATCGAACAATTTCTGAGATGTAGAGTCTGGATAACTTCTCTGCATTGTAAGTCACCTTAACCGGAATGAAGTGAGCAGACTTAGTTAATCTGTCAACAATTACCCAAATAGAATCAAACTTACCCAATGTCTTAGGAAGGCCAACCACGAAATCCATTGCAATTCTTTCCCACTTCCATTCTGGAATGGGCATTCTATGAAGTATTCCTCCGGGCCTCTGGTGTTCATACTTTACCTGCTGACAATTTGGGCATTGGGCGACAAAATCAACACTGTCACGCTTCATTCTACTCCACCAAAAATGTTGCTTGAGGTCACGGTACATCTTGGTTGCACCAGGATGTATAGAATATCCTGAACTATGAGCCTCTGTAAGAATGATGTGGATCAAATCATCAACACGGGGCACACATACCCTTCCATTAATTCTTAAAATGCCTTCCTCATCAATTATTGCCTTTTTAGCTTCTCCTCGCAACACCATATCCCGAATTCGGCTCAGCTTCTCATCATCAAACTGTTTTCCCTTAATCTTGTCAAGAAAAGAAGATCTTGCTTCCACATAGGCCAAAAATCCTTCTTTCTCTAATATTTCCAGCTTCATAAAGTCGTTAGTCAAAGTCTGGACCTCTCTAGCCAATGGGCGTCTAGAAACTTGTAAGTGGGCTAAACTACCCATGCTCCCTGTTTTTCTACTTAAAGCATCTGCCACCACATTAGCTTTTCCTGGGTGATACAATATAGTAACATCATAGTCCTTCAGTAGTTGCATCCATCTCCTCTGTCTTAAATTCAAATCTTTCTGAGTAAAGACATACTGTAAACTACGATGATCTGTATAGACTTCACACTTAACCCCATATAGGTAATATCTCCATTGCTTTAATGAAAACACGACTGCGACCAACTCCAAGTCGTGGGTCGGATAGTTACGTTCATGCACTTTTAATTGCCTTGAAGCATAAGCAATCACATTTCTCTCTTGCATTAGCACTGCAGCCAACCCAGAATAAGATGCATCACAATAAACAATGAAATTCTTGCCTTCCACTGGCAAGGTAAGAATTGGTGCAGTAGTCAACAAGGTCTTGAGGTTCTGGAAGCTTTCTTCACATTCGTCCGACCATACAAATGGAACATTCTGCTTAGTCAAATTTGTCAGTTGGGAGGCAACAGAAGAAAATCCCTTGACAAATCGACGGTAGTAGCTAGCTAAACCAACAAAGCTCCTTACCTCTGTAACATTGGTAGGTCTTACCCAACTCTTCACTGCTTCGATCTTATAAGGATCCACCATCACCCCATCCTTAGAAACAATGTGCCCCAAGAAGGACACTGAATCTAGCCAAAATTCACACTTGGAAAATTTGGCGTAAAGC
>NC_028645.1:51731700-51734519 GCF_001406875.1 Solanum pennellii | reverse complement strand
GAAGGTACAAGCACCTTGTAACTGATCGAACAAATCATCAATGCGAGGAAGAGGATACTTGTTCTTAACAGTTACCTTATTTAGTTGCCTGTAGTCTATGCACATCCTAAAACTTCCATCATTCTTCTTCACAAATAACACAGGAGCACCCTAAGGGGATGCACTTGGTCTAATAAAGCCTTTACCTAACAACTCCTGAAGTTGGGCCTTTAACTACCTTAACTCTGCTGGAGTCATTCTATAAGGAGGTATGGAAATGGGGCGAGTACCCGGCTCCAGATTAATACAAAAGTCAATATCCCTATCCGGTGGCATACCAGGAAGGTCTGCAGGGAACACGTCCAGAAACTCACGGACTATCGAAACAGACTCAATCGAAGGTACTTGGGAAGTATCATCCCTGAGATGGGCCAAGAAAGATAAACAACCCTTATTCACCATTCTCTTAGCACGAAAGAAGGAGATGATACGAACTGGGGTGGAAGTGTAGTTACCCTCCTATACTAGCGGATCTGTCCCAGGCTTGGCCAATGTCACAGTTTTAGCATTACAATCTAAGATTGCAAAATTTGGAGAAAGCCAAGTCATACCCAGGATTACATCGAAATCAACCATCTCTAGAATAATCAAGTCCACATGAGTATTGTTCCCCACAAAGGTCACAAGACAAGACCTATACACCTCCTCAACTATCACAGACTCACCCACAGGAGTAGAGACACGAATGGGCATGTCAAGCAAATCACAATGTAAATCAAGACCAATAGCAAATGAGGAAGATACATATGAAAATGTTGATCCAGGATCAAATAATACAGAAGCAATGCAATCACAAACCAAAAGGTTACCTGTGATAACAGCATCAGATGTCTCCGCTTCAGACCTCCCAGGGAAAGCATAACAATGAGCACTATCACCTGTCTGCCCGTTGCCCCTACCATGTTGCGCTGCAGTAGTTCCAGTTTGCCCGCCACCTCGGTTGATTTGGTGACCTCCGTTACCTTGGCCACCACGTCCTCCAGAATGGCGACCTCTTCCATGACCACCTCTACCTCTGACTATTGGGGGTCTGTAACTCTGTTTTGGACAATATCTCCTAATATGTCCAGTCTCCCCACATCCATAACACTCTCTGGGGTCAAGCATGGGTCTCTGTGAGAATGACGAAGTCTGGGGGTAACCTCCAAACTCAGAGGAATGTTGGCTGGTCTGCGATGGACCCCCGGCTACAGCCTGCAGTGAAGGCTGAATAGGTCGGGCTGAGTAACCTCCTGAACTCTGCCCTCTGGAGTAAGAACCACTAAACTCACCTCCCTTACGAAATTTCTTAGATGTCGAGGCCATGGTGAAATCGTCTGGCTTCACCCCCTCCACCTCTATCACAAAATCAACCACTTCTTGAAAGGATTTTGCTGCAGCAGCTACCTGTAAGGCTGGAATCTGCAAGCCTGACCTCAATCCCTTCACAAAACGGCGAATCCGCTCTTGTGGACTGAAGAAAAGTTGGGTGGCATACCTGGATAGTGCACGAAACTTAGCCTCATAAGCAGTAACAGACAAACTGCCTTGCTCTAAGCTTAGGAACTCATCTCTCCTCCTATCCCTCAAAGTCCGGGGTATATACTTCTCCATAAATAAGCTAGAGAATGATGCCCAAGTCATAGGTGGTGCCTGTGCTGGTTGACACCCAACATATGACCGCCACCACATTTTGGCGTTCCCCTGAAACTGATAGGTCACAAACTCAACGCCAAATCGTTCTACTATGCCCATCTTATGTAGCAACTCATGAAAATCAACCAGAAAATCATAAGAATCCTCAGATTCAGCACCCTTGAAGACTGGAGGTTTCAACTTCAAAAATTTAGTGAAAAGTGCATGCTGATCACTCGTCATTATAGGCCCTGTAGTCAATCGAGGAAACGTGCCTATTTCGAATGGGGCATCCATGCGGGGAGCCACAGCAGCTGCATGTTGTACTCCCGGAACCTGAGGTGATGGTGCAGAAAACACTAAAGGTGTCTGGCCCTGGTCAGATAACCCGCTAAGATAAGCAAGAACCTAGTTAATCATCTTTGGGGTAGGTTGGGGTGGTAATTCCTCATCTTTCACTTGCTCATTTTCCCCTTCCTCAACCTCTCTTACTACCTCATCAGTCGGTGGAGGAGTCACTGCCCTATTACTATCTGGACCAGGTGTTCGTCCTCTACCTCTAGAGGGCGTCCTCCTGCCACCTCTACCACGGCCTCTTGCCACTGCTCCTCCTCGAGCTACAGCCCCAGTGGCTGGTTCAGACGCACCCTGTCCTGCCGGTGCTGGTGTTGACACAGTCGTTGCTCTAGTTCTGACCATCTGCGAAATAGAGTGAGGATGTCAGATACCAATTTGTATCACCTAGATACCAATTGGATCCAAGTAATAGCACGAAAGGAAGAAAGAATGGAATTTTACTAAAGTCCTATAGCCTCTCTAAGAAAAGTAAGGGCGTCCCCCTACCGTTCCTCAAGACTCTACTAGACTCGTTCTTGTGTGATGAGACCAACGAACCTAAAGCTCTGATACCAAGTTTGTCACGACCCAAAATGAGACGCGAGTGGCACCCACATTTATCCTCTTATGTGAGCGAACCAACCAATCTTATCCCCAATAATTTACCCATAATGAACAAAATATAATGCGGAAGACTCAAACTCATTAATATAACCATTAAATAACTTCAAAAATATAATCCTTATCATCCCCAAAATCTAGAAGTCATCACATCAAGAACATCTATCCTCAAATTTCTAAGTCTAAGAGTAATTAAGAACTAAAATAAA
>NC_028645.1:51727801-51730514 GCF_001406875.1 Solanum pennellii | reverse complement strand
CCGATCCCCTAATACTACGTGTCGGTTCGTGACACCCGATCCCCTAATACTACGTGTCGGTTCGTGACACCCGATCCCCTAATACTACGTGTCGGTTCGTGACACCCTATCCCCTAATACTACGTGTCAGTTCGTGACACCCGATCCCCTAATACTACGTGTCGGTTTGTGACACCCGATCCCCTAATCTCATTACTTTAGTTCATCAAGCCTTCCTTTATGTCAAGGCATCATCATAAATTGGGAGATTTTAAGGTTTAAGATTCACAGCCTCATCTTTCCAATCCATTACAATTACAAAATCACATCATGCAACCACACAATTAAGCATATAGAAGACTTTACAATATCATCCAATACATATCATTCGCTATTTAGAGTTTACTATGAAATAGCATAAACCATAACCTACCTCCACCGAAGAATCGTGATCAGGCAATCTACTTCTCCAATGTCCTTGCTGTCTCCTCGTTCTTCTCTCTCTCTCGCTCGTTCTCTCTTCTTTTCTTTTTAAATTTTCTCTTCTTCAAACCCTTTTTCTTTTACCCTAATTATCATGTGATTAAGTATAAAAGATGATAAAAGTAACCCACTATTTATTTCAAGGTTATCTCCTTTAATCCTCAAGTAATTAAATTATTACCCTTACCCCACAAATTTCATAATTATAAGCATGAATAGTCCAAAACGCCCCTTAAAAACTCTCAGCAGAAATCCGACTCAGTCGAGGTTACGCCACTCGTGATGGCCCGTCGTACCTGCGACGGTCCGTCCTGCACGTCCGTCACAAAGTTCAGAGACTCAATTTCTGTAAAAGGTCTGTGACGGTCCGTCGTGGCTACGACAGTCCGTACTGCAGTTCCGTCGTGAAGTTCACAGAGTTGATCCCAGTACCCAGATTTTCAGAGTTTAAGTGTTTTGGAACGATGACTCCCGACGGTCCGTCGTGACCATGACGGTCCATCGACTGTTCCGTCGACTCAGCCAGTTTCTATCAAAATAATCTTGCTGCTCGAATCGACTAAACAGGTCGTTACAATTACAAAAAATTCAATTTTTTTGTTGCTCTCGAATACATTCCTTGATTGTATGATATATTACTAAAGATATATATTACTTCATGGGAAGGACATATTCAAGAGGGGATAAGAATATATTCGAGAAGGGATTATGATATCTTAAGTTGTGAATTTATGTATCTTTTTTAATGAAGCATGTAAAATTTTACTGGGCCCGTATCATGAACCTTAAATTATCTAGTATTTCAATTTTATATATATTATATAGAAGGGTGAAGTGGTAGGACGATCGAGGGTAAAAATGTAATTTGATTCTAACAAAAATGTTTAATAAAGATAGTATATAATTCTACAAACATCTTTCTATATATGGAAAAAATGTAAATTCACGCTAACAAAATCTACCAAGAATGATAACAAGAAAATCAAATAGTTTTAGAAACATCTTCAATTATTGTTATTACTATTAATTTATTTTGTTATTACTTCACTTTTTTTTGTGCGTCATTGTAATATCTATTCATTACTCTATTCTACGATTACTTTAATTTATCTCATAATATTTTTTCTATTTATTATACTTATAAAAAATGCCTACTCTAATATAAAAATACATTAAGAATTAATTATTTTTACATTTATTTTGACTCTAATTAATATGATTTAAAATAAATAAGTGTGATAAAATTAATAATATATATTAGATTAAGTTTTTCTATTGTATAGGAGAGTGAAGTGGGAGGACGATCAAGAGCAAAAAAGTAATTTCACGCAAACAAAAATCTATGAAGAAAGATAATAAATAATTCTAGAATTATCTTTATATATGTGAAGTGAATAATAATCAAGGGAAAAAATGTAATTTCGCGCTAACAAAAATCTACCAAGAATGATGACAAAAAAATTAAATAGTTCTAGAAACATCTTAAGATATTGTTATTATCATTAACTTATTTTGTTATTACTTCACTTCCTTTTTATTTGTGAGTTATTGTGACATCTATTTTATTATTACTCTATTTTACTATTACTTTAATTTAATTCTTAATATTTTTTCTATTCATTATGCTTATAAAAAAGAAGCCTATCTTTTATATATAAAGATCTTGAATTAATTATTTCAATCTTTATTTCGGCTCTAATTGATATTGTAACGCCCTGTTTAGTCGTTTTGAGCAGCAGATTTTATTTCTGGAAAAACTGTGTGAGTCGACGGAACCCACGACGGACCGTCATGGGCACGACGGGCCGTCGAGGGGGTCTCGTTCCAAAAGACTTAGACTTCTTAAATTTGGGTACTGAAATCGACTCTCTGAACTTGGCGACGGACCAGCAGGACGAACCGTCGTGGGCACGACGGACCGTCGCAGGTGTCTCGTTCTTGAACACTTAGACTTCTGAAATTTGGGTACTAAAATCGACTCTCTGAACTTCGTAACGGAATGGTAGGACGGACCGTCACAGGCGTGACGGGCCGTCACAGACTCTTGGTAAAAATCTAGTCTCTGAACTCTGTGACGGAGCAGGACGGACCGTCGCAGGCACGACGGCCCGTCACAGGCTGCGTAATCCCAGGCTGGGTCGGATTTCTGTTAGTTATTTAAGGGGCGTTTTGGACTAATTCCTGCTTTTTAATTATAAGTTAGTGGGTTAATGTTAATAAGTCTAATTACTTGGGGGTTAAAAGAGATAAC
>NC_028645.1:51725474-51725770 GCF_001406875.1 Solanum pennellii | reverse complement strand
TTGCGAGGAGAGGCTAAAGAAGCAACAATCGATGAGGAAGGTGTTTTGAGAATCAAGGGAAGGGTATGTGTACCCCGTGTTGTTGATTTGATCAACACTCTTCTGACAGAGGCTCATAGTTCAAGGTATTCTATACACCCTGGTACAACCAATATGTATCGTGACCTAAAGCAACACTTTTGGTGGAGTAGAAGGAAGCGCGACATTGTTGATTTCGTTGCCAAATGTCCAAATTGTCAACAAGTAAAGAATGAACACCAGAGGCCCGGAGGAACAATTCAGAGAATGCCCATTCC
>NC_028645.1:51684553-51721703 GCF_001406875.1 Solanum pennellii | reverse complement strand
AATAATAGATGTTGAATTTTAGAAGTTATTGAATTGGTTTTTATTAATGAGTTTAAGTCTTCCGCATTACTTTCTGTTGATATTATATTGAAATGTTAGGGTTTAGATTGGTTGGTTCGCTCACATAGGAGGGTAAGTGTGGGTGCCAGTCGCGGCTCGGTTTTGGGTCGTGATCCTTCAAGTAAAGGAATGATAGACTTAATGTTGATTGGCTGGAACAACATGATATAAATCCTTGGGAAAGTCATTATGAGCTTCTTGTCTTCATTGTAAGGTAGGCCTAGTGGACCTTTCTTTTGTAGGGTAAATGTGATTGGGTTATGAATTTATATGGAACCCCTTTATATGAACCTTTAATGAAAATTAATCTATGAGAACAACGGATAGCACTGATTGATTATGATAAGGGAAGTAGTTCAAGTTAAAGGATGAGACTAGAATACAAAGCATGCCATTCATATTCCTTAACCATGTGCCTACATGGGATGCGTCCAAGTTCTAACATTGGCAAGTAGAACACCCTCATCGGAGTAGGTTAGAACTCCGGATTCCGTTGTATTGCTATCATGGTCTATGTGGGTTATTGCCTATTCTCATTATATGAAATACCTATTAGCATTAAAGAAGTTTAAGTGGTTTAGGTGGTGGTATGGGACGCTATCTAGACATTGCACAATAGACTTTGAAGGTGTTATTTGGAGTTCCTAGGTCTTGTCTAAGACCATTATTTAAATGTTCTTTATGTGATCTATGAGTCTCTTAATAAAGTAATGAACTAATGATAAGTACCTAATCTAACGTGACATAAGGATTCCTTAACTAAAGTGTGAAGAGGGAATAAGATATAATCTCTTCATGTCTTATCTTTGGAAGATTTGAGGATGACTCTAGTTAGGGAAGATGTTTGGTGTTGTTGACATGATCTAAGCCTTAGGTAGCCTTAAGTACTATTTAGGTAATCTTTAAAAGGTCACTATGGACGTTATCTTCTTTATTTACTTAAGTAGGTCATTTGATAGCCTTTTGAAGGAGAATGTCATATCATCTATGTGTTGGTGTGTTAAGTGAGAATGGTTCTATTCTAAAGAGTCTATAGGATCTCTTAATTGTGTGTGTAAGGATTGTATGGGCGGTCGCACAACTCACTCAAGTGAGACTTAGAGTCACCTTTGGTAGAAGAATCTTACCTTGATGTTTATGATGCTTTGTAAGTGTGTATGTGACTCATTATAAGTAATCTTAAGGGTCGTTTAGGCACATCTAGAGAGGGTGTATGGGCAGTCTCTCTTTGTGTGACATACGTGAATCTTAGGGTAGCTTTAAGTGAGAAGATTCTATGCTAAAGGGTGTCTTAAGTGAAGAATGAGTATCTTCACTGTACAGTGAAATAATTCACCGTAAAGTGACCTCTAGAATATGATTTGTGGTTTAAATGTTATATTATGTGTTTCTAAGTTGTTAAATGGCGTTCTTATGATTATAATATGATTTCTAAAATAAAAGATGCATATTTTCAATAAAACTCCATTTTCATGATTTTAATGCATAATGCCATACTTAGTACATATAGTTGTACTAACTCCAAGATTTTATCTATCTATATAGTTCTTGGTAGGTGAGGAGCTTTAGGGAAGTGAAGAATTGGACCGTAGCATCGTTCAAGAGAAGTTGAAGTATGTCCTCATTTGACTTGAGGGCATATATGTCTTTTACGTTTCCAGTCAAAGTATTGTAATATACTAAATATATCTATATTCGTATTTTGAAGTATGGGCCGTGTCCCAAGTATTCTTGTGTCTTAAGATGATGATATTGAGACTTTGTATTCCCTATTTCTTTATATGAAAGAGTTTTAAAGACTATGTTATGTTTTGTGAAAAGTTTTAATTTCGCACTACTTTCCACTATGTTTATGCGATGAATGATATGTAAGGGCTTGTACAAGACCTACGAGAGGTTAAGTACGCCGGTTGCAATCTGAGATTTCCCCTATCTTCAAGGGTGTGGTTTCGGGATGTGACAAGCTTGGTATCAGATCATAGGTTTGTGAAAGTAGTATTAGGAATCAAAAAGTCTCATCAAGTCATGTCTAATAGAGTCTTGAACATCGGTGTTAGTCACAACACATCTATGGGCAAGAGGCTATAGGACGATAGAATTTCCCTTCTTTTATACTCCTATGTCATGTGGTATAATAAATATTATGAGTATCCTTCTTAATGTGTTTCCTTGTGTTTCTAGGAGATGAATACTAGAAGGATGGCCTCTAGAAGGTTGGAAGAGGAGGAGATGAATGAAGAGATTCCTTCTCAAGTTGAGCAAGTTGAGAAAGTTCCTCAAGATGGCCAAGGTGTCCAAGGTGCTCAAGTTCCTCCCGAAGGTGATCATATTCCTAATATGGAAGGAGGTAATGAGGTGCCGGTAGTTCATCCGAATTTCACTAATCAAGAGATTAGAGAGGCTTTGGTTGCTTTAGCCAAAGCCGTGACTTATCAAAAATAAATTTGATATGGTGCCTATGGTTGTAGATAGCACTATGACATCTAGGTTGAGAGATTTTGTGAGGATGAATCCTCCTATCTTTCTTGTCTCTAAGGTGGGAGGACTTACAAGAGTTTCTTGATGGGGTGTATGAGGTGTTGAGTACTATGAGAGTTATATCTAGGAAGAAGGAGGAGTTGGATACGTATAAATTGAGTGATGTTTCTCAAATATGGTACACTCAATGGAAGGATAATAGGCCGGAGGAATCGGATCCTACTGATTGGAAAGAATTCAAAGAAGCTTTTCCTGGTAAGTAATTTCCCCGAGAGAGGAGATAATTTAAGGTGGAGGATTTTATCAATTCAAACAAGGCAATATGAGTGTTGAGGAGTACCCTTTGAAATTCTCAACTTTGTCTAGGTATGCCCCTTCTCTTGTGTCGAATCCAAGAGATGAAATGAGTCATTATGTGGTAGAAGTAGCCGACTCAGTGATGGAGGAATGTCGTACCGCTATGCTACATGGTGATATGACCCCAGCTAGACTCATGGTGTATGCACCATCGATTGAAAAGTCTAACCTTAGGAGGATGGATAGAAGTTTGAAAAGGAGTGGTGCTAGTGATCAAGAGCAAACTAGGGTTAAGAAGATGGACCAAACTCAAGAAGAACCTAAGAGTGCTAAGGTGAAATTGGAGAAAGGAGGTGGTTCTCAAAAGGTCAAACCTACTTGTGCCAATTGTGGCAAGAAACATTATAGTGAGGGTCTATTGGGTACCAGGAGTTGCTTTGATTATGGTAAGGAAGGACACAAGGTGAGAGATTGTCCTATGATTGCTTCTGGTGGAAGAGAGGGTAAGCAAGTTGCTCCTAGTGTTCCAAAGGATGATGCTCCAACAAAGAGGCATTTCTATGCACTACGGTCTAGAGGGGAGAAGCCGGATGAGAGTGATGATGATGTTGGTAGTTATCTTTATCTTTGTGGTAATATGATTTCCTTGTAAGTGGGGTAGTATGGTTAGTAAATGGGATAGAATGGTATAGAAGCATGTTGCATGTGCATGGTGTTAAGGAGTTTTATTGAAATTGACTTTCATTACCTTGTTGCGTTGTATATTTTATGAAGCTATGATTATGTTGTAAGATGTGTTTAAATGATTTTACTTTTCATATTAGCATGTTCATATTATGAATTGCGTAAAAGTTGCATTTTTGGAAAGATTGCTAAAATCACTGTATGCTTGAGACTGCTCACTTTAATTTTTTTGGGAAATTGACTATTTGATTCTTTGGTATAAAATTGTTGTAATGTGGTTATAACTGATGTATATAAGTATGATATAGAATATAAAATGAGTTTTTTCTATTTGGAATGAATCTTGTGAGTTTTGTAGCATAATGAGTTATAGAATTGCCTTCTAGTTTCTTGTTGTGTTGTGAATCTCTTGACTATGTGAAATCGATATTTTCTTATTGAATTTTTGTTTTATGGTATAGTTATTAGCTTCTAGTTAGATCCCTATTCTTGGAAGTGTTTGTAGAGTGGGAAGTGTCATTCGAAGACGAATGTTGTCCAAGTGGGGGAGATTGTAACACCCCAAAAATGACTTAGGTGAACTAGATCCTAACATGTTGGTCTTGGTGGTATAAGTTCCTAAATATTTCTATTATATTGTATAGAGGCAGTGTCTAAACTGTTAGGTGCATTGGAAGTCATACGTCAAGGGACAACTAAGACGTTCGACGACTAAGTCACCTATGTACTTCATATGTGGTTCTATGTGTTTATGTGTTATTCATGAGGTTATAAGGTACTTAAATGAGTTATTATATCATGTATAGGGGGTGTGTCGAGTTTCGTGGAGTTTGGAGATCAAACGTCCATGACGTTCGAAAGATGTGCCTTGAAATGACCTTGTGTGTCGGGATGGTCCGTCAAGTTTTACGTGTTCGTTTTGGGAGAAATTCATCTGAGAGGTTATAAACTCATATAAGATCATGTTTGGGTTGGAAGTGTCCGGGCAAGCACCCCCAAGGACAAACCAAGGGTCCTTGAGGAAGGACTCATATTGGTTGCCAAAACTGCCCAAAGGCAGTCCACCTACGGAGGGCAATCGACAGCCAGTGGCCTGGTTGACGCCACGTAGGTGGTGGGAGTCGTTGGATACTTAGTATAGGAATCCAATATTTCATTTTCCAGGCTCTGACCCAATCGACGGTGGACAGCACGGTCAGTAAGTGGACTGACGCCCCGTCGATGGGCCAGTCGTCTGTGAGCCTTTGCATGCGTGCACCTCACTGTTAAGTTAAAGAGTGATGTTGTAATTTCACCCCACTTCCAAATAAGGGTATAGGCGGTTTATTAAGGGTATTTTGGGTATTTTAAACAAGTATATAAGTGTTTAACACTTTAGAATATTTCATTCTTCTAAATCAAAACCCCAAAATCCCTTAAAATTCTCCTAAAGACTCCATTGAAGTCCGAAATCAAGGAAGAGTTTGGTGTGACGTTTTGAGTGGAAATTCTTCACCAAAGTGAAGAATTAGCTTCATCAAGGTATGAATTTTGATCCTTGAAACTAGTTTCATCAAGGAGCCCCAATTCTCAAGATGTTTTCTAAGTTTTCAAAGTTTAATTGGCGAATTTCATGATTCTACCATGGGTTCTTGCATCAATTGTTTTTATAACGTCTACTATTGATTATATTGATGTTTTATTGATGATTTTAACCTAAATTACCTATGAACCCATGAAGTTGGATGACCCCTAGTTTTTGACTAAGTTGTGAGTTACTTGATATTGATTTAATGTTGATGAATTCTTATGTAGTTTTATGTGGGCTATTCATTGATGTAATAATTGTAGTAAATTCATATCTAGGTTGTATTAGATTGATAAATTTACACTAAATTGACCTAGTTCATTGATTATTGTAGTTTTTATGTTGATTGTTGGTTATGGCCTTGGGTAAGGGTCTTGTGTTATCGAAAAGAGTAAGTTGACTTTGGATTGAGTTTTTGACGATGATGTGGGGGTATGAGGCCCTATTTACTTTAATTTGATGTTATTTATACTTTGATTCTAATGTGATTAGTATAGTCCACTTATGGTGGCGGTGTTATGTGCTTTACTTGCAATTGATGAGGCCTTGTCGGCGTTACTTTATGCAATATGATGATCTTGGCCTCGTTGACAAATACTTGAAGTAATATGAGTATTTTGGTAGTTTAATTATGTGATTCATGAGAATATCTATATACATGTGGGTCATATATGTGTTCTTCTATTCATGTTGTCTTAGGTGACCATGTTAGACTATGCCTTTGACATTATGCGTGTAGTGTTGGAGTTGAGTCTTGGTTATTCCTACTTGGATATATAAGTTTGTGTTGATTTCATTGACGATGTTATGATAGTATATAGGATGACTTGAAGATGTTAGGTTTGTTTTTAGGTGCTTCTAGAATGACTTGCATTGTGAGTTAAAGATGAAGTATGTGGTGTCTTGTCTTGGTTGACTTGTGTCCCTTGCTTGATATATGTATGATTATGAATATGTGATGTCTTGATTTAGGGTTTTAGAACTCTTAGTCTTGAATGTATAAATTACATGTGGCGTTAAATGAACTTAAGAGATGCTTTTATGTAAAAATCTTGAATTAGTGTTAAGGTTAAGATTGTTGAAGTTGTAAGCCGTAATGGTATCCTTAAAAGTAAAGGAATGATAGACTTAAGGTTAATTGGATGGAACAGTATCATATTAATCCTTAGGAAAGTCATCATGAGCTTCTTGTCGCCATTGTGAGGTAGCACTAGTGGACCTTCTATGGTAGGGTAAATGTGATTGGATTATGAACTTGATATGGAACTCTTTTATGTGAACCTAATGTGTGAATTACTCTTTGAGAAAGAATGCTAGCATCGAGTGAGTACGGTAAGGGGAAGTAGTTCTAGTTAAAGAGTGCGACTAGATTACAAAGTATGCCCTTCATATTCCTTAACCATGTGCCTACATGGGATGTATCTAAGTTCTACCCTTTGCAAGTAGAACAACCTCATCAGAGTAGGATAGAACTCCGGATTCCATGTCTTGGTATCATGGTCTATGTCGGTTATTGCCTATTCTAATCATATGGAATACCTATTAGCATTAGAGAAGTTTATGAGGTTAGGTGGTTGTATGGTACGCTATCTAGACATTGCACAATAGATTTTGAAGGTGTTATTTGGAGTTCCTAGGTGTTGTCTAAGACCATTATTCGAATGTCCTTTATGTGATGTATGAGTCTCTTAATGAACTAAAGAACTAATGACTTATGTTAAGAAATATGTAAATGAATAAGTACCTATCTAAAGTGACTTAACGATTCCTTAGCTAAAGTGTGAAGATGTCATAAGAGATGATCTCTTCATGTCATATCTTTAGAAGTCTTCAGGATGACTCTAGTTAGGGAAGATTCTTGGTGTTGTGGACATGACCTAAGCCTTAGGTAGTATTAAGGACTATTTAGGTAATCTTGAAGGGGTCACTATGGACGTTATCTTCTTTATTTACTTAAGTAGGTCTTTTGATTGCCTTTACACGGAGAATTTCATATCATCTATGTGTTGGTGTGTAAAGTGAGAATGATTCTATTCTAGGGAGTCTATAGGATCTCTTATGTGTGTGAGTAAGGGATTGTATGGGAGGTTGCTTCACAACTCACTCTAGTGAGACTTAGATTAACCTTTGGTAGAAGAATCTTACCTTGATGTTTATGATGCTCTGTAAGTGTCTATGTGACTCATCATAAGTAATCTTAAGAGTCGTTTAGGCACATTTTGAGAGGGTGTATGTGTGGTCTCTATTTGTTTGACTTAAGTGAATCTTAGGGTAGCTTGAAGTGAGAAAATTACATGTTAAAGGGTGTCTTAAGTTAAGAATAAGTATCTTCCTGTACAGTGAAATAATTCACTGTAGTAGTAAATGAGTTCACTGTAAAGTGACCAGTGACCTGTAAAATATTATTTGTGGTTTAAATGTTATCTTATGTGTTTCTAAGTTGTTAAATTGTGTTCTTATTATTACAATATTATTTCTAAAATAAAAGATGCATATTTTCAATAAAAGTCGATTTTCATGATTTTTATGCACAATGTCATACTTAGTACATGTGGTTGTACTACCTCCATGCTTTTATCTATCAATATAGTTCTTGGTAGGTAAGGAGCTTTTGGTAAGTGAAGACGTGGACCGTAGCATCGTTCATGAAAAGTTGAAGTATGTCCTCATTTGACTGGAGGGCATATATGTCATGTACGTTTTCCATTCAAAGTATTGTAATAGACTATGTATTTCTATATTCGTGTTTTGAAGTATGGTCTGTGTCCTAGTTTTCTTGTGTCTTAAGATGATGATATTGAGATTTAGTATTTCCTATTGCTTTATATGAAAGAGTTATTGAAGACTATGTTATGTTTTATGAATAGTTTTTATTCCGCACTACTTTTCACTATTTTTATGCAATGAATTATATGTAAGGGCTTGTACAAGACCTCCGCGAGGTCAAGTATGCCGGTTGCAATCCGAGATTGCCTCTATCTTCTAGGGTGTGGTTTCGGGATGTTAAATGCCTCATATATGGTTAGGTGCCTAATTTTGTGTTTCATGAGTTAATGAGGTCATCATATGAGTTATTATTGTGTTTATAGGAAGTGTGTCAAGTTTCGTGAAGTTTGGATGTCAAACGTCAAAGAACGTCCATGTCGTTCGAAAGGTTTGCCTTGAAATGACCTTGGGTGTCTATGCATGTTTCGTCGAGTTTTACGTATTATTTTTTGATGAAATTTATTGGTAGTTCCTAAAATCGTATACGAACATATTTGGGTTAGAAATTTCCGGGTATGACACCATGTAGGACCCACAAGGGGCCCTAGAAGGAGGACCCCACCTTGGAGCTCAACACTACCAGTTAATGGCAATCGACTGCCCCAAACGACGGCCAGTCGACCAGGCAACAGCCTGTCGATGGGTGAAGTCGATGAAGCCATGTGTCCTTCTGGTTGAGAAGCTTCATATGCAACCAACGGACCCAACCGATGGGGCGTGGCCTCACCCACGGACTGTCGATGCTAGAGTGTCATGGTGCTGTGAAATCTGGCAGTTTTTAGTTAAGACTTGGGGTTTTTGGGAAATTTACCCCAAGTATTATAAAATAGGAGGACGGTTATTTTGGATGTTTAAGGGTATTTTAAGAGTATATAAGTCCTAAAACTCTCATTTAAACCCTAGCACCTAAATCAAAACTCATTCCCTCCCAAAGTGTCTTCAATAACCTCCATGAGAGCTCAATGTGAAGATAGTGCTTGTAGAATGATTTAAATGGAGTTTCTTCTTCAATTATCATTGGATTCTTCCAATAAGGTATAAGAGTTATTCATATATGTATTTCTATCACCTTAGAGCCAATTTTAAATATGATTTTCAAAGATTTCAAAAAAATGAAATTGTCCAATTTGTACTCTAAGGATTGAAACTGAAGTATAGGTTAGTCCTCATTGATTCGGGGAGAATATCCACGTGTTCTTATGTCTTAGTCTTTATTTTATGTCTTGAATGGGATTAGACCCAAGTATTGTATACTCTAAAGTTTAAATGGTTCAAGGATATGTTGTAAAGGTTTAATGTTTTGAATGAAAGTCTTCTGCTTGTGTAATGATTATGGAAAGAGTTCTTCGTGTGTAAAGAAATTTTTACATTCTTACTCATTTTAGTATATTTATTATGCAATGAATGATACGAATGGATTAGATGAGACTTCTTGAAGTCTCATTTTCCTTGTGGCGACATAAGGAAGCACTAACTTCTAGGGTGTACTTGCGGGTTGTTACAAAGTTGGTATCAAAGCATAAGGTTTGGAGTGTCTTAGTTGTCTCATGCACCACATCTAGTAGATTCTTGTTGTAATGTGAAGCGCGCCACATTATGAATGGGAGGCTATTGGGTGCTAGGAAAAGTTTCACTTCTTCATTCATCTAATCATGCTTATGATCTTTGTATATGACGTCTTTCCCTTGATTCCCTTATGTGTTGTTCCCTTGAGGGTGACTTTATGAAGATTGGATGGAGGGAGAGAAAAGATGAGATGTGACTTATTAGATGAGGCGTGATAGATGGTGTTTTTGACCTTAGGTTGGCTTGGTTACCTTTTTAAAGGTAGTTAAGTTTGAAAGGAATGGTAAGGTATATAGTATGAAAAATGTGAAGGAGTGGTTGTTGAGATAGTTTGAAGTTGGTTAAGACACCAACCATAGAAATGAAGGTGATGAGGTTTGAAAAAGTAAAGGTGAGTTCTCCTAGTAAGGGGGAAGTAGTGGTTAGATTATGAGACGTTTGAGAGTCTTTAATTTTTATGAGATAGACCTTTGAAAGAAAGTATTAGTAAGGTTTAAGGTTCCTTGAGGGAGTTCTTTTGTAGTAAATGTTATGTTGACCTTAGAATGGGTGTCTCCTAAGTGGGGGAGTATGGTGAAGAGTATGGTTGTTAGGAGTGAGGTACCCTTAACTTTTATTTATGTGATTATTCAAGCCTAAAACAAAGAGTTCTTAGTAACTTGATTATGTAGGAGTCTTTTGTGACAAGGGGGTTCCAAATATTCTCCTTATGATATGCATGTTTTGGTTGAAGTTTTGTTGAATGAGAACATGAGTTTTCATTCATGGTATCTTCCTCATGATTCATGTGCATCTAGTGTAGGTTCGTAATTGTTTCATAAATATAAATAGTGATCATGTCTAAATTGTTATATGAGATTGATTTGTTGAGCATTTATATGGATTTCCTTAAGTGTTGCATTGTTAGATTGTGAAGCATGTTCACTGTAAAGCTGCCAGGGATTTCTTTTCACCATAAGGATTTGCAAAAATTCACTAAATAATTCTTTGATTGAAAATTATTGTAATATGGTTAGAACTGATGTATATGAACATTATGTTGAATATAAAATGAGTTTTTGCCATTTGGAATGAAGCATGTGAGTTTTGTAGCATGATGAGTTATAGAATGTTTTTTTAGGTTCTTGTAGTGTTGTGATTCTATTAATTATGTGAAATTGTTTATCCTTGATTTTATGTTGTATAATGTGTTATATGGTATGGTCATGAGTTTCTTATTGAATCTCTATTCTTGGAAGTGTTCGGAGAGTGGCAAGTGTCATTCGAGAACGAATGTTGTCCCAGTAGGGAAGAATGTATGATTCCGAAAATGACTTAGGTGAAGCTGGAGCCTAACATGTTTTTCATGATGGTCTATTGTCCTAAAATGGTTATAATGTGGTTTTGAGGCATTGTCTAAGAGTTTATGTGCATTCGAAGTCAAACGTCAAGGGACGACAAAGACGTTCGACGACTATGTCACCTATGTACCTCATATTTTGTTAGCTGCCTAATTGTGTGTTTTATGAGTTAATGAGGTCATTATATGAGTTATTATAGCTTTTATAAGCAGTGTGTCATGTTTTGTGAAGTTTGAAGGTCAAACGTCCAAGAACGTCCAAGACGTTCAAAAGGTTTGCCTTGTAACGATCTTGGGTGTCTATGCATGTCTGGTCGAGTTTTACGTGTTCGTTTTGGATGAAATTGATATGGTATGTCCTAAACTCGTATACAAACATATTTGGGTTGGAAATTTCTTTGTACGACTCCACTTATTACCCACAAGGGGCCGTAGAAAGAGGAACCCAGTTTGCAGTTCAACACTGCCAGGCAATGATAATTGACTGCCCCAAACGACGGCCAGTCGACCAGGAGATGGCCCGTCAATGGATCCATGTGTCCTTCTTGTTGAGAAGCTGCAGATGCAACCAACGGACCCCATCAACGAGGCGTGGCCTCACACACGGACCGTCGATGCTAGGGTGTCAATGGTGCTGTGAAATCTGGCAGTTTTCTGTTAAGGCTTGAGGTTTTTGGGAAATTCACCCCAAGTCTTTTAAAATAGGAGGACGGTTATTTGGGTGTTTAAGGGTATTTTAAGAGTATATAAGTCCTAAAACTCTCATTTAAACCCTAGCACCTAAATCAAAACCAATTCCCTCCCAAAATTTCTTCAAAAACCTCCATGAGAGCTCAAGGTGAAGATAGAGCTTGAAGATGGTGTTCAATGGAGTTTCTTATTCAATTATCACTGGATTCTTCTAATAAGGTATGTGATTTCTTCATCTAAGGCTTGCTATCACCTTAGAGCCAGTTTCAAAGATGATTTTCAAAGATGAAAAAGTCTAACTTCTACTGTAAGTCTTGGGTTCTTGCACGAAAGGTTTTCAAACGTTAAGATATGATCCTATTGATGTATAATTGATGTTTTCCAATGAAATTCTCCATGAACCCTTGACCTTCACAAATCTCGCAATTTGACTAAAATATGGTTTATGTGATCATACTTGATATTAATGAATTCAAGTGTAGATTATTATGGGCTTCTGATTAATGTACATATTATGATTGATTGTTTATAGGCTATTTCAATTTGATCAATTGATAATTGTATATTCTTAGATCTATTGAATATTAAACTAATTGAATTGATATTGACTTAAGGCTTATGTATTCTAGTGTAGTTTTTTATGGGCTATTGATTGATGTAATAATTGTATTGAATTTATATCTAGGTTGTCTTAGATTGATGAATCTATATTGAATGCACCTATTTTATTGAGTATTTATAGTTTTTGTATTGAATTGATGTACATGGCCATGGGTAAGAGCGTTATGGTATCAAATTGGATGATTTGACTTTGGATTGAAGTGGTAAGATTTAATGGGTGGTATGCTTCCCTTATTCTATTAATATTATGTATAGTTTTTGTATTATAATGTCGATTGGTATGGTTCACTTATGGTGGCAGTGCTATGTGAATTGATTTGGCCTTGTCGATGTTACTTTATGCAATATGATGATCTTGGCCTTGTCGGCAATACTTGAAGTATTATGATGATTTTTATAGTTGATTGATGTGAAGTATGAGCATATCTATCTATATGTTAAGTAATGTGAAAGTATGTGTTCTTTCTATGTATGTTAGGAGATCATGTAGACTATGGCTATGTGCTTGTTTGTGTAGTCTTAGATGTTGATGCATGGTTATTCCTACTTGACTATATGAGTCTATGATGGTTTTATTGATGATGATATGGTAGTGTGTAGGATCACATAAAGATATTCGTGGTTATTCCTAAGTGACTCAAAGAATGACATGTAATATGTGTTAAAGTGAAGTATGTTGTGTCTTGTCTTGGTTGACTTGTGCCCCTTACTTGATGCATGTATGAATGTGAATATGAGATGTCTTGATTTAGGATGCTAAAGCCTCTTAGTCTTGTATGTATGAATGACATGTGACCTTGAATGATGTTAAGAGGGTATTTGTGTGGAACCTTGAACCTAGTGGTAAGGCTATGAATGTTGAAGTTGAAAGTCGTAATGGTATCCTTCAAGTAAAGGAATGATAGACTTAATGTTAATTTGCTGGAACGACATGATATCAATCCTTAGGATAGTCATGAGTTTCTTTTCACCATTGTAAGGTAGCCCTCGTGACCTTTCTTTTGTAGGGTATATATGATTGGGTTATGAACTTGATGTGGAACCCCTTTATATGAACCTTTAATGAAAATTACTCTACGAGAAAAAAAGTTAGCACTGAGTAAGTAAGGTAAGGGAAGTAGTTCTAGTTAAAGGATGAGACTAGGATACAAAGAACGCCCTTCATATTCCTTAACCATGTGCTTACATAGGGTGTGTCCAAGTTCTACCATTGGCAAGTAGAACGCCCTCATCGGAGTAGGTTAGAACTCCGGATTCCATGCTTTACTACCATGGTCTATGTCGCTTATTGCCTATTTCCATCATATGGGATACCCACTAGCATTAGAGAAGTTCTATGGAGTTTAAGTGGTATGGGACGCTATCTAGACATTGCACAATAGGCTTTGAAGGTGTTAGTTTGAGTCCCTAGGTCTTGTTCATGACCATTACTTATCTTTATGTGATGAATGAGTCTTTAATGAACTAATGAATTTAATGAATTAAGTTAATAAATTACGTTAAATTAATAAGTACTTATCTAGAGTAGTTAAGGGTTGTTTAGGTAAGGTGTGAAGGGGGCATAACAATGGTCACTTGGTATCTTACCTGTATAGGTTTTCAGAATGACTCTAGTTAGGGAATATGGTTGAATATGTAGACATGAACCAAACAAAGGTATTCTTAAGGATTACTTAGCCAATCTTGAAGAGGTCAATCATGGATGTTATCTTCTTGATTTACTTAAGTCTTTTGATAAACTTTGTAGGGGAGAATGTGATATAATATGTATGCTAATGTATTAAATGAATATGATTCTATCTTAGGTATTCTATAAGATCTCTTAAGTGTGTGTTAAGGTATTGTATGGGCGATCACTTCACGACTCACTCAAGTTTACCTTAGAATCACCTTTGGATGGAGGATCTCATGTTCATGTGATTGATGTATTTTTAAGTGTGTATATATCATTATGGGTGGTCTTAAGGATCACTTAGGTGTGCCTAGAGAGGGTGTACGGGTGGTATCTCTTTGTCTTACTTAAGTGTGTCTTAGGATAGATCTTAGTGAGGGGAATATATGCTAAAAGCTAAGGAACTTCGTAGTAACAGTGAAGAAGTTCACTATACAGTGAAGTAGTTCAGTCTGATATTTTCCTATAAATGTGAACTATTGTTTAAATGATTTCTTATGTGTTTCTATGTTGTTCAATGTTGTTCTTATGATTATAGTATGATGTTTTAATCAAAATTCATGTATAACATTTTAATTTCTAAATTTCCCTTTTTCATGGTTTTTGCATGGCTTCCATACTTAGTGCATCTAATGTGCTAACCCCTTCTTTTCCCTTTTTGTCTAAAGTGTAGGGAATTGGAAGTATTGATGTGCCATGGAGGATGGAGAGGTTTTTAAGGGTTGAAGATAAAGTATTGGTGAGTGCTGATCGATTCGAGGACAATATCCACGCGTTTCCCTATGTCTTAGTCTTTATTTTATGTCTTGTATGGGCTTAGTCCCAAGTATTGTATACTCTAAAGTTTAGATGGTTCAAGGAGATGTTGTAAAGGTTTAATGTTTTAAATGAAAATCTTCCGCTTGTGTAAAGATTATGGGAGATTTTTTCGTGTGCGAAGAAAGTTTTAAAATTTTACCTATTTTAGTATGTTTAATATGCAATAAATGGATTAGATGAGATTTCTTGAAGTCTCATTTGACGTGTGGAGACACAAGGAGGCTCTAACTTCTAGGGTGGCCTTGCGGGTTGATACAATTGTCCTCGGAAAGTGAGGACCTACCGAAACACTTGGGAAATATCAAAATAGTCTTCAATAGCCTTCAACTAAGCTCAACGGCCGGATCATACAATTTGTAGTAAACATAAACATGGGTTTAGTACACACTTGTACTAAGTATGAATATATGCACGTAAACGAGTAAAATCATGCTAAAGAGGTCATTTGTTCGAATCCATGCCAAAGTACTTTGAAAAGATTTATGCACAATAAAGAATTCATATAGGCAAATACTTACATAATCCATAAGTCCAAACCATGTACAACACAAGACCAACATTAATAAGTATAGTAAAGTCAACATGTATATCCACATAATTGAGTACATAATGAAGACAACTCTAACATCAAGTCATAACATCAACAAGCATGTATAAAAGTGCACAAAATCATAGTATAATCAAGACCCTTACCCATAAACCATCATTAAGTTACAAGTGCAATGACCAAGTAAAGCCCCATAACCTTTCTCAATCAAGCAAACAAAACAAAAGATCATAAGCAACGTCCAACTCAATATAACATAGCATCAATAGTAGTCATCATCATATTTAGTAGTATAGACCAATAGCATATTCCTAAATGAAACTAAAAATATAATATAATCAAAATGTAAGTCATCATATTCATAGCATATACATTATCAGAACAGAAGAACAACCTCCTAAGGATTCCCTCAAGGCAAACTAGTACAAGATATAGGTAGAGTCCCATACCCCTACCTAAGCTAAGTTAAAATCTCAAGTCACCCTATTTAGTATACAGTCGATTAATTCATTTTACTTTCGAGAACACTTGCCTTAATCGATATAGACCACAAGAGATTAGTGTGGAATCCGGTGTTGCAAAACCTTACATCGATGGAAGGTGGTCTACCGGCCAAAGTACTACCTAACATGAACATAACATCTAGGTGGATCAACTAGCTAGCATTCCAATGGTGGCAACCGAGTTTATGGAGCTTGGAGTCTATCATGGAAACATCACTCTATGCCCTTTTTGGACAATGTGGCTATCCACCCCATGAGGATTATGGTGAACCCTACCTTTCCTCCTTGGAATGGTGTCACCCGTCATCTACAAGATCACTCGGTGCTAAGCTAGAGTCCCTTTTAAAATGTCTTTAATGCCCTTATAATGATCATATATAAGTTTAGGTCATAGGATCTATCCCTTATATAATTATTGTCATTAGCTTATTAGGAATTGCGTGAGAATACCATTTCATGGCAACCCTCATATGTGAGATTAGCATAACATCATCATCATATCAGAATAAGGCACATAGGTACTTCATAACCAACCTTATATCATTTCATCTTAAAAATAATCTGACAGTCACATAGTAAAGACATTTCATTTCCACATCATACTAACATCTACTTAGGCTAATCACAAGTCATGGTTCAATTGAACTACATAATCAACCACAAGCCATCATAATTGAAGTAAACATTAGGATCATAAAGGCTTAATCTCCTTAAATAGACATCATCATGGTATTACCATCAACCAACCAATTACATCCAATAATAGGTGTAGTAACATCAATCAATAGTAATTAACACAAGAACTAGGTCAATTGCATCATCACCATCCCATTAACATCAATTCATAACCTAGGATTAGGGGAAAAGGGTTCATCATGAATTCTTTAAGAAGTAGATCCAATCCAAAAAATACGTTACCCTAGGTAGTCCATGAATGAATTATATCACGCCCGGAGCTACCCCCGAGACGCGGACACGGATCCTACGACAGCAAGTTATCTCAATCTAACCCTGCTTGCATGATCATGAGCATACTAAAGAATATAAAGTATTGCAGAAGCTAAATCATACTTAAAATGAAAAGATGGGGAATAGACATATGCTAAAACTAAAATATTTGAAACATTGATGAGTTTAATAAAAAGAAAATATTACCTCAATGCTTCGCTGAAACTGTCTTAAAATAGCCTCTAAACTAGACTAGAAATACTGGGACAAGACCCATCTAAGTCTAGCAAAAATAAAACTAAATGACTAAAAGACTGAAAAGAAACTCATGACTATTGTCCTCAAAGAATAAGGACTCACCACTGAATATGCAGAACGGGAGATCAGAAATCGATCTAGGCGCGATTTTGATGTTCACAACCTGAACCTACTTCACGAGAAGATGTAGTGTATGTATGCGTCAGTACTTGAAGATACTAAGCATGTAGGATAGAGTAAAACTGAAATAAAACATAACTGAACAAGCACAAAAACAAGTATAATAATCAGAACATTATCTACTAAATTTTGAGCTAACTAGATGCAATGACTAAATTATAACATGCTGAAATTCAATATTGAATATACTGATAAATGGTCAATGCAAGAGAGTCTGACTGAACTGTGGAGGTACTATTACCGATAATAATACCACATGAGCTAAATATGGAGTCCAATGTATACGCCCCATCGAGAGGACCTAATATACCCTCCCAGAGGTATAAACATGCTGGCATGATCACTAAACTGATTGCCCACAGAGGGGACTTACAACCTAATTGTCTAGTAGTTCTACGACTAATTGGGTACGCTGAACCCTAGTCTAACTCGGTGTTATGCTACTCCCAATGAATTCTATAATTAATTGATTATTACTAAGTTTTTGTAAATACTGGATATCTCAAAGTGAACATGCAAACTGAGCATGCAACAATTAATATGGTAATTATGCATTTAGAACTGAGGATGTATATTTGAAGTAACTAAAATATCTGACCTAGCATGCGTAATTCAAGAACAAAGGACATACATAGCTAGGGTTCTGAAATTCATGAAATAATCTAAGTAATAACATGGAAATTGATTTGGAACATATAACTAATTAATTAATGAAGTTCTTTTGAAGTTCTAGAGAACCTAGGTCTAAGCATGATATGGGAATCAAGAATCTTTACTGAAAACTACGGACCCAATGGGTGAAAGGAACCCACTTGTAAAATCCCACATAGCTGGTGATGAAATTCACGGAGAAATATTCAGATTTCGAGGCTGGAACTGCTGGAACCTTTTTGTGTTCTTGAACTAGGGTTCTTGAGATTTTCTCCTTTCTTGCATCTAATTTTCTAAGTTTTGATTTATGATTTTGACTTAGGTAAGTTTAATTTATGTTTCTAGGCTTAAACTTACTAAAATATGATGATTTAAGGTCAAAATGATGTATCTTAGGGTTTAAACATGTAAGATCCCTAAATTAACTTAGGTGATCTAGAGCCTAACATGTTGGTATTGATGTTTTAAGGTCTTTAAATGATTTATTAGTATGTCTATAGGAAGTGTGTCAAGTTTCGTGGAATTTGGAGGTCAAACGTCCATGAATGTCCATGAAAACTGACTTTGTGTGTCTAGGCATGCTTCGTCGAGTTTTACATTTTTGTTTTGTGTGAAATTCATGTGAGAGGTGCTAAAATTGTATATGGTAATGTTTGGGTTGGAAACATCTTGTCAAAAATTCCCAAGGACCATCCAAGGGTCCTTGAGGAAGGACCCATGTTGGTGGACAAAATTGCCCAAAGGCAGTCCCACCTATGGATGGCAATCGATGGACAGTGGCTTGGTCGACGCCGCTTTGGTTGTGGGAGTTGTGTGGTACTTATAATGGGGAGAAAATTCTATTTTTAGTTATCTGAATCCATCGACAGAGGACAGGACTGCCCGTGTGTGAACCTACGCCCCATCGATGGGTAATCGTCGTTTGGGTTGTGTTCCTGCGCAGCTTCACTGCGGGTGAAATTGTAATTTCACCCACTTCAAAATAAGAGTATTGGTGGTTATTTAAGGGTATTTTGGGTATTTTAAATGTGTATATAAATTTTAAACACTTATAATATTTCATTCTTCCAAATCCAAACCCCAAATCCCTTAGAATTCTCACTAGAACTCCATTGTAGTCAAAACACAATGAAGGGCTTGGAATGACGAATTGAGTGCAGATTATTTATCAAAGTGCATAATTAGCTTCATCAAGGTATTTATTTTGACACTTGAATTTCTCTTGATCAAGGAGCCCAACTCTCAACATTTTTTCTAAAGTTCTCAAGTTGAATTGTCCAAATTTCATGATTCTACCACGGGTTCTTGCATTAATGATTTCTAAACATTAGATAATGATTTAATTGATATTGTATTGATGATTTTAACCTAAATTACCTTTGAACCCATTAATTGTATGAACCCTAGATTTTGAGTAAGTTATGGGTTACTTGATATTGATTTTATGTTGATGAATTATGGTGTAGATTTCTATGGGCTTTTTAATGACGTAATAATTGTGTTAAATTGATATATATGTGGTACTAAATTTATGATATTTATTTAATTGACCTAGTTCCATTTATTATCATAGTTTCTATATTGAATTATTGTTCATGGCCATTGGTAAGGGCATTATGGTATTGAATTGGATGATTTAGCATCGAATTGACGTGTTGAGGATGTTGTGGTTGTAAGATGAACTATTTACTTTAATTTGATGTTTATTATACTTCAATTATATTGTGAATGGTATGGTCCACTTATGGTGGCGGTGTTATGTGCTTTGCTTTCAATTGACGTGGCCTTGTCGGCGTTACTTTATGTATTATGATGATCATGGCCTTGTCGGTAAACTACTTGAAGTAATGTGGCTATCTTTGTAGTTAATTATGTGAAGTATGATCATATCTACCTATATTCTAGTAATGTGAATGTTTGATGTATATGAGGAGATCATGTTAGACTATGAATGTGCTTATATGTATAGTCTTAAAGTTGATGCATGATTAATCCTACTTGACTATATGAGTCTATAATGGTTATATTGATGATGTTGTAGTAATGTATAGGGTAACATAAAGATGATAAGGGTCATCCTAAGTGCTTTAAAGAATAATATTCTATATGTGATAAGGTAAAAGAATATTGTGCCTTGTATGGTAGACTTGTGTCCTTTACTTGATATATGTATGAATGCTATGAGATTCTGATATGTCTTAATTAGGTAGGCTTAGTTCACCCTTGTCATGTGTGAATGAAACATATGTGAGACCTTAGGGGATGTTAAGAAGGTCGTGTACGTGGTAAAGGTTATGTTATGAATGTTGAAGTCGAGAGTCGTAATGGTATCCTTCATGTAAGGAATGGTGGAATTAAGATTAATTGGATTGAATGGCATCATATTAATCCTTAGGAAAGTCATAATGAGCTATCTTAGTTTTCATTGAAAGGCAGCCCTAGTGGACCTCTTTGGAAGGGTGAATGTGATTGGTTTATGAACTAGATAAGGAACCTATTCATGTGATCCTTTAATGTCAATTACTCTATGAGAACCAAGGCTAGCACCGAGTGATTATTTTAAGGGAAGTGTCTCTACTTGAGAATGAGACTAGAGTGCGTAAAAGCCTTTCATATTCCTTAACCATGTGCCTACATGGGACGTGTCCTAGTTCTACCGTTGGCAAGTAGAACACCCTCATCGGAATATGTTAGAACTGCATATTCCATGTCTATCTATCATGGTCTATGTCGTTTATTGCCTATTCTCATCATATGGAATACCTATTAGCATTTAAGAGGTTCTATGAAGTTTAGGTGGTGGTATGGGACACTATCTAGACATTGCACAATAGGCTTTGAAGGTGTTATTGGGAGTTCCTAGGTCTTGTTCAAGACCATAACTTGAATGTCCTTTGTATGTTAAATGTCTTCTAAAAAAGAACTAGTGAATGGAATGACTTAAGTTAAGAAAACAAGTTAAATGATATAAATACTTATCTAGAGTAGTTAAGGGTTGTATAGTTAAGGTGTGAAGGGGGCATATGAATAGTCAATTCATATCTTACCAAGATGAGTCTTAAGAATGACTCTAGTTAGGGAAGATGTTGATTATGT
Source organism: Solanum pennellii (assembly GCF_001406875.1). NCBI lineage: Eukaryota > Viridiplantae > Streptophyta > Magnoliopsida > Solanales > Solanaceae > Solanum > Solanum pennellii. Next base: position 51,700,961 of record NC_028645.1, on the reverse strand, counting down.
AGACATGATCAAAAATTAGGAAGTCTTAAGGATTATTTACATATTCTTGAAGAGGTAAATCATGGACATTATCTTTTTGATCTACTTAAGTATGTCTTTTGATAGCCGTTGATGAGAAAATGTCATATTATCTATGTGTTGTTACATTGATGTCGTTTAGTTGTGTATATGTCTCATTATAAGTATTCTTGAGGGTAGTTTAAGTATGCTTAGGGAGGTTTCATGGGCTGTCTCTCTTTGTGGTTCTTAAGTGGGTCTTAGGGTAGCTTTTAGTGAGGAGACTACATGCTAGGAAATGTTAAAATGGAAAAGGGAGCATTTCACTGTAACAGTGAAGAACTTCACTGTACAATGAAATGGGATCAGTGTAAGTGAGTCAAAACTTACGATATTTGGTTTAAATGTTATCTTATGTGTTTTTAGTTGTTAAATGTTGCTTTTATGATTATAATATGATTTTAAATGAAAAGATGCATAGCTCAAATAAATGTCCTCCTTTATGATTTCAATGCATTATGTCATACTTAGTATATGTGGTTGTACTAACTCTATGCTTTTATCTATGTCTATTGTTGTTGGTAGGTGAGGAGCATTTGTGAAGGAAGACTTGGACCATAGCATCATTCAAGATAAGTCAAAGTGTGTCCTCATTTGATTTGAGGGAATAAATATCTTTTACGTTTCCATTTCATATTTTGTAATAGACCAAGTATTTTTATATTATTATTTTGTATGGGTCGTGTCCCAATTCTCGTGACTTTAAATGATGAGGTTAAGACGTAGTTTATCCTATGACTTTATATGAAAAAGATTTTTAAAGACTATCTTATGTTTTTTGAAAAGTTTTAATTCTGAACTACTTTTTTTATGTTTATGCGATGAATGATAAGTAAGGGATTGTATAAGATCTCCGGAGGTCAAGTACGCCGGTCGCAATACGAGATTGCCCCTAACTTCAATGGTGTGGTTTAGGGATGTGACAAGCTATGTATTAGAGCATAGGTTATGAAAGTAGTTTAGGAATAAAAAAGTCTCATCAAGTCGCGTCTAGTAGAGTCTTGACCATCGATGTGAGTCACGACACATATATGGGTGAGAGGCTATAGGACGATAGAGTTTCCCTTCTTTTCTACTCCTATGTCGTGCCGCGGAGTAAAAGTTATGAGTACTCTTTTATTATTGTTTTCGTTGTGTGTCTAGGAAGATTAATACGAGAAGGACACCCGCTAAGAGAGTTGAGGAGAATGAGGTGCAAGAGGAGATTCCTCCTCAAGTTGAGGAAGTTGAGGCAAGTTTCTCAAGGTTATCAAGTCCCTATTGTGAGGAGGTAATGAGCCCTCGAAGTTGAGTAATATGGATACTAGAGAGGCTGTGATTGCTTTAGCCTTAGCTGTGACTACTCAAGTGAATTTGAGTATGGTGCCTAGTGTGAATGTGGTGGAGAGGACTATGACCTCTAGGTTGAGATATTTTGTGAGGATAAATCCTCCTATCTTTCTTGGCTCTAAGATGGGAGAGGATACCCAAGAGTTTATAGATCAGGTTTACAAGATAGTGCATGCTATGAGAGTTACATCTAGCGAGAAAGCGGAGTTGGCTTTATATCAATTGAAAGATGTGGCTCAAGTGCGGTACACACAATGGAAAGGAAATTTGCCAGAGGAGACGGGTCCTATTAAGTGGGAAGAATTTAAGGAAGCTTTTCTTGGTAAGTACTCTTCCCGTGAGATCAGGAAGTTAAGGTAGAGGAGTTTATCAATCTCAAGCAAGGCAATATGGGTGTTGAGGAATACTATTTGAAGTTCTCTAAGCTTTCCCAATGTTCTCTCTATTTTGTGTCAAATCCAAGGGATGAAATGAGTCTCTTTGTGACTGGGGTCACCGACTTAATAAGGGAAGAATACCGTACGTCGATGTTACATGATGATAAGACCGTAGCTAGACTCATGGTGTATGGACAATCAATTGAAGAGTCTAAGCTTAAGAGGATGGCTAGAAACTAAAAAAGGGACGGATCTAGTGACCATGAGCAAATTAGGGTTAAGAAGAGAGCTTAAACTCAAGAAGAACCTAGGAGTGCTAAGGTGAAATTTGAGAAAGGAGGTGGTTCTCAAAATGAAAAGCCTACATGTGTCACTTGTAGAAAGAGGCACTATGGGAAGTGTTTAGCCGGTAGTAGTGGTTGTTTTGGTTGTGGGAAGGATGATCATAAGGTGAGAGATTGTCCTATCATTGCGGCTAGAGGAAGAGAGAATAAGAAAGTTGTTCCTAATGTTCCAAAGAGGATGTTCCAAAGGCAAAGGCTCATTTCTATGGAATCCGGGCAAGAGGATCAAAGCCGGATGAGAATGGTGATGATGATGAGCGTAAGTCCTTGCTTTTATTTCTAGAGATATGGGTTCCTTCTAAATGGGGGAGTATGGTTAGAAGATGGGATAGAATGATATTGAAGCATGTTGTATGTGCATGATGTTTAGGAGTTTTGTTGAAATTGAATTTCATTAACTTCTTGCATTGTATTTTATGAAGCCATGATTATGTTGTAAGATATGTTTATATGATGTTACTTTGAATATTAGAATATTTCTATCATGAATTTCCTAAAAGTTGCATTTTTGAAAATTTTGTTAAAATCACTCTAATGCAGTATCTACTCACTGTGAAAATTTTTGAAATTTGAAAAATTGATTCTTTGGTCTAAAATTGTTGTATTGTGGTCAGACTGATTTGTATGGGCATGATATTGAGAATAAAATGAGTTTTCGTTATTTTAAATGAAGAATGTGAGTTTTGTAGCATAATGAGTTATATAATTGTTTTTAATTTCTTGTTGTGTTGTGAATCTCTAAGTAGGGTGAAATTGATATTTTCTTCTTGATCATGTGTTATATGGTATGGTCATGAGCATCTAGTCAAATCTCTGTTCTTGGAAGTGTTCGGAGAGTGGCAGGTGTCATTCGAGGACGAATGTTGTCCAAGTGGGGGAGAATGTATGATCCCAAATTTGACTTAGGTGAACTAGAGCCTAAAATGTTTTTCATGATGCTTTAAGGTATTTAAATATTTTATTATGATGTATATAGGAAGAGTGTCAAGTTTCCTGGAGTTTGGAGGTCAAACGTCCATGACGTTCGAAAGATGTGCCTTGAAATGACCTTTTGTATGTAGGAATGTTTGGTAGAGTATTATGTGTTCGTTTTGGGTGAAATTCATGTGAGAGGAGATAAAATCATATACGGTCATGTTTGGGTTGGAAAAATTCGGGAAAACATCCCCAAGGACCATCCAAGGGTCCTTGAGGAAGGACCCTTGTTGGTGGCCAAAATGGCCAAAGGCAGTCCCAGCTACGGATGGTAATCGACAGCCAATGGCCTGTTCGACGCCCCATATGTGGTGGGCATCTTCTGTTACTTATCCCGGGGATCTAAGCTTCCAATTTTAGGCCTCTTAACCCATCGGCGGAGGATAGGATGACCCTGGTATGGACCTACGCCCCATCGATGGGCAACCGTCGTTTGGGCTGTGTTCCTGCGGAACTTCACTGTTAAGTAAGGGGTAAAGTTTTATTTTCACCCCACTTCCAAATAAGAGTATTGGCGGTTCTTTAAGGGTCGTTTGGGTATTTTAAACATGTATATAAGTGTTTAACACTTAGAAGATTTCATTCTTCCAAATCAAAACCCCAAATCCCTTAGAATTCTCTTGGAACTCCATTGGAGTCAAAACTCAAAAAAAGGGCTTTGAGTGACGAATTGAGTGGAGATTCTTCATCAAATTAAAGAATTAGCTTCATCAAGGTATGGATTTTGATCCGTGATATGTTTTCTAAAGTTTTCAAGTTGAATTGTCAAAATTTCATGATTCTACCATGGGTTCTTGCATTAATGATTTCTAAACATTGGATAATGATTTAATTGATATTGCATTGATTATTTTAACCTAAGTTACCTACGAACTCATGAATTGTATGAACCCTAGATTGATGACTAAGTTATTGGTTAATTGATATTGATCTAATGTTGATGAATTATGGTATAGATTTTATGGGCTTTCTAATGATGTAAGAATTGCGTTAAATTGATATTTAGGTGGTACTACATGAATGAATCTTTATTGAATTGACCTATTTTCATTGATTATCATAGTTTCTATATTGGATTATTGTTCATGGTCATTGGTAAGGGCCTTATGTTAGTGAATTGGATGATTTAGCATCGAATTGAGGTGTTGAGGAGTTGTGGTGGTAAGCTGCCCTATTTTCTTTATTTTTGATGTTAATTAGAATTTAATTATTTTGTGATTGGTATGGTCCACTTGTGGTGGCATTGTAATGTTCTTTACTTACAATTGACGTGGCCTTGTCAGCGTTACTTTATGTATTATGATGATCATGGTCTTGTCGGCAAACTACTTGAAGTAATGTAGATATTTGTGTAGTTGATTACGTGCAGTATGATCATATCTACCTATATGCTAGTAATGTGAATGTTTGATGTATATTAGGCGATCATATTATACTATGACTATGTTCTTATATTTGTAGTCTTAGAGTTTCTTCATGATTGTTCCTACTTGACTATATGAGTCTATAATGGTTATACCGATGATGTTGTAGTAATGTATAGGGTGACAATGTTGTAGTAATGTATAGGGTGACAAAGATGATAAGGGTCATCCTAAGTGCTCTAAAGAACGATATGCTATATGTGATAAGGTAAAAGAATGTTGTGTCCTTCTTGGTAGACTTGTGTCCCTTACTTGATATTTGTATGAACGTTAAGAAATTATGATATGTCTTGACTAGGTAGTCTTAGTTCACCCTTGTCATGTGTGAATGAAATATATGTGAGACCTTAGAGGATTTTAAGAAGGTCGTGTACGTGGTAAAGGTTATGTTATAATGTTGAAGTCAATAGCCATACTTTTATCCTTCATGTAAAGAAATGGTGGACTTAAGGTTAATTGGCTGGATTGGTATCATATTAATCCTTAGGAAAGTCATAGTGAGCTATCTTAGTCTCCATCGAAAAGTGGCCCTAGTGGACCTCTTTGGTAGGGTGAATGTGATTGGGTTATGAACTAGATAAGGAATCTCTTCATCTGATCCTTTAATGTCAATTACTCTATGAGAACCAAGGCTAGCATCGAATGATTATGTTAAGGGGGCTCTACTTGAGAATGAGACTAGAGTGCATAAAAGCCCTTCATATTCCTTAACCATGTGCCTACATGGGATGTTTCCTAGTTCTACCCTTGGCAAGTAGAACACCCTCATCGGAGTAGGTTAGAACTCCGGAGTTCCATGTTTAGATATTATGGTCTATGTCTGTTATTGCCTATTCACATCATATGGAATACTTATTAGAATTTATAAAGTTCCATGAAGTTTAGGTGGTGGTATAGGACGCTATCTAGACATTGCAAAATATACTTTGAAGGTGTATTGGAAGTTCCTAGGTCTTGCTCAAGACCATTACTTGAATGTCCTTTATGTGTTTAATGTTTCTAAAATGAACTAGTGAATCTAATGAATTAAGTTAAGAAAACAAGTTAAATGATATATGTACTTGTCCAGAGTAGTTAAGTGTTGTCTAGCTAAGGAGTGAAGGGGGCATAGGAATGGTCACTTCGTATCTTTCCTAGATGAGTCTGATGAATGATTCTAGTTAGGTAAGATGTTTATTATGTAGACATGATCCAAAATTGGGAAGTCTTAAGGATTATTTAGGTAGTCTTGAAGAGGTCAATCGTGGACGTTATCATCTTGATCTGCTTAAGTAAGTCTTTTGATATCCTTTGATGAGGAAATGTCATTTTATGTATGTGTTGAAACTTTGATGTCTTTTAATTGTGTATGTGTTTCATTGTAAGTATTCTTGAGGTCATTTAGGTATTCTTAGGGAGGTTGTATGGGTGGTCTCTCTTTGTGTTGCATAAGTGGGTCTTAGGATAGCTTTTAGTTAGGAGACTACATTCTAGGAAGTGTTAAAATAGAAAAGGAAGCATTTCACTGTAACAATGAAGAACTTCACTGTACATTGAAATGAGATCACTGTAAAGTGACTCAAAAGTTACGATATTTGGTTTAAATGTTATCTTATGTGTTTCTAAGTTGTTAAATGTTGCTCTTATGATTATAATATTATTTTTAGATGAAAAGATGCATATCTCAAATAAATGTCCGTCTTCATGATTTTCATGCATTATGCCATACTTAGTACATGTGGTTGTACTACATCCATGCTTTTATCTATCTCTATAGTTGTTGGTAGGTGAGGAGCATTTGGGAAAGAAGACTTGGACGATAGCATCGTTCAAGAGAAATCAAAGTATGTCCTCATTTGATTCGAGGGAATATATGTCTTTTATGTTTCCATTTTTAGTTTTGTAATAGACCAAGTATTTCTATATTATTATTGTATATGGGCCGTGTACCAAGTATTCTTGTGCATTAAGATGATGAGATTGAGATTTAGTATTTCCTATGACTTTATATGAAAGAGTTTTGTAAAGACTATGTTATGTTTTGTGAAATGTTATAATTCCGCACTACTTTTTAGTATGTTTATGCGATGAATGATATGAAAGGGCTTCTATTAGACCTCCAAGAGGTCAAGTATGCCGGTTTAAATCCGAGATTGCCCCTAAATTTTAGGGTGTGGTTTTGGGATGTGACAAAACAAAGTGGGAAAAGACCAAAACACCCATGATTTAATTGCTGTCCGACCAAACGACGACCTTGACTGAAGGTCCGTCGTTAAATCGACGGTCCATCGTTTGGGTCCGTAGTTTGGGTCTGATCGATAGGCCTTTGCTAAAAAATGCATAACTATTTACTTGGAGGTCAAATTTTAGCAAGGTATGTGGCTATGGAAAGCTAATTTAATTATATTAATGGGTATGTCATGGTACACCTAATTCATTTTGTGCTAAGAGTTATGATCAATTGAATTTGACCCAACTGCACTTTCCCCCTAACTGTCTGTTAATTTCCACCTACGGTCCGTAGGTCCATATACGGACCATTCTGGTCAATCATAGTTCTTGTAAGAGAGTTGGTGAATGGAGTATTGATCGACGGACACACACTACGGACCGTATTCTAACCTACGGAGCGTCGGTCGGTCCGTCGTTCAACACTTACTCAAATTTTTTATGGACTGAGTTTTTAAGGGTTTCTGATTCATTCGACGGATGTGCCGGATGGGTCGTGGGTCAGGCTACGGTCTGTCGATGGAAACCCTCTACTGCACTTGCATATTTTTTGAAAAAATGATTTTTGGTGTGTTTTGGATACGGGTGTTACATCATTGCCCCCTTGGGAACATACGTCCTTGAATAAAAATTTAACTAGCTGAAACAGAGGGAGAGAGTTGCAATCTCTGACTGAATTGAGTTCCGAGAACATGCAATTACGTTGAAAATGCAAGTACAAACTGAGGGAACATGATTCTAAGATTGAATACACGCATGAACGACTGAAAAACTGAAGAGAAATTATTACCTCAAGCTGGAGTGGAATTGGAAGGAAAAAGGTGAGGATACATGGCTTTCATGGCTGCTTCTGCTTCCCAAGTAACTCCCTCTACGGACTGACTCCTCTACAAAACCTTGAATGAAGCAACTTCTTTGTTTCTCAACCTTCTAACCTGACGGTGAAGAATCTCAAAAGGTACATCCACATAAGAAAGATTATCCTTCACCGCCACACTCTCTAATGGTACTATAGAGGCTGGATCACCCACACACTTCTTCAAGAGTGAGATGTGGAAGACCGGATGCACTGATCCTTTTTTTCCAAATCTCATCACCCCTTCATAGGTGACACTTTCTGGAAAACGCAATCATCAACTTGGAACTCTAGTTCCCTTCTCCTTACATCTATATAAGATTTCTGACGACTTTGGGCTGTCTTAAGTCTATCTCTAATGAGTTGCACTTTCTCCATAACATAAAGGACTAAATCTGGACCTATCAAAGTTGGTTAACCTACTTCAAACAAACAAACAGAAGATCTACATCTAAGCCCATACAATGCCTCATAAGGGGCCATCTGAATGCTGGAATGGTAGTTATTGTTTCATGCAAACTCAATAAAAGGAAGGTGATAATCCGAACTACCTTCGAAATCAATCACACAAGCTCTAAACATATCCTCTAGGGTCTGAATGATACGTTGTGCCTTTCCATCCGTTTGTTGATGAAATGTTGTCCTAAGGTTAAGTTGAGTACCAAGACCCTTTTGAAATGACTTTCAGAAATAAGTGTTAAACTGAGGACCTCTATCTGAGATTATAGACAAATGAACCCCATGAAACCTCAAAATTTAATTAATGTAAAGCTTGGCATAGTCCTCTGCGGAATCTATAGTCTTAATTGCTAAAAATCGAGAAGACTTAGTCATTCTATCAATTATCTTCCAAATTGAGTCATATTGTCTGCAAGTACGAGATAACCCTGATATGAAATCCACATTGATCACATGACACTTCCAAGTAGGAATATCGATCTCTTGAGTTATAACTCCTGGTTTTTGATGTTCTACCTTGACTTCCCGACAATTGGGGCACTTACTCACAAACTATGCTATATCGTCATGCCATTCCACCAACAGACTTCCCGTAGATCGCGGTACATCTTAGTCTCACCTAGATTAATAGAATATCGGGAGCTATGGGCTTCTGCAATGATATTCTTTCTCAACTCACCCACATCAGGAATAAACAATCTACCCTGGTAGCGAAGTACACCACCTCCCTCTTTGAAGAAAACCTCCAATCTCTGATTGTGGACTGCACCCTTACTGTTCAAGCAAGATTGGATCACTTTCTTGCCTTTCCTCCACGACAAAAGAAGATTATGCACCATTATGAAATGTTACACCACTGTCTAATATGATCATAAGGTGAACTCCTAAGCAAGCAAGCCTGTGAACATCCTTCACGAGCTCCTTCCTTTCTTCCTCAACATGGGCTACACTACCCATAGATAATCTACTAAGAGTAACAGCTACTACATTCTCCTTACCAGGATGATAATGCACACTCATATCATATTCCTTGATGAACTCAAGCCATCTTCTCTAGCGAAAATTCAACTCTTTCTGGGTGAACACATACTGAAGGCTCTTATGATCAGTGAACACATCTACGTGAACACCATACAAGTAGTGTCTCCAGACCTCTAGTGGAAACACTACCAGTGGAAGTTCGAGGTCATGGGTTGGGTAGTTCTTCTCATGAACCTTAAGCTGTCTAGAATCATAAACTATAACCTTATCTCGTTGAATCAAATACACATCCTAGGCCAACTCTGGATGCACCACAATAGATAACATGACCATTTGAACCCTCTGGTAGAGTCAAGACAGGAGCTGTAGTCAATCTACTTTTCAATTCTGCAATGCTTTTCTCATAATCATCTGACCATTGAAACTTGACCATCTTCTGAGTTAACCTAGTCAATGGTGAGGCTATGGATGAGAATTCTTCCACGAACCTTATATAATACCCCGCTAAACCTATGAAACTTTCGATATCTATAGCAGAGGTAGGTCTTGGTCATTGTTTCACTACTTCGATCTTCTATGAATCCACTCAGATCCCTTCTCTATATATAATCTGATCAAGGAAGGCAAAATATTGCAACCAGAACTCACATTTGCTAAACTTAGCAAATAACTGGCGATCCTTGAGAGTCTATAGAACAATTTTCAAATGACTCGTATGTTTTTTCTCATTCCTAGAGTAAATGACAATATCATCAAATGAAGATGATAACGAACAAGTCCAAGTACTATTCGAACACTCTCTTCATCAAATCCATGAAATCTGCAGGAGCATTGGTTAGTCTAAATGACATAACAAAAAATTCATAATGACCATATCGAGTTCGGAAAGATATTTTCAGAATGTCATATCTCTTACTCTAAGCTGATGATAACACGATTTTAGGTCTATCTTTAAGAAATGCTAGCACCCTGATGTTGGTCAAAAAAGTCATAAATCCTGGAAATGGGATACTTATTCTTGATTATGACCTTGTTGAACTGTCTATAGTCAATGCACATTTTGAGAGAACCATCTTTCTTCTATACAAACAACACTGGTTCACCCCATGGTTAAATACTAGGTCTGATGAAGCCCTTATCTAGAAGGTCTTTTAACTTCTCTTTCAATTCCTTAAGCTCTGCTAGAGCAATTCTATAAGGAGGAATAGAAATAGGTTGGGTATGTGGAAGGAGATCAATTCCAAAGTCGATTTCCCTTTTAGGAGGGACTCCTGGAAGATCTTCTAGAAACACTACTGGAAACTCACAGACTACATGAACTTACTCAAGAGTTGTGTTTTCAGAGCTAGAATCCTTAACCCGAGATAGTTGGTAGAGATAACCCTTAGATATCATAAAACTGGCCTTATGGTAAGAAATGAATTGACCCATAGGCGCTAAGCTACTATCCTTCCATTCTATGATTGGTTCGTCTGGAAACTGAAAACAAAAAATCCTAGTATTACAATTAACTGGGGAATAACAAGAATTTAACCAATCCATGACTAGAATGACATCAAAGTGTACCCTTTCTAACTCAACAAGATCTGCTGAGGTAACTTTCTGATATCCTGTGATAGGGAAATTTCTGTATACCCTTCTAGCTATAGTTGGGTCACCAATTGGAGTAGAGATTGATAAAAGTTCTGAGAGAGTTTCTGTACTAACACTGAATTGGACTGCTATGTAAGGTGTTACAAAAGAAATTACGAAAAAAATAGACCCTGGATCTAACAATGCATAAACATCAAAGTCAAGGACTCGTAACGTACCAGTGACTACATTAGGAGAACCTTCCTGATCCTGGCGAGCCTGAAGAGCATGCAACATTTTCTGGCGCTGACCGCCATCTGAACCAGATGAGTTACCCTGCTGAGTCGGGCAACTTGCTGGTGCTGATGAAGTTGTGGACTGAGCTCTACCATTACCACCTCCTTGACCGTATCTAGAAGGACAATCCTTTAACTTGTGATCAGGCTTAACCACACACAAAGCGTCCTTCCATTCATGCAAGGCACTGGCCCGAATGGTTCTTACCACACTTGGGACAAGTGGGATAAGTCTTGTTGCCTGAAACACTCCCCTGGGACTTAAAGCCTGGTGCTCTAACCTTGTGGTCATACCTGTTCTTGGAGGATGGAACACTAGCAGACGAAGGGGCTAGAGCTGAAATATTTTGCGGACTCCGCGAGCGATTTCCACCACCCCATTTCTGCTAAGATTAGTCATAGTTCCGAGTCCTAGCCTTCTTATTCTCCTTAGCATGTTCCCTAAACTTATCACCCTCAACCTGTTGAGCATGAGTCATAAGCCTAGATATGTTCATATCTCCACGTAACATAGCATTTCTACACTCAATTTTCACCAAATCTGACACTCCGTACAAGAACTTATTTATCTGAGCCCTGGAGTTAGAAACCATGTGAGGATCATACCTGGAGAGTTGGTTAAACTTCAGCCCATACTCTTGGACAGTCATGTTTCCCTGCCTCAAGTTCATGAATTTCTGAGGCTTTGCTTCTCTCAACTCTATTGGGAAAAACCTGTCCAGAAAGGTCTCACTAAAGTAATCCCAAATAATAGGAGCTGCATCTGTACCCCTATTCTCCTTCTACTGAGTGTACCAGATATGAGCAACATCCTTCAACTGGTATGATGCCAACTCAACCTGATCATTCCCAGTGACTTGCATTACCTAATATATCTTCTTGATCTCATCCATGAAATTCTTAGGATCCTCATTAGTTTGTGATCCTAAGAACTTAGCGAATTCATCCTAACAAAGTCACGGACCCTTGCTGCTAGTGATCCACCTTTTTCATTCACATTAGCATGAACCCGATTGTTCTGGTTAGTCATACTCTGAGCCAACATCTGTATGGCATTCCTAAATTCAGTATTGGAGACTTCTTGATCTGGGACAGGAGGAGCTGCATTCGCATTCCTAGTGTAAGCTCTACGAGGAGGCATGATCTGAAACGTAGAACATCAAGTTAGAATGGAATAAGATCATAACTCATGAACGATAAAAATAACAAGAAAGTGAAGTTTTTCCTAAAATACTTCATAGCCTCCCTCCCATTAGATGTTTTGCACTTCACACCCATGAAAAGGACTCTACTTAATGCGGCTTTTCATCCATCCTAGGACACTTAAACCTAGTGCTCTGGTACCATGTTTTTTCACGCCCCGAGCTACCCTCTAGATGAGAACACGGAATCTAGGACCACAAGTGATCCCAAACTAACCCTACTGCCAAGATCATGAGCATACTAAAGAATATAAACTGTTACTGAAGCTAATTCATATTTAAAATGAAAAGATAGGGAATACCCATATGTTAAAACTGAAATATTTTAAATACTGATAAGTTTAACACAAAGAAAATATTAACCCAATGCAAAGCTGAAACTAACTATGTCTGAAAATAGCCTCTAAATTGGACTAGAAATACTGGGACAAGCCCCAGCTAAGTCTAGAAAAATTGAAAATAAATGACTAAAAGACTTTAAAGAAACTCATGACTATTGTCCTCAGAGAATGAGGACTCACTACTGAATATGCTGAACGGGAGATCGGAAATTGATCTAGGCGCTATCTGGATGCTGAAAACTTGAACCTACATCACGACCAGATGTAGCACACGTATGCGTCCGTATTTGAAGGTACTGAGCATGTAATATAGAGTACAACTGAAATAAAACATAACTAAACCATCACAAAAGCAATTATAATAATCTGAACATTATATACTCAATTCTGTGCTAACTGAATATACGACATGCTGAAATTGAATACTGAATATAATGATAAATGTTTTATGCAAGAGAGTCTAACTGAACAGTGGGAGCTACTAATAACCAATAATAAAATCACATGAGCTAAATGTGGAGTCCGATGTATACACCCTGATATACCGTGGTTTCACGGTATAATTAATACTTTATCCTTAAGTTTAGTGTGTCCGAAAGCCTTTTTGTGCTAATTTTGATATAAGTTTCTCATTGTTTTGCAGGAAATCTGTCCAAAGCTGAATGCGGAGATTTTGAGCGAAAAAATGCAGAAGAGACCACCTACGGAGCTTATGACGGTCCGTCGTGCTTGTGACGGTCCGTAGGTGGCAGCGTAGTGTAGCTGCTGAAGGAAGATGGGGAAGTCTGACCAAGTGTGGGATTACGAAGCTTGGGACGGTCCGTCGTGGCTGTGACGGTCCGTCCTGCAGGTTCGTCGTGAAGTTCAGAGAAGTGATCCCAGTACCCAGATTCCGAGAGTTGAAGTATTTTGGAACGAAGACCCTCGACGGACCGTTGTGCCTATGACGGTCCGTCATACTTGCCGTCGAGGGTAATGAAGAAAGCAGCAGAAGAAATTCCACAAGTATGGGACGACGGAGTCCACGACGGTCCGTTGTGACCACGACGGTCCGTCGCGTGGTCCGTCGACCCAGCCGCGTTTTGGCAGATTTCCAGCAATTAGAATTCTTGTTTAATTAGGTTTTTTTTTTTTTATAAATAGTTCGAAAAACCTCGTTTTTGAGGTTAGACACCTGATCGTTAGACTCTTAGATTGTTAAAACTTCGTATTGGTGAACATTGTATTGTGAGATTCTTGATAATCATTAGACTTTTCGTGAGATTATTGATTACTTTGAGAATTCTTGCAAGTGATTTTTGGTGATTAATCAAGCAACCTTTTGGATTTTATTCTTTCTCATTGAAGTAAGTACATGAATTCTTATTTAATATATTTGAATATTGTGTTTATGGCTATGAGTAACTAAACTCCATAACTAGGGTTGTGGGAACCATAGGCAAATAATGAGATAAACCCTAGCTAAAATAACAATTCTAGAATAGTGTCTTGCATGTATTAATAATTTTTTCGCTTAGAAGTCTTTTTAACGGATGATCAACGTTAGAACTCGCCTTAATGCTACTTGCCGGACCAAGGAGGTAGATAATAGGAAAAGAATTATTAACATAGATTTAGTGTATACTATCTAATAGGCTAGTATTGATTGGTACGAGGTAATAACTTAGTCAAATATCGAATACGATGCTTAATATGAGGTAAAGATAAGGGTTAGGATAGCAACACACGTAGCCGGACCAAGGTGCGGAGTGAGATTTTCTAGATGCCGGACCAAGGATTTAGAAATACATAACTTATCACTTTGCATGCAAGATACTAGGAAAGAATTGTTATAGTTAGAATTATCAAGTTATGAACCTGTGGGGAACACGTAAACCCTAGTTACTTTGATTAATTGATTAAAATCCAACTGTCAAAGCTGTTAAGTGTCTCTTTCAAGTTCGTTATTTATTTTCACTCATTTAGAAATAGAAACCCCCCTTTTATTGTTTTTACTTTCCAAGGAAGTCATTGACCAAACAATAGTAATAACAAGTTGAAGTTAAGTCTAGACTATTTTCCTCGTGGGAACGATCCCAACCTCACTAGTTGGGTTATTTACTTGACACGACCGCTTTACTTCTTATTTGAGAAGTAAGTTTGAGCGTATCAAATTTTGGCGCCGCTGCCGGGGAATATAGCTTTTAGATTAACTTGAACTATTAGTATAGTTTAGTTGATATTTTCTTGATTTTACTTTGTTTTATTGTTTTTGATTTCTTTTTCAGAAATATCCTCCTTGTATGCCAAATACACGGAGAGGAAGAGAACCGCTGTTTCCCTACGATCACGAGTTAGAGCGTACACTGCGCAATATGAATCGTAATTTGCGAATAAATGATGAGGATCCGAACCAGAACATCCCAGCTCCTGTTGATGTTCATGGTCAGATGTTACCTGATGCTCCGGGTGAACATCAACAGAGGGGACAGAATCGCGCTCCACGGCCCCAAGCATACTACAGAGGCTATGATGACATAGCAGATTCGCATGGGCCACTAGTTTTGCCTCCTCTACCCGCTGGCCACACTTTTGTGGTAACTAGTAGTCTGATGCAAATGCTCACTGCCAGAGGTTTGTTTTCAGGGCTACCTTCTGGAGATCCACATGCCCATATAGCTAAGGTAAGGCCAGTGTGTAAAAGTTGTATAGGGAGGCCTGATTTTGATTTAGATGTAATAGGTGTCAGAGTGTTTCCTCTCTCACTGATGGGAGAGGCTGCTATTTGGTTCTGTGAGCTCCCATACAACTCCATCTTTACTTGGAACCAACTAAAAGATGTCTTCTTAGCACGCTACTATCCAGTCTCCAAGAAACTAAACCATAATGACAGAGTAAATAACTTTGTGGCACTACCAGGAGAGTCAGTTAGTAGTTCTTGGGATAGATTCACCTCATTCTTGAGGAGTGTTCCAAATCACCGTATAGATGATGAGTCACTGAAAGAATACTTCTATCGGGGACAGGATGATAATAACAAAGCGGTGTTGGATACTATAGCAGGTGGATCTTATGGAGAATGTCCTTATGCTGAGATCGCTGAAAAATTAGAAAAAATCTCCCGGAATAACAAAGCTTGGAGTACTAGGAAGTCTGAAACAGGGAGAAACACCTTTGCAGTGCAGTCCACTCACAACCCAGCCACAGATGAGATTCGTGAAGAAATGGCTCAAATGAGAACTGAGCTTGGGTTGGTCCTAAAACATGTCACTGGGGGTGCAGAAAAGATAAATGCCGTCAACTACTTATCGAAACCACCGCCACAGAACGATGAGTGTTATTATGAGGAGGATTCCTATGCAGTAAATGGGGGGTTTTCGACCAAGCGCCCAGGGCTCAAATCAGGATAATTGGCGCCAAGGTCAAGGGAACCAAGGTCGGAACTATGGTAACTACAATCGTGAGGGTCATTATGTCCGAGATGGAAACTACAATCGCGACAACAACTTCAACAGGGGTAACTATGGTAATAGAAACGACAGGAATGGACCCTATGTTCCTCCTCAAAATCGTGAAGTTACTCCTAGGGATGGTGGAGGTAGTATGTCGCGAGTTGAGGATATGTTGCATAAAATGATGAGGAGGTTCGATGCTAGTGATGAGCACAATAAAGAGTTGAGAAATGATTTAGCGGGTATTGGGCAAAAAGTTGATACCCATGCAATATCAATTAAGCAACTTGAGTTACAATTGGCCCAATTATCTGCAACTGTGAACACACGGCAACCGGGCACTCTTCCTAGCAACACTGTCCAAAATCCAAAAAATGATGGACATTGTATGGCAATCACTACTCGCGGTGGCAAGCAAACCATTGACCCACCTATGCCGTCTAATGAGAAAAAGGTGACAAAAGATACTGATAAAGTGGTAGATGTTGATGGTGAATTAGAGGATAACACTGTAAAAGATGCTGAAGTGCCTAAAAAGGTAACTCCCATGCCTAGG
>NC_028645.1:51680396-51684152 GCF_001406875.1 Solanum pennellii | reverse complement strand
TGGAGTCATTCATATTTCCAGCAGATTTTGTTATTCTTGATTGCGAAGTCGATTTTGAAGTGCCCATTATTCTTGGGAGGCCATTCCTTGCTACGGGAAGAGCCTTAGTAGACATGGAAAAGGGGCAGATGAAATTTCGGTTGAACAATGAGGAAGTGACCTTTAATGTTTGTAGGTCCATGAGGCAGAGTGGTGAGCTCCAATCGGCATCTGCTATATCCTACAACATGGGTGAGACATCTGAGACACAAATAGAAGAACGTCTAGGTGTAGAAGCATTAGCGGCAGTAATAATGAACTTTGATAGTGATTGCATTGAAGAGTATGAGTCATTAGTTGCGGCTCTTAACCGAGGTGATGTTCGGTTTAAACCGAAGAAATTTGAGCTTGATATGAAGAATCGCGAATCCCCACCCGCGAAACCATCTATAGAGGAGGCTCCAAAATTAGAACTAAAAGCTCTCCCACCTCATCTCAAGTATGAATTCTTAGGAAATGGTGACACTTTGCCGGTAATCATTGCATCAGACCTGGATGATCAACAAGTTCAAAGTTTGGTGAAGGTACTAAAAAGGTTCAAAAGAGCTATTGGGTGGACTATTGCGGACATTATTGGGATCCCTCCTGGTATTTGCTCTCATGAAATCCAACTCATGCCAGATCATAAGCCGAGTATTGAGCACCAGAGACACTTAAATCCTCCTATGCAAGAGGTCGTGAAGAAGGAAATCATTAAATGGTTGGATGCAGGAGTAATCTACCCAATCGCCGATAGTAGTTGGGTATGCCCGGTTCAGTGTGTACCTAGGAAAGGGGGAATGACTGTGGTCCCCAACGAAAAAAATGAACTTGTTCCAATGAGACCGGTTACTGGTTGGAGGGTGTGTATGGATTACCGTAAACTAAACTCATGGACTGAAAAAGACCATTTTCCTATGCCCTTCATGGATCAGATGTTGGATAGACTTGCCGGAAAAGGGTGGTACTGTTTTCTTGATGGATATTCGGGGTATAATCAGATTTCTATTGCACCAGAAGATCAAGAGAAAACCACTTTCACTTGTCCATATGGGACCTTTGCGTTCAGAAGAATGCCGTTTGGGTTGTGCAATGCACCCGCAACATTTCAGAGATGTATGATGTCGATATTTTCTTACATGGCGGAGGATACTATAGAAGTCTTTATGGATGATTTTTCTGTGGTTGGTGATTCATCCGAGCGGTGTTTGACCAATTTATCTGAGGTCCTTAAGAGATGTGAAGACTGCAATTTAGTACTAAACTGGGAAAAGTGTCATGTCATGGTGAAAGAGGGTATTGTGTTGGGTCATCGCATTTCAGAAAAGCGCATAGAGGTTGATCGAGCCAAAGTCGAGGTAATAGAGAGACTTCCCCCACCAATCTCTGTGAAAGGTTTGAGAAGCTTTCTTGGGCATGCAGGTTTTTATCGGAGATTCATCAAAGACTTTTCAAAGATTGCACACCCGTTGTGCAAACTGCTGGAGAAAGATTGTAAATTTTGTTTTGATGAATCTTGTCTTAAGGCATTCGGTGAACTAAAAGAAAAATTGGTATCTGCGCCTATCATTATTTCCCCGGATTGGAACAGTCCATTTGAGGTAATGTGCGATGCTAGTGGGGTAGCTCTTGGTGTAGTACTGGGACAGAGGAAAAACAAAATCCGTCACCCAATTTACTATGCTAGTAAAGCCCTAAATGAAGCTCAGAAGAACTACACAGTGACTGAGCAAGAACTCCTAGCAGTAGTGTTTGCTTTTGAGAAATTTCGCTCCTATTTGCTAGGTACTAGAGTTATAGTGCATACTGACCATTCAGCATTGAGATATTTGATGGCGAAAAAGGATGCGAAACCAAGGTTGATTCGTTGGGTATTACTGCTGCAAGAATTTGACTTTGAAGTGCTGGATAGAAAAGGGACTGAAAATCAAGTTGCTGATCATTTGTCTCGTCTAGAGGATGAAGCTATGAGAGAGTTAGGGGATAATACTGACATTGATGATACTTTCCCCGATGAACATGTATTAGACGCTTCACAAGACTTGATCCAATGGTTCGCAGATTTTGCGAACTATCTGGCTAGTGATATTGTTCCATCAGACTTGTCCTTTCATCAAAGGAAAAAGTTCATGTACGATGTGAAGAAGTTCTTTTGGGATGAACCATACTTGTATAGGAGTTGTGCCGACGGGCTTATTCGGCGTTGTGTGCCAGAATGTGAAATGTTGAGTGTATTGGAGGCATGCCATTCTTCACCTGTTGGCGGACATCACAGTGGTATCCGAACCGCTCACAAGATATTGCAATGTGGTTACTATTGGCCAACTCTTCATCAAGATGCTCATGGGTTTGCTAAAGCATGTGACAAATGTCAACGTGATGGTGGTATTTCAAGAAAGCAAGAGCTCCCTCTAAACCCCATTCTTGTGATTGAGTTATTTGATGTTTGGGGTATTGACTTTATGGGCCCTTTCGTGAGTTCTCATGGAATGAAGTACATTCTAGTAGCAGTTGATTATGTATCTAAATGGGTCGAAGCCATAGCCCTCGCAAACAATGAAGGGAAGAGTGTCACTGTATTCTTGAAAAAGAATATATTCTCCCGTTTTGGCACCCCAAGGGCCATTATTAGTGATGGGGGCTCCCACTTCTGCAACAGATTATTCAAGGGGTTATTGGAGAAATACGGGGTTCGCCATAATGTGGCCACTCCTAACAACCCTCAAACTAGTGGGCAAGTTGAAGTATCGAATCAGGAGATCAAACAGATATTGTCCAAAACAGTGAACGCCAGTAGAACGGATTGGTCAAGGAGGCTTGATGATGCTCTTTGGGCCTACCGGACAGCATATAAGACCCCCATAGGTATGTCTCCATACCAACTTGTATATGGGAAGGCTTGTCATCTTCCGGTTGAGTTAGAGCATAAAGCCATGTGGGCTATGAAGAAGTTTAAAATGGATTGGAGCGAAGCTGCAGAGCAACAGTTAAATGGGTTGAATAAACTTGATGAATTTCGCCTGAAAGCCTATGAAAGCTCAGCCCTATACAAAGAAAAGATGAAGAAGTACCATGACAACAAAATTGAAAAACGAGAGTTTATGGTCGGGGATTTGGTGCTTTTATTCAATTCCAGATTGCGCTTGTTTCCAGGAAAACTCAAGTCCAAATGGACTGGTCCTTACACGGTTACCCAACTATTCCCTCACGGAGCAGTTGAGTTGGAAACTAAGGAGGGTGTGCGGTTCAAGGTGAATGGACAGCGCATAAAAATCTATCTCGGGCATGCTGAATCGGCGAATGAAGTGATCGAGGCATACTATCTTGATGAAGTCTGAGTAATCAAGTGGCCCCTGTCGTGCCGCGACATTAAATCAGGCGCTTGTTGGGAGGCAACCCAATTCTTATCATTTTTTTAGTAATGGTAGCATTTTTCAATTAATGGGTTTTGAATTTACAGGCACATCACCAGGAAATTCTGCAGAAAACTACTCCGCAGCAGCCACTGACGGATATATCGACGGACCGTTGCGAATGCGACGGACCGTCGTATGTATCCGTCGTCCCGGTATGTTTTTCTGCTATTTTGAAATTAGGGCACACACGATGGAACCTGTGACGGGTCGTCACAACTGCGACGGACCGTCGTCGGGGAACCGTCGCGTGATTAATGAGTTCTACCCGACCCGACCCGGCTGGACCCTTTTCAAAATCTGACCGTTTATACTCCCCACCCCC
>NC_028645.1:51639260-51675488 GCF_001406875.1 Solanum pennellii | reverse complement strand
AGCAACACACGTAGCCGGACCAAGGTGCGGAGTGAGATTTTCTAGATGCCGGACCAAGGATTTAGAAATACATAACTTATCACTTTGCATGCAAGATACTAGGAAAGAATTGTTATAGTTAGAATTATCAAGTTATGAACCTGTGGGGAACACGTAAACCCTAGTTACTTTGATTAATTGATTAAAAACCAACTTTCAAAACTGTTAAGTGTCTCTTTCAATTTCGTTAGTTATTTTTACTCATTAGGAAATACAAACCCCCCCTTTTTATGTTTTTACTTTCTAAGGAAGTTATCAACCGAAAAATAGTAATAACAAGTTGAAGTTAAGTCTAGACTATTTTCCTCGTGGGAACGATCCCAACCACACTAGTTGGGTTATTTACTTGACGCGACCGCTTTACTTCTTATTTGAGAAGTAAGTTTTAGCGTATCACACCCCATCTGGAGGACCCAATATACCCTGCCAGAGATTTAAAGGCAATGCTGACATGATCACTATACTGATTGCCCACAGAGGGGACTTACAACCTACTTGGCTAGTAGTTCTAAGAGTTGTTTGGTAAACTGAACCCTAGTCCAACTCGGTAATATGCTACTCCCAATGAATTCTATAATAAATTGATTATGACAGAGTTTCTATAAATACAGAATAGCTCAAAAGTGAACAACCAAACTAAGAATGCAACAATTAATCTGGTAATTATGCATTTATAACTGAGGCATGTATATTTGAAGTAACTGAAATATTTGACCTAGCATGTGTAATTCGAGAACTAACGAAATACATAGCTAGGGTTCTGAAATTCATGCAATAATCAAAGTAATAAAACATGGAAATAGGAGTTGGAACACATAACTAATTAATTCATAAAGTTCTTTTGAAGTTCTAGAAACCCTAGGTCTAAGCATGATATGGGAATCAAGAATCTTACTGAAAACTAGGGACCCAATGTGTGAAAGGAATCCACTAGTAAAATTCCACTACCTGGTGATGAATTCACGGAGAAATATTCAGATTTCGGAGTTGGAACTTTTGGAACCTTTTTGCGTTCTTGAACTAGAGTTCTTGACTTTTTTCTCCTTTCTTGCTTCTAATTTTTAAGTGTTGATTTATGATTGTGATTTAGGTA
Organism: Solanum pennellii; assembly: GCF_001406875.1. Taxonomy (NCBI): domain Eukaryota; kingdom Viridiplantae; phylum Streptophyta; class Magnoliopsida; order Solanales; family Solanaceae; genus Solanum; species Solanum pennellii. The sequence goes on along the minus strand of NC_028645.1, from coordinate 51,674,356 downwards.
ATTTTTAGTTATGTTTCTAGGCTAAAATTTACTAAAATCTAATGATTTAGGGTCAAAATGATGTATATTAGGGTTTAAACGAATGGGAAAAGACCAAAAGACCCCTGAGTTAATTGATGTCGGACCAAACGACGACCTGGACTGACTGTCCTCTGTTTGGGTCCATAGGTTGAGTCTGTTCGATAGGCCTTTACTAAAATGGGCTTAACTTTTTACTCAGAGGTCTGATTTTAGCAAGGTTCATGGCTATGGAAAGCTAATTTAATTATCTAACTGTGTATAGATCACAAGAAACCTAATTCATTTTTTTCTAAGATTTATGATCAATTGAAGTTGACCCAAATGCACTTTCCCCCTAACTATCTTTTAATTTCCACATATGGCCCTTAGGTCCATCTACAGACCGTGCTGGTCAATCGTGGTTCTTGTCAGAGAGTGGGTGAATTGGGTGTTGATCGACAGAGATAGACTACGGACCGTCAACTGCACCTGCAGATTTTCTGAAAAGATGATTTTTGATCTGTTTTGGATATGGGATGTTAGAAATTAGGATAGATAAAACAAGACTAACAGTCAATATATTGATCAATTCCCATCAATTCATTAGAAAGATCCAAGACTTGAGGAAATTGGGGAATGGAACATGATCTAGATAAAACTGCATCAATTGACATCAATTAACCCATAATGAATACTAAATTAGTCATAGGCAATCACAATTTATCATCGATTTCAAGTTTAGAAGAAAATCCATTAGAATTGGAAAACCCTTGGAATTTGGTAGTTTAGAAATCAAATTTTAAAGGACCTATTGGTGAAAGGAATCCCAAGAATGAATAAAAACATACCTTAATGAAGATTAATCCACGAAATTGAAGTAAAATCCTAGAGAAATTGGTCTTCTTCTTCAAGCTTTCTTCTTCCTTAAATGGAGGATGAATACAAAGAGAAAGTAGAGAGAGGTGAAAGCTTTCGGGTTTGATTTGGGGATTTTATTTGAGTTAGTAAATGTGAGGGAAAACTGATTGGACATCAATATATAGACCGCTCAAGAAACACCCAATATACCCCTCACTGAAGTTGACCCTTTAATGAATTCAAACTTCAAATCAAAATTTCATATTTTCGTCAGGGAATAAGTCTGCGACGCGGAGCTGTTCCCGCATGATTTTATAAATAAATTTTTTGAGACACTGATGCCCCTTACCTTCCCGTGACGCATACTTGAGTTTTGACCAAAAGCCAACCAATTCCGCGATGCAGAGACATTTCACCCATGTGTATTTTTGTTGCTACCTTGGCAGCTTGCCAATTCAAGTTTGGGGTCCCTTCGTGGACCCTAGGGAGACACTTTGGATGGAACCTGGACATTTTCACTCTATATACTAGGTTTTACCTATTTAATGTAATTTTACATGTTTTAGACTTCATGTGACACCTCCAAACCTTCAAGAAACCTAAAGACGTTTTACTAGCTTGATTAGACTAGCTTCCAGACGTCATGGACGTTTCTTGATGTCTTCAATCCAAAACTTACTAAATAGTTTATAAACATTTTTTTGGCTTTATGACTGTGTTACTAACCTTAGATAAACATGTGAGTATCTAATTAAGGTCATAGACATTCGGAGTGTTACATATAATAACATGTAAATGTTAGGTACCTTTAAAGTTGTATCATGATTCGTAACCTCTTAGAGTTAGCCGATTTGGGCATAACTAGATAGGTCTTGCAATACAATCATATTTCCTCTTTTTTTAATAATAAGTGAGGGTGGTACAACTCTTTTCCCAGGACAAATGGCAAATATGAAAATCTAGCATATGTATATGATCAATTTTTCAATCCCTTAACAGGACTAGGACTGACGAATTAATGCAAACATATATTAAATGAATCCGGTAATATCCCTATTCAATTTAATGGTAGTCTATACATATGTATAATGCTCTACTCCTATTTTGTACTAATGATGTGGATGAGCTATGTCTATCTTCTATCTAGGTAACCTGAAATTCACCTCTTTTATTCTTGTTGCTATCAAGACTAAATATCAAAACTTGAATCGTTACTAAATTGACCTCTCTCTGTAACAAAGGTTCACAAAGCTGTTCCTAGGTGCGCCATTATAACTTGTTAGGGCTGAACAGTTGATAACATTTTTCTTGACGCATACACTTAGCAATCACTCTCTCATAACCACCTATCTCACTCCTTATAGAATCCTAATATCACCCGTACTCTTATGTTTAGGGGATTTTATATATTCCATCTCTTTCTAATGAGAAGTTGTCGGTACATATTTGGCTTGTGTAATTTAAGCTTCATTCTCACATGATTCCTGTCTAACAATTAACTTCTAATCAAAACTAGCAGCTTCATGTACTAGATCCCATTATTTACAACCGACTAATCACAATTTAGTTCTAACCAATAAACTTTCCTTTTGTTAAACATAACCCTTAGTCAAATTCTAATTATTTATAGCTCACAGATCATAAAAGGAACTATTATACATATATCATTTGAAGCAATTGGCACACTTATCCCTATGTTTTATAACCATGAAAAGAATACAAATGTTATTAATACTTATTCAGAACTGTTGGCCTAAACCATATAAAAGCAAAATATTAACATACTCGAGATGATGTATGGTGAGAATTTGGCCCTTGTCTGCTATTAGGGGTATCTCTAACACTATTGCACTGATACATCCACCTATTAGATTGTGCCATTGCCTTTTTCCGACAAAAAAAAAACTAGTTCAACAACATCAATTTCGAGAACATGTGTAATGCTGAAAATTCTACGTATATCACAGACTAAGGGCAAGCGTCTTCTATAGGAATAGATTCCATCAATATGGAGGAAATATAGAACTCAACAGCTGGATACGTCCTCTTAAGAACATGTGCTTAGAAATGCTACAACTCATATATGGAACTACGTAGCCCATTATTTTTATGCATGTGGATATTCATACTATAACATTCTTAATTGAACCAACATGATACACATGGTAAAAATTCAACTTAAATTCATGCATCATAAAAACCTTTACATACCTTGTGGAATGGGACGGTCGAATAAAAATATCTCAATGTAGTCTAAATTTTAATAATCTTTGACATTTTAGCTACTGCTAACCTTAACCACAGTAAGCATAATATCAATAGAACAATCATGTGCAAGTGGATTGACTTCTTAACTTCGCTCTATCGCACGATATAAATTATGAAGGAAGGTAACATTTGCTAAATATCCGATCAGCCCCCTAATTATAAATGTGGCCCGCAACATATTCATAAGTGAAGTTCTACTAGACACAACTTTTTAGACTCCCTAGGACGAACTGCTCTAATACCACTTTTTTCATACCCCAACCCTAGGGTGAGGCTGACAAGTAACTTATGAAAACATGCCATACAAGTAACCTATGTTGAGAAAGTAAACTACTATGCAGATTAGTAATGAGAAGCTTCATATACAACACATTTTGACTAGTTGAACCGCTACATGTGAGAAGTGAAACTATGAATATAGATGATAGCTTTACAATGTCTACAAAGTCTATTGGAATATGTGAATGTACCACTATGAAAATGCACATAGTAAAGACTCGGCAAAGCCCCAAATAAACATGGAGCTCACAAACAATCGCTGAGTATCATGGGCTTCTATTGGGGAGATCTACTTTAAGTACTTGTACCTGCATCATGAAATACAGCTTCCCTGGTAAGGGACGTCAGTAAGAAAGAATCAACTAAATATGTTAGGCATAATATAACCATATGTAAAATGAGAGAGCAAGTAAAACCAAATACCAATAGATAAGGATTAGAGACCACCTTTGCTTATACTTGCAGAATCCTGCATGTTACATTTTTTTCTTTACTTTTCTATACTTTATGATCTTTATAAGACATATTCTACAAATGACCAGTTGATCAGCAGTAGAAGAGGATAACCAATCTAGGCATTTTAACCCCTAGGATGTTGTCTTCATAATTCCAAAAATTGGGATTGGCTCAAGGCTTTCACCCCTGTGCTGCCACCCTCTTTTACCCTTTGGGATCGGCCCATGCTAGGCCTTCTCCCCTGCGCTGCAACCATCTCAGAACAGTTGGGACCGGCCCATTCTAGGCTTTTGACCCTGATCTTCCACCCATAATTATACAGATCGCTTCACTTAGATTCCTTAATCTTTGAGATTGTTGTTTTGAAGTTCATTACTCTTTTGAGATTGTTATTTTGATGTTCATAACTCGTTTGTGATGATATTATAGTGGTCATAATCATTGTTTAGATTTGGAACTACGAACCAATCGTAGAAGACATGAATATGGAGTTACGATAATAAAAATCACATAGAAAGCAAATGTTACATGAATGTGTAATACTTAGGAGCTTATATGACTCATTAGTCATTTTGATATCTCAAATTGAAGCACATGTCAAGTGAAAACATTTAACATTCAGCCACGATATTTTAACTCAATATGATAACCGAATACTCATTAGATATTACAAAATACAAGGTATACATGAAAGTTTAACCAAGGGAAATCGTGGAGAGATTCAACTAAAGGACTAATAAAATGCCAAATTCAGTATAAAATGTACAGTAGAGCAAGTAGGGATCTTGTAAAATAACATTATAGTCTAACACAATGGTAGTAATAACCAAAAAGGGAACACACAAACATGTGAAAAGATGACATGTATGATGCAATTCACATTTGAAGCAAGTTGGCAAGATATGAAAGCTCATATATCAAACATATAAACATATGTACCATGTGTAATCTAGGATCACTTTGATTTATATAGAAGAAAATAAGTAACAAGGGTACTTTGACGATGAAACAAGTTTACACCTTGAATGCTAACACTTGGTAGAGTAAACACGTAAATTTAGTAAAAAACTCATATAAGAGTGCTCACTTTATTTCTCCAGGGAGTAGGAATTGTAACTATAGATCAGTCACTACCATGGGCACTTAGAAAGCTTACTTTTTGTAATGCAAATTTTTGATTCATGCAAAAATAAATAGGAAACCGGATAGCCTTACATACCTCGCTTTACTATTCAAAACTATGACTTAAGCTCCTTCTTTTCTAATCACTAATCTACAATAAAATAAGTTGTAAGACTAGTATTAGTAGCTAATCAATCAATTTGAGCTACTTGATTACACCCAAATAGTAACGAGGCAATAAGCCGAAATTTATCTAGCGAGTGTTTTCTTTCTTTCCCTTTCCCTTTAATCGCGTCTATATATTGTACAACCTTCGTATCAATTCCTCCCAAGACTCCTTGCAATATTTAAGTCCTTTAATGTCTCCATAACTTCCCCTTACATCCAGTCACATCCCTTATCATAACATACATTAAACAATCTTTAAACATAATAATGTAATAGAAGCATTATGAATCAAGGTTCTGATCACCAGCATCTGATGAGCTAGCATTACTTTCAAAATACTCAAACAACCTCATAACTTAATTTAAAGAGGACTCCTCACCATGGTTGTCCCAAAATGCAGTAATCACTAGAACATCCTCCCAAATATTCACCATGTAAAAGTAACAATTTCTAATTCAATAACAAATACTAAAAGTCCTAATCAACTCAAGTGCAAGAGGGAAAAAATAGCAGAAGTTTACCTTGCTAGGCAAAACTACCACTTGCTAAGACTTTGATTCCTCAAGGTAAAGGTTTTCCTCCTTAAATTGTCTTAAATTATACCTTCTAATAGCTTGAGATCCCTATTATTCAAGAAATCTAATGGTATTTAATGGTTGTTGTATGAATCTAAGTGACAGAAGAGAGAAAGCTCTAGCAATAACATTTTTTATCAAAGTAAAATGGTAGGAAAAAGCTGACATGAATCTGTTTTACAGGACCTCCTTTGGCCGACTTTCTCACTCATTTTGGGCCATAATTTTTTAAGTAGGTGACCCACCTACTTGGACTTTTCATTTTGCCTTTTTACACTTAAGAACATTGGCATACCTATCGACCCGTGAAATTCGGGTCCTTACACACACACACACACACACACACACAAACACACACACACACACACACACACACACACATATATATATATATATATATATATATATATATATATTTCGTTTGTTTATTTTCATTTATTATTTTTATTCATTTTTTTATTTTTTCTTCTATTACATATACAATTTGGTAATGTTTTTATTTTTTCTACTTTTTGTTTGGTTAGTTTATCTTTTTAGCCACTCTTTTTCTATATTTTTATATTTTAAAAGAAATAAAAAAATTACTTTTTTTCATTTTTATTTATTTTTTTAATTTTCACTTCTATTCTATTTATTTTCATATTATCATTTATTACATGTCACGGCCCTAAACACAAGGGCCACAACTGGCTCCCAATGCAAAAAATAAAGCTCAAGGCGACCTTGCTGAAACATTTGCTACTAGCGCATGAAGCCACATATATTCAAGAAAACAAATAAGTATATATATCTTAGCTTAAAATTAAGCCTTGTATAGCAAGACCCTTGTTAACAAATCAATAAACGAAATAGCTACTCCCAAGAGTTCATATAAATAACTAGCCAACTAGCACAAAGGTCCTGATGGGTATGTCGAGTCCAACATGATATCTATACCAAAACATAAAATAGGTATATATCAACACAATACCCCAAATACTTGACAACTTCAGCAAATCAACAAACTATGCTAGTATGGCCATACTGTAGTTATACACCCCACACACTAGTCTGCAAGCCTCTAAGAGTAGAAAAGATAAGCGGGACAGGGCCCCAAACTATCTAAAGATATATATACAATAAAATCTAATAAACCTCCCAACTCTTGCAGCTCTGGAGGAAATATTCTAGCCAATCAAATATATATCAAACCTGCTGCCGAGGAGGTCTACTGGGTTGTCTTTCCGGACCTTCATGCATTAATATAGCACCCCGAGGGAATGGGCGTCAATATAAAATAATTTTACAGAATATGAAAGGCTATAGAGAAAACGCTCAAGTATCATAATATACAACAAACAATCACATATAGAAATCAAAATTTTGATAAGCATGCTAACACACCACTGAATCTAAAAATTCAAAAATGATCAAGCAACAATCTAACAAATCCCCCATAAGCTGGGCAGGTACAAACAGCATACCACCTACCTAGGTCCCCATAAGGCCAGAAGGTGATAATCAATCTACATACCCCTACCGGTAGCCCCTTGTATTTGTAAGAAGTCACATAGCCCTTTTTGGCAACGTATAGCCCCGTAGGCAGCACATAGCCCTCTTAGGAAACATCATAGCTCTCTGTGGCTACACATAGTAACAAACATATCTCTATAGGCAACACATAGACCTCTTTGGCATCACAATAGCCCCGTAGGCAACACATAAAACTCTTTGGCATCAATATAACCCCGTGGGCAACAAATAGCCCTCATTAGCAATAGAATAGTCCTATTAGACAAAAACTAACCACAATATCCCCAAGGGCGACAATAAACAATTGAATAGGCTAAAGGCTAGCAATTTAGATATAAATAATATACATGAATACTCTCAAAGTCGTTCCTAACGTAGGGTCATTCGTAATAGATTATGAGTCCCTAAAATGAGGGTTTATAACCACTCAATAAGCCAACCACTCACAATTAAATCTATAAGATCACCAACATTAGCTACCCTATTATATCACCCCCAAGCTCTAATTGAACATGCCGAATGAAGGGAATATCCTTAACAAACATTTCCAATGCGCTCGAACGATCGTAGTACGTTCACAAAAGTGGTTCTTTATTTCCTAAGCTTCCCAAACAATATATATACAAAGCTGGTACACACCTAAAAGCAGTTGATTATTAAGCTTAAATCGGCATATTTTCCATGTATCCCTAACTTGTTGAAACATCCATAGAAATTCGTAAAAATATTCATAGAAGAGTTCCGAGATGATTACCTTAGTTAAATAAGTGTAAACCTTGAAGAAGCACCAATAAATATGAAAATATGTCTTCAAAAACTAGCTCCAAACGCAGCTAATAGAAAGGGAAAACGATTGGGACGTGTAGAGATCATATTTCTAGGCACGGGGGCAACCTTTAATGGTAGAAATCGTCAAACACTAACCTTAATTATGCAAGAACTCCATAGGCACCATTTTAAGCTTTGTTTCTTGTTTTGAAGTGACAAGAAATATTTTTATTGCACAAAACGTTGAGTAAACCTACATACCACATTTTTTACCCGATCCAGATCTGACCCCAATTTCGCCTCGGCAGTCCTCAGTAAAACCCTCATAACATTTTACTTCGATATCGTTTGGATACGGATTTTTTGCGGTTCAAACTAAATTCACAAGCCTTTGATTTAATGTGTGATAGGCCTTCTAACTCAATAAATTTTGGGAGAAAATATTCAATACCTTCGTCAGAAATTGAAGAGAAATCTTTACAAAGGAACTTCTCATGACTTTCGGAAACTTTTATTTTGCCACTTACCTAACTTCAAAACTTAAACAACCCTTGAAAACATAAAATATGAGATACCACATAATTTTTAATTTATTACCCACCTTCCTTGTTTTTCAATGAAGATACGAGTTAATTTAGACATTTGGAAAAGTTGGGGTTTTCATCCTTCCCCCCATAGAAAAATTCGTCCTCGAATGAAAAATTCTGAGTGATGCGGTTAAGTCCTTAGGAGTTTAAAAGTTTTAGGAAGAATATACTTTGTTAATGTGACTATCAAGGAACATGAAATCCAGAAAATCTGACCGAGGCGTCTCATGGGATAACATAAATAGCTAAGAAATCTAGCTCTGCAATACATATGCGAGCAAATATACAAAAACAACAAAACAATAATAATAAGAAAAAATATTTAAAAAATCACATGGGCAAGTGACCTCACTGCACTAATATAAACTAATATGCCATAATCTTGGGGTATGAAATTAAATGAGGATATTTTGACCTCATTCCGTCCCTAGCTTCCCAGCTCACCTCGTTGTTCTCCACAATACTTTAACCGAAGCCACCTCTTTGGTACTCAATTTACGGACCTCCCGATCTAATATTCAAATTGGAGTTTCCTCGTAGGGAAATCCTATATGATATTAGCATCCTCAATCGGGAACCTGAGAATGGTCTCCTACGCAATTCGGTACCATCTATACATGGAAAACTACATGAACAAATTCTAGCCTCGAAGGCAATTCTAAATCATAAGCCACTTATCCTACCCTCTCAAGGGTCCGGTATAACCCAATAAATCTTTGAATAATCTTTCATTTTTGGAAAAATCTCATAACACTCTTGATAGATGATACTTTAAAGAATACCCAGTCATTGACACAAGACTCTTAGTCCCTTCGTCACACATCTGATATGAAAATCTATCATCTTTTAACTGTTAGAAACCTCTCTCGAGCTTAACCTGCTCCACTGTATGTTGTGCAAAGTCGGGTCAAATCAACTTTGACTCACCTACCTCGAACCATCCAAAGCCTTATAAGGTGCCATCTGAATGATGGAATGGTAACTGTTATTGTATGCGAACTCAATAAGAGGCAAGTGGTCATCCCAACTTCCCTTGAAATCTACCAGAAATGCCGATAACATATCCTCGAGTGTCAAAATTGTGCGCTCAGACTGGCCATCTTTCCAAGGGTGACAGGCTTTACTAAGATTAACTGTGTCCCCAATCCTTCCTAGATGGATTTCCAGAAGTTGGCAGTAAATTGTGCTCCTCTAATAGAGATAATAGATATTGGACACCATGTAGCCTAATTTTTCATTCCATCGCATTGCACATTTTTATTATTGATTAACCTGATCTTTTGTGTTGCTGATATTATAAGTGTATTTTTATGAAAGTAGTTATTGATGAATACGGAGCTTGTTGTTGAGGATATGTGATTGTTAGAGTGTTGTTGTGGAGCTGTGTGCTTTGTAAATTTTGAATTATTAGGTTGACCTAATTTTATGCAAGTGGTAGTTATGGAACTTGAAAATGATGAATATGGAGTTGTTATTGAGAATATGTTATATGTTAGAATGTCGTTGTTGAGCTTTTTTCTTTATAAACTATGAACTGTTAGGTTGGACTAATTTTATGTATGTTGTAGTTGTGGAAGTTTGAATAGGGTGTAAGAAGTACTTGTATTCTTTTCCCTAAACACATGTTTAGAGGTTTACTTGATGAGTACCATGTGGTTTAGTTCTCACCTCTTGCTTCTACAATTTTTTTAAGTTACTAGCTCGGTCCTTTGTGATATGTTCTCTTCTTTTTCGAAGTTTATTATTGATTTATGAGGTAGTTTTTTGTCATCTCAACATGCCTTCTTACTTCTATTTATGATCTTGTGCTATTTGAGAAACAATGTCATTTAAGACTTTTTTTATTTCTTTTGAATAAATTGTAATACGTTAGAGTCTTGTACATGTGACAACTAGGTCTTGGGGGTACTTAGGTGATTATGAAAATTTCCTCATATTATTGTAATGGTTGAGTTTAGGATGACTTGTCTTGGTGGGATATAATGAGTGCCATCACGTCTATTTTTGGGTCGTTACACAATGGTATCAGATCCCCTGGTTCATAGGTCTCACATGAATATAAGACATGTGTAAGTAGAGTGTTTAAGATCAGTACGGAAATGTCTCTACTTATGTTTGAGAGAATATGGTGACTTTTATGAAAAATCTTCACTTCTTGAATCTCTATCGTGCATCCTTTGTCTGTTCTTACTTTTATCGCTTCAATCCATTGTCTTTCATTTATGTGATAACTTTTGCGTAGTTCCTTATGTGAGTATTTCGTGTGTTGTATTTTTCTTGGATGTTAGATATGATACAAATGTGGAAGTGATAATGTTATAGGAATCTAGTGTTGTCAGATTTGGAATGTTTAACAATTAAAATAGATTAAATTATGTGATGACTTGACAGAACATTTTGAGGATATTTAACGGATTAGGTTGGACCGTGGTTTAAGGGATTTCATGAGCGTCTTGTACTTTCTTTAGTCTTGTCATTTAGCAATGTGATCAATACTTGTGTGGTATATATGATTTATGGAATGGTTTGATAATTGGAAGTGGAATAATTAACAGGGTGGATAGACAATGAACAATGTAACTATAGAAACTATAATTATTTAAGTTATCATAACATGAATGGGTTGCTTGGGAAATGTTGAGTATAATGATGCACTAATTAAGGTTAGGATTTCTACTATAATAGTATCGATGCTTACTTTGTTAGAGTTATGGAGAATGTTACTTTTTAAATTTACATGACCTATGAAAGGATACATATAGCATGGTCTAGATACATAAATATTTTGGTGATATTTTACAGCTATTTGATGGGTATAAATGTGTGACCAATTCGGATATGATCTTCTCGGTAGGTATGATATGTTTTAGTTGTGGGCCTTATATTTTTCTTTACATTGTGATACTAGTGTTATATTGAAGTAGATGTGCTGATTGTCAAGTGTGAATAATATCTACTTAAAGAGTTATCATTTGTATCACTCGTATAATGAGATTCGATCTTGCATTCGCAATTGAGAATTCAACTAGGTTGTCACTGCAAATGTTCGGGATTAAGCAGCGCGTATAAGAAAGATTTTGGTGGTGGATTATTGATATGATATTAATTGTTAAGTTAAGAAATGTATCCCAGGGGTTATAAATGAGGACCGATGATTTCGTATTAAGGTCCACGAGAATGGATAGATACCAAAATGACAAGCTTACGAGTTAAAGAAGTCTCAAAGAGTATACTTGTGCAAAGGTTATTGAAAATTTTATTAAAAAGTGCATATTAAAATTGAGTTAGCCTTTTAACTTTGATTGACATAGTTGTGTTTGAGATGTCATGTCGATGACAAGGTTGACATCAAGATGATGACAATGGCTACTAAATAGAACGGTAATAAGAGTTCATGATGGATTATACAAGGATGCAGGCATATGATAATGATTTTTCTCAATCAAATGAATTTTGTATGGTAATAAGGACTTGGGAGTATCTAAGTTTATAGTTTTCATGTAGTTGGTGAGTACCGTAATTTTATGGAATGTTTTAGGAGATGAGGGACACCTCTTGAATAATACATAAAGGAATTAGAGTCAAAATGATAATAAATTATAGGATTAAGTGTAAACTTCGGGAATAGACGAAAACAAGAATATGTTATTCTGGTTGCAAAGGCTAAGGTCATATCTTCAGAGGGGTTATGAATTGCCTCCAGAGACACATGATTCTATATGTTTTGTCATGGTTGTGGTGATAGTCCTATATATAGTTCATATTAGTTAAAAGTTGTTTGATAAGATTTGAGAAGAAGTGTACAGACGTTTAACTCGAGTGTGATGATTAGTTTTTTTTTTATGGTTTTGACTTTGTTAACTAATGTAAATGATGTTTCAGCGAAGAATACATTAAGAGCAATGGAGAGGAAATCAAGTATAGGCTAAGATATGTGAGTTCATAAGGATCTTCAATTTATGATCTAGTGCTGATAGAAAATAATATTGTGTCACATGGTCGGGATAAAAATAAAAGTTTTTCATTATGAGTGTATGTATATGGTAGCATGTTTTTTCAAAGTATGAATTGGAAATGTAGGAAATGATTGATCACATTAAGTATTGAGCATTTGGAAGAACTTGTGCATAAGGTGAGTCGTAAATTTGGTTAGTTTCGATTGTTATACCTATGGGGGATTTGATGTAACGTTTTGGATTAGATGATAAGGTTAAATAGTCAAGGATTGTTGGTTAAATGACAAAATTGGTAAGTGAGTCAATGAAAGAAACTAGATTTTAGTATATCGAAGGGTTCAAGGTATTTGTAGTTGAAGGATTTATTTAATTTCATATGTGTTTAGATATAACTGTGCGATATGGACTAGTTCAATACAGACATACTAGGAATTTATCATCGACTTTTCTAAAGATCGAGTTTTTGTTTGGGTCACAAGAAAAGATTTGTGGAATATTCTACGTAATCGAGCTAGATTGTTCAAATTATGATAGGTAACTTATTGATGTTCAACGGTGTGGACCTACATTTTTACATGATTAATGAGGATTTCGAGGGGATTGAAACTACTTTATAGTGGGACAATATATACTATTATGATGTGTTACATAGGTATTTGATGGTGAGTAGAGGTGATGATCTTATAATATACGTAAATAATCAAGTGATGAAGAATATTTTTTTTGAGTTTTGGCATGACGTGCATGATGGTTGAAAATGATACGTGAAAGTTTGTATGAAGTTGACATTGGGTGTGATTAAATCATTCTACCTTGATGAAAAAATATTTAGATTTGAAATTAGTTCTATCAATCTTAGGTGTGAATTATATATGTTATGTAATGCTTAAATGGAAAGAAATAGAACCATATTTTAATTTTTTTTGAGGCTACAATGTGTTTTCTAAGGGTACTTTGATACTAGTAACAGCTTGAGAGTAAGGTAAATGGTTGGTGTAGTTATGATGTTTTTGGGTGAGAAGAGTTTTAGCTTCAATGGAGTACTGGGAGAAGTATGTGGAGTTTGAGGAATTGAGTATTTTTATGTTGTGATGAGGATCATACTGGTTTATTGTGGGTGGTTAAAAATCGAGAGATGGAGTCAAAGGAATTATATATATATGGTCCCGATGAAGGGAGTATCTGGTTTTATTCGACGTTGCTTCTGTATATTCTTATATGACCATCTACTTCATTTTGGATATGATTTGGAGTATGAATTTCTACCTATACCAAAACATGTTTTCATATCTATGAGTGAATTTCTAGTGGTGGATGGGATGTACCTATCATGTGATCGTCCTCTTGGTAGGGTGGCATCCTAGGTTAGACTTGTTTACTACAGGTATGACATATTTAGTGTTGTTTGGGAAAGCATAAGTATATGATTGTTTTTGTATTCACAACCTTACTTATGAGAACATATAGAAGAGCTTTCGCGAATAGTTACAGTTAAACACTAGTCTGTTTAAAGGTTCAAGAGTGTACAACTTTTTGGGTGCTTACATGATCATTTCTTCTTTGGGTTAAGTAATTTAGATCATCCCCTTATGTGTACCGATGTCTAAAGATCAAATTTTTATCACTTAGGTTCGTGGAAATATTGTGTTGTAAGAAGGAACCTTGTTAAGATCTGTTATGCTTTATGTATTATAAATGTGTGGTGGTTAGTTAAAGTCCACTTCTGGTTGTAGCCAATATTGTTTTAGAAGTTTTTTTTCATGGTTATGTGAGAAATGGTTGAGTTATGTTCCATCGTGTTTTGTTTTAGATTGGGTTTGTGGGTTAGCCTATAGCTTGATAATCGCTATTAATTTATAAATCTTCTAAAGTTTTATTCCACAGTTTTGTTCTTAATAGTTGATCATGATTGAATGATTTTAAGGATTAGCTTACTCAGAGAGATGAACACTGACTCTAAATAATCATACCTTAGGTTTTTGGTAACATATTTCATAATTTATTCTTCTTCTTTATGTTCGAGGATGAACATGATTTTTAGTGGTAGATACTGTAATGACTGGGTAGGTTAATTTTGGGAATTTTTAACTATTCAGTTTACCTCGAGTTAATTAATTGATAGGTAATTGTAGATAATTGACTTAATCAAAGGTTAGTGGAACTAAAGTGATAATTTATTTAAGATCATCTATTATTTTCCCCATATTTATTAAAATAAGTAAGCATTTATCACTTATAATACATAATTAATTTAGAAAAGAAATTAAAAAGGGCTTACAAGTGCAACAAGCATAACCGCCGTCAATTATCAAGTACCGTCTTTGTTATATTTCTAAGTTTGTATGATATATTATTGTGCAGTAGTACAAATAGTGACATCGTGATTGTGTTACTGTGAACTTTGTAATGTTATGAAAATAGTCATCTTCTCAATATTTATGTGAATATGTCATTTGCATTGTTCTGAGACATGGTTGTAACAAGTCTTATGTAAATTGAGAACAAATAAGAAAGTAAAGAGTATGTACCATTTCGAGGGACGTATCGTGCACCACGATGGATACCATATTTGATGGACGTATCGCACGCTGCGACAGTTACAATTATTAAGGGTTGTCTCCATGCTGGAAAAGTAATGCCCCCCACGTGTCCCAAACTGAGAGATGAGGGTGTATATCATTAGGTCAGACATGCATTACTATACTTGACATTGTATATCATCACATTTAACATTTTTTTTATCATTGATGAACCTAATCTTGTTTGCTGCTGATATATTGAGTGCATTTTTGTGAAAGTTATTATTGATGAATAAGGAGCTTGTTGTTGAGGATATGTGATTGTTATAGTGTTATTGTAGAGCTGTATGCTTTGTAAATTTTGAACTTTTAGGTTGAACTGATTTTATGCAAGTTGTAGTTGTGGAACTTGTGACTAATAAGTATGGAGTTGTTATTGAGAAATATGTAATATATTATAATGTTGTTGTTGAGATGTCTACTATGCAAACTATGAACTGTTTGTCTAGGCTAATTTTTTGCATGTTGTAGTTGTGGAGGGTTGGATAGTGTGTAAGTAGTACCTGTATTATGTTTCCGTAACTTGTATTTTGAGGTTTACTTGATGAGTACCGTGTGGTTTGTTACTCACGCCTTGTTTCTACAATATTTTTGTAGGTTACTAGCTCGGATCTTTGTGATATATTCTCTTCTTTTTTGATGCTTCTTGGAGATTTATGAGGTAGTTGTTTTCCATTTCAATGCGCCTTCTTTCTCCTATTTATGATATTGTTCTATTCGAGGAATAATGTCATTTAAGCCTTTGTACATTTCTTTTGAATCAATTTTAATACGTTAGAGGCTTGTACATGTGACAAAAAAATTTTAGGGGGTTTATTTAAGTGATCATAAGAATTTCCGCATATTATTTTAATGGATGAGTTTTGGCTAACTTGTCTTTATGAGATAAGACAAGTGTCATCACATCATTTTTGGGTCGTGAAAAGCCAACGCTAAATCGTGGGTCGGATATTTTACTCATGCTTTCTTAATTGACTTGAAGCATATGCAATAACCATACCATATTCATTAGAACACATCCCAACCCGACACCAGAAGCATCATTGTACACCACATAGCCTTCTGAACCCTCTGGCAATGCTAGAACTAGTGTTGATGTCAACCTGTCCTTTAGCCCCTGGAAACTATGCTCGCAAACCTTGGTCCACTTGAACTTAGTTGCTTTTTGAATCAGTTTTGTTAATAGTCTTAAAAGTGAAGAAAACCCTTCTAAAGACCTTCTTTAGTACCCATTAACCCTAAGAAACTATGAACCTCAGTCGGAGTCATGGGTCTGTGCCAAGTTTTTGCAGCTTCTATCAAAACATAAACACAATGGGAGCTGTCACATCTGGGGAGCACCCCCTAGACGTTACCGGTGTCGTCCTCCTCAGAGAGGACTAGGACTAGACTCTTAGCATTCATCATTAAATTAATAGGTTCAAAATGTGAAACATTTAGGCCTCTCGATTACACATAGTATATTCATATCGAGTATACATAGAACCTTCGTATAAGAAGATTACATATTCTTCTACGTTTATGCCCCATATAGACTTTATACATAATATATTCTTAAAAGGGAAGTCTCATACAAACCATCTAAACGGAGTCAAATCATCATGGACATAAGCCCTTACACAATGCAGAAATTCCACTTAGGGCTTACAATATCTTGAAACAACATGAACGAAATAATTGTCTTTAGACTATATCAAAGAAAGCATGGCTAAAGTAATAGAAAGGCATCATCCTCGAAACATGAGGACATACCCACACTTGGAGAACGATTCCAAGCCTCACTTCAAAAGACGTCACGAACCCTTTAATGACCGAAACTTAAATGTTGTGGAAAAAGAGAGAAATGGGGCTAGAATATCACCTGTACTATGTATGGAATCATATGCACATACAACATATAATCATACTAAAAACGTACATTTCATTAAAGCATGCTAATTTAATTTGAGAACACATTATGCACATTCAAGAACTAATACAAATCAATAAGCATTTATCCCTTATGTCAAGATCATGTACACACAAGACCAACAATGCCAAGTATAGTCAAGTCAACATGCATATCAACATGATTGATCACATGATCAAGACAACACTATCATCAAGTTACATGTCAACAAGCATGAATAAGAGTTCATAACATCATAACCAAAGCAAGACCATCACTCATACACCCCTATTAAGTCCACTAGTGCAATGAGTAAGTAAGGCCCCATAACCTCACTCAATCAATTAAACCCAATAAGAACAATAAGCAATGCCAACTTCCCAAATTATATGATGAAGAGTTAACAACATCATACTTTAGAGATAGAGACCAATTACATGTTCGTAAGTGAAACTAATATCACATAGTGTTATTAACATGTAAGATCAACATATACATTTCATTTACATTTATAAGCATATAAGCACGTAAGAAAATCCTTCTATGACTTCCCTTAATGCTAAATAGTGCAATGTATAGGTAGAGTCTCATTCCCCTACCTAGACTAAACCAAACCCCTTAGCTCATCCTACTTAGAGTTCACTTCATTACTTCATTTTACTTTTGGGAACATCTTTCCTTAACCAACATAGACCATATAAGTTAATATGGAATCCTGTTTCATGGAACCCTACACCAAAAGAAAGCGGACTACTTGACAAAGTAGTATAAAACATGATCATAGCGTCTATGTGGATCCACTAGCTTGTATTCCTATAAGGGCAACATAGTTTGAGAACTAGGAGATGTAGTTGGGACCCTCTTTATTATACATGCATAATAGTCTCTAATCTCATGATTACATTAGTGATCCTACCTTCCCTATGTGGGAAGGGACACTCCTCACTTCTAGTTCACTCGGTGCTAAGCTAGTCCCTTTTGAGACGCCTTTCATTAATAATCATAATTAAGTTTAGGGCATAGGTTCTACCCATTCTATAGTTATCATCATAGCTTAAAAGGAATTGTATGAGTATATCCTTTCAATAGAATTCATACATGTGAGGTTAGCACATTTACAACCTTAAAATGACTATAATAGTCTAACTCAACTGTATCAACTATTCTACCATGATAAGTCAAACATGCAGCAATCGGGTTCTTATCCTTTGAGCTTGCAAAGCTCGTAGTTTAGGCAACAAGTGTAACACCACTATTTTGTGTTTTGCGTCTTGCATCACGCTGCCTAATATAGAATCTATATCCATTGATGAGATACCCAGAGTATCTCTTACCAACAACATTTGGTCCTCTAGACAATTGTTTTATCAAATCAGGCACATCCTCTTGCAAAGCACGGGTTTCAAACCATTGAGAGAAGTTTTGACAATGATCCTTGGCCTTGCTCCATTTAGATCTTCGCGGATGATTATTAACCTCTTGCATATGCTCTCTACACAACATGTATTTTTTAAAAAAAACAATAAATAAATTAAATATGTTAAAACTTAATTATACAAATGAAAATACCATATTAAAGTAAAGTACCTAATATATTCTAGAATATCATCACAATTTCTCAATAAGTATGCATGTTCCTGACATAGTGATTTTTTATCGAAAACAAATGGATCAGTTTTCTTTGATCCTATAGGACATCTCTTTATGGAAACAAACTTACTGTTTCTGCATTAGGTGGGTCACATTTATCATTATTTCGGGTTCTTCTATTAAATCTTGTTTACACAGCCCCATTCAGATATCTTGAAAAAAAATTCATACAGTCTATTCCCAAACGTGCCTCTGCTATGCAACCTTCTGGATAACGTGTTGCGGATATATGATTTAAATGTACCCATTTCTCTTTTAGTGGAATACATCCATCGGTTCTGAACTGGATCACCTAATCTCACTTCGTTCGCCAAATGAATAGGCAGATGAATCATTATATCTAAAAATGTCAGAGGAAAAATTCGTTCAAATTGATTTATTGTTTCCCTTATCTCTACTTCTAAGTAATCTAATTCCTCCAATGTAATAAATTTTTGACACAAACGCTGGAAGAAGGAACATAAACGAATCAAAGCAATAGCCACATGATCTGGAAGGATGCTTTTAATGGGTATTGGAAGCAAGTAATGTAACATGAAATGAGCATCATGGGTCTTATAACAAACAATTTCCTTTTATCCAGTTACACACACCTAGATATATTAGAGGCACTGCCATCAGGTAGCTTGGATGTCTTTAAAACTCCACAAAAAATTGATATATCTCCATTTGTCATTGAGAAGCAAGCTTTTGCAAACTTTGTTCTCTTATCATCTCCAGCATCTTTTGGATGAAAATTCTTTCTAATTCCCATTTCTTTCAAATCATACCGGGCTTTTGCATGATCCTTTGTTTTGCCAGGAATATCCAAAGAGTTCCAAGAATGCTTTCAACTATGTTCTTCTCTATGTTCATTACATCAAGGTTATGGCGTAACAAGTTGTGCTACCAGTAAGTTAATTAAAAAAATTGACCTTTTTTTTCATGGCCATCATTTGATTTCTTTCTCTTCTTTCCAAACACATTTTCAAAATCTTGTAAGTTATGAAGCACATCAGTTCCCTTTAATAAAGGTGGAGGAGGCCTGCATTCAATTTTTCCATTGAACGATCTTTTGTTAGATCTGCATGGATGATCCATGGGTAGAAAAACACGATGATCCATATAACACATCTTCCGACTATGCTTAAGATAGTGAGAATTAGTGTTATAGTTACAACAAGGGAAAGCAAACATTCCTTTTGTACTCCATCCAGACAACATAGCATATGCATGAAAGTCATTGATTGTCCATATAAGTGCTGCTCGCATTTGAAAAGTTTAATTTTTTGAAGCATCATATTTTTCAACCACAGAATTCCACAACAATTTAACTCATCTATCAATGGCTTTAAGTAAACATCAATGTCATTTCCAGGTGACCGTGGCCCAGGTAAAATTAAAGAAAGTATAGAATATTCAGATTTCAAGGACATCCAAGGCGGCAGATTATACGTCATCAACATAACTGGCCATGTGATATGAGATATACTCATGGTTCGAAATGGATTGAACCCATCACTTGCTAATCCAAGTCTCACATTGCGAGAATCTAGTGTGAAATCTTGATGCAACCTATCAAAATCAATCCATGATTGACCATCAGTGGGATGCCGTAACATTCCATCTTTTTACCGCTCCTCTTCATGCAACCTCAAAGAATCTGCCGTCTTTGAGCACATAAATAATCTTTTGAGTCTAGGAATTGATGGAAAGTGTCTCAAAGTCTTTGCTGAAACTCGATGTGATTTTTTAGAAGACTCAACCTGACCATCAACATTAGGATTTTTAATATATCGTGAAGCGCCGCAAGTATGACAAAATTTATCATCCTTATGATCATTCCTAAACAACATGCAATCATTTGGACATGCATCAATTTTCTCATAACCAAGGCCGAGATTCTTAACCATAGACTTGGTTTTATTGTAAGAGGGAGGAATGTTCAACTCGGGCATCGCCTCATTTAATAACTCTAAAAGAGGAGTGAATGATTCATTGCTCCATCTGTGTAGACACTTCAACAAATATAAACTAAGTCTGAATGATAATTTAGAGAATCCTGTACAACCAGGATATAATTCTTGGCTTGCCTCTTCAACTAAGTTATTGTATTTCTTTGCATCTTCATTTGGACCATTATAAGCTCCTTCTGCCTGTGCAACATCTTTAAATTGTCCATTCAACAATCCGTCAATATCATCACGCGAGAAATCCATATCCTCTTCAACATTCAACTTGATATCCCATTCTCCGTGATTGATCCATCTAGTATAACCTTTAACAAATCCATAGCATATTAGATGATCATACACTACATTCCTTCGAGTCCAAGGAATATTACAACATTTTGCACATGGACACTGAATTTCCTCTCCGTGAGGATTTCCATAAGAGTAAGCAAAATCTAGAAATGATTCCACACCATCAATATAGGGTTTGCTATACCTTGCTAAATTCATCCAATCCTTGATGAGATATTTGAATTACTATAAGAAGATATAAATATTTGATATTTCAATAAGAATCATTAAATTCATGATTAAGTTACAAAAATCAGGTGTTATGAGATAATAATAGTTTCATACATAGTCATTGTGTTATGCCAAATAAAACTTTGAATCCTCCACAAATGTTTTTGAATGTTGATTACGGTTCTAAGGGAAAATAAGTAAAATTAATAGGATAGAAAGAATTAAGAAAGAAAGTGAATTAATAGGATAGACAAAATTTAATGAACTAATCAAGAATAAGGAAATTTTTCAAGAATCTTGAAGTTTTCAAAGCTTAACAGAATCATGTGATTAGGTCTACTGGAAACCTGATTTTAAAGAGTTCATTAATTTTACTTCAATTGCTATGTAGCTTTCCAAAATCTAAAAATGGAAGAAAACCATTAAAAAGATCTAATGCAAGCAAGTTGAACTAGCTTTTAAGTGTAAAATTTACTGCATTTTACATTACGAAAAACATCTATTGATGAATGTTATATGTGCCATCAGACAATGTTGGAGAGTGCTAGGCATCTATTTTTGCACTGTTAAGTAGCGGCTGGCATATGGAGCATGTTCTTTTAAGTTTTCTTATCTACTGTAGTTAACTGCCATGACTCACCCTATAATCAGAACCTACAAGGACTACAAAACAACTCAATCTACTTCATCAAAAAACCATTCATAAAAATAAGGGGAGCTAACATAGAAGACTTTATATATAGGTTGATCTATCTGTGAAGGGATTTTCTTGATCTCTATTCCTAATTCTTGTTCAATTCTATATCTCATAGTAAGATAGATACTATCAGTAGTAGCAACAATCAACACATAGAGCTTAATGATCTAGTATAAAATAAATGAACATAATTAATACATACAAAGTGAAGTGATCCTCAAAAGTAACCAGGCTAACATCTAAACCAAGCTTCACAAATCTCCCTGATCATCCAACCTTCAAAAGAAATTACCAATGATGAAATAGCAAAAACAATATATAAGTCAATAAGGAAGGTCAAAGATCTGTTATACATACCCTGTGCAAATACGTTTCTGAGTTCTTAAGGGAATCAGAATTGATAACAACGTTAACTGCTTGAATATCAATTCCTCTAGTAAACAAATCTGTTCCATCAATAAAGAACACAAAATTAAGAAATTTAACAATTAACAAAATTGACATTATATCACAGGAACACATGTTGATTCTCGTAAAATAACAAGAACTAATGAGATTAGTTATCCATCATGATAAAATAAAATTCAACATTTAAGAACTATGTGAGAATCACCCATGAACCTGGTGGCACTTTGAAAGTAAAACCATACAGAAAAGGTTGCAAATCTTCCTTTCTCATTATGTGCTTCTCTACTGAGGTATAACTCCCCAACCTCTACTTACACTAAGTTGTATGTGTTGGTGATTATACATTCATGTTCTGTCTGTGTACCACTAGAAATTGAACTAGCAAGTTCTACTACTACAGTTTATGATGAAGTTCTGTTTATTCATACATATTTGATCGGAGATTACCTGTGTATTTAATATGTTCCACATGATCAAACAAGGAACTAAATCTCACATAGCAAAACTAGACTCCAACCAATACCAAACAAGCAAAATGAACAGAAACAAGAGAAGCAAAACCTTAGCTCAATTCAAACCAAAGCCACTAACAGTAATTAAAGAGAGAAAATGTAACAAGTTCAGAGTTACTTAATACTCATTAGAGCGATGCAAAAAGTAACCAAATTTTAATTGAGATCTTCATATATGCAAGTTATTGCACTTATTCAAAGTATCCAGAGAGGAACCTAATTCACCGGGATATAACTTGATAGCAGTCAATTACTCATATACCTCAGCAGCCTGGATTTGTGGAAACACCTCTTTTTCTACTTCGACGTGGATTTCACATCATAGCAGGATCCCTGTCAGACTAGAACATATTTACAACATCAGATTTGATTGCTTGTGGGAAAATAGCCAAGTAGAAGGAAACTGTTATGAGTTGTACAGATTGTAGATTCAAGAAACGCAATGAACTTAGTCATTTGCATAGAAAAATCATAAGTTCAGGGACTTGAGAATGGAAGAAAAAACAGGGAGACTCAACCGTCTCCAAATTTAGAGGTTTCTCAATATAAATTCCAGATCATTCATGCAAAAACTAAAGCTACTTTGAATGATTCAAACATGAATTTAGAAGTCATCTAAAGTCGGTATATATGAACTTTCTATACTGTCTCAATAGTTCAATTACATAACAACATAATTTTTCTAGGCGTTTGTTCAAAGATTTTCCCTTTTTAACTTGCATTTCAGCTTCATTGATGGTAATAGTACAACCTCAGACGTCCAACTCTTTTGGATTTGACTTTCACAACAACTCTGCTGCAAACATCAATGCGAAGGAGAGCTTGATGATCATCACAGTGCTAACTTCTTGGGGTGCATTCTTATGGCTCTAGTCGTCGTTTCCATATTGTTTGTTAACTCATTATTTAGACAATTGTTTAGCTAAGACTAGATATGTAGCAACTAGAGTATGCTTAATACATGTTGTTGTTCTATCACATTTCAAAACTAGTTATTCGCCTGAACCTTTTTAAAGAATCAAATGCCAATTTAACAATAGTATATCTTTATATCTGTACTAATGACTATTCCCAGTGACACTTTAAGCACAATTATACTAGAAGTATTGGCACCATATTCCCTTTGAAGTAACCTACAAAAGTTCCAAGTTCAATTTGTTTTTTATCATATCACAGAACAGGAAAGTCTCCTCATAGGTTTAAATTAGTGAAGCCAAATATTTCACTATTTTTGCAATGCTCTAGTGGAACATATTTTATGTTTCAATATAAGTTGGTATTAGCATGTGGTTCACAAATTTCCCCTCATACTACTTTATTAACATGCCCAAAAGCATTTGTAGCTCAATTATGTGAAATTTTCCTGAGATATCAAGTATCGTGTATACTCTTCTTCAGAAGCTCGTCAATCTAAAGTATTCAAGTCATTCTCATAGACTAGTATAAGGAAGATCTTAAAAGTTCCAAAAATGCCACACACGATTAAAGATAACACTACACACTCTCTTTCCTTAATTTGAAATTTCAGCAGTAAGAACCCCAAAACTAATCAATTTCATCAAAATACAAAACAAAAATTCAACCAACTGACTGTTTGTAGATTTGCAGATTACTAGAGAATATAGAGGAATGTCGATTGTACAAAATTATTTCTTACCTTCATAAAATAGGTATATGAGAATGAAAAGGAATCTCAGCATTTGAGTTCTTCGGCTTCCACTCTTCAGTTCTTCCATCCCCACCTCTTTATCTTCAGCTCAAGTCTTTGAGAAATTCGAGTTCTGGAGCTCAAGTCTTCAGTTTTGGAGAAATTCGACAGCGTAAAGCGTAAAGAGAAAGAGTTCTGGAGCTCAAGAGACAGATTAAAGATAGGAAAGAAGATAAAGAGAATTTTTTTTATTAATATTTTATTAATTATTCTTTTGACCAATAAAAATGGGAGGGAGAGTTGAAAATATTGGAGGGAATATGATATTTTAGTGATAAGTTTTAGACCACACTTTTAAAGTGTTTTTTTTAAAATTATAAAAATAGTACAGTTTAAAAGTGTAGCCATATATGTAAATAGTTGTTGCCATTTATTTCACACTATCATAACACTTATAAAGTGTAGCCTATACCATTAAAGGGTGCACTTTACAAGAGTTGCCTATATTACCGATGCCAAAAGTACAAATTTTAGGCTACACTTTAAAAGCGTCCCAAAAATATTTTAGGCAACACTTTACAAGTGTTGCTCAGATTTAGTGTGGACGTAGGCCTAAAATGTTGTAGTGCAATGCTATAGAGTAAACTATGAACAATTTCATTTAATAGGCAACATATAATTCAATAACTCATAACAATCTAAACATGAATCTATCATAGTTAGCTCAAAATAAGTACACCCAATTTAGAGTTAAAATTAGAAATTCAGGAATACATGACTTCATGGAATTTCTAATCGTAAAACCCTAAATTAACAATAAATGCTTCATAAATGTTCAATTTTAACCTTTTAATGCAAGATCACAAGCTTAGAGTTCTACATAGGGTTTTTCAAATCTTTTGAAAATCCTTTTAAATTGGCTCCTTGAATGAGAGAAAAATCAAGGATGAAATCACCATACCCTATTGAAGTACTATCCAGAAAACTTTTGTTGAAACTTAGAGAATTGATCTTCTTCCTTGGATCTTAAAGGTTCTTCCATGGAACATTTGAGTAGAGAGTGAATTTAGAGAGAAGTGAGAGAAATTGGATTTTCAATTTAAGGAACTTTTTTTGTGTGGAAATGGGTGTAAAGTTACTTAAATTTAATATATACAAACACCCTAAACTACCCAAAACATCCCACACTTAGTTGGACCTTATTAGTGAAGTCTAAGTTTACTTTTATTGACGCAGTCAAATATGGAAAAGGGTTGCGCATCGTGGAGGAACTCCCAAATTTGTTTCTAAATATTAATTCGAGGAAGAAAGGTGTGTGACAAGCTTGCGACACAGAGGCAACTTTTTTCCTCTTAGTGACAAGTGCGCGTTGCGCCCTTGCCTCCATATATTGCCACATCAACGCTTCCTTAGCAGCCTTTTGGCAAAAGCTTGGGGCCTCCTTAAGGACCCTTAGGTTGCTCTTTGGGGAGTCGTACCCATACCATTTTACCCTAAACTCGATTATTAAGACACTGGAATCACCTCCACTGACTTTAGAGTCCAAATAAAACATAAAAACACATACAACAATCGAGGATACACTAGCACACAAAAGACTAGTTTCCGGACGTTTTGGTCGCTCCTTGACGTTTGATCTAAAAGTCACTCATTTCTCATTATTTTAGCAAGTTATTAACTCAAGAATCGCACATGAAGATCTAATTTATCCTATTTCATTTTGAGGGTCGTTATAGTCTCCCCCCACTTTGAAACAATCATCCTCGAATGACACTTAAAACATTTCGAAGAGGTCAAGACTCAATACTAGCATCCCACCATCATACATTAACCAATTTCATTCAATATATCATGCTAGAAGAAACATCAACTTCACACATATAGGCTTAAAACACAAGAAGAAGGTAGGAAAAACATCTTCAAACTTACCATGCATTAAAAATCCACATTTTCATTCATATTGGAGTAACTTCCTTCCCCACATATCATCATGCTCATCACAAAATTCCTAAGCACATTATGCCAATTTCTCATACAAGCACAATTATGCCATATTCCTAAAAGCTTGCTTTAAATATGTTCATAACTCTACTCATGCAACATTTACCAATTTACTAAAGATGCTCATCAACATGAGAGACCAAATAATTAAACTCATTTTACCAATATAAACATATACTCATGAAAATAAGCAAGGTCACAAGGGATCAAGGAAACTCATTTTCACACAGACTCCCAAAACATGCAACATGATACTAGGAAATTCAAAACCTCAAAATTGAATAGAATAGAATAGAAGAGAAAAAATCCATCAATCCAACTATTCACCATACTCCCCCACTACGGAAAACCCCATCTACCTCATCATGAACAACACAATAAAATCTTATCACAAAGGTAAATGATTATAACTTACCAGCACCTTCATCCAGATCTGTTTCCTTATTATCTTTGAGAGCATAAAAGTGATTCTTCTTTTGTTCACCTACAATCAGACCATTATAGGGATCTTTCTTAACATCTCTTCCTCTAGTAGAAATAGTAGGACAATCTCTAACCTTGTGGTCATTCTTTCTTCAACAAAAGAATCCACTAGCACCAGCTAAACACTTCCCAAAGTGCTTCTTTCCACAAGTAGAGAAAGTAGGCTGAAAAATTTGAGATCCACCACCCCCTCATTGTTAACCTTAGAAGCACTAAAGATATCTTGGTTTGGTTCCCTCTTCTTAAACCTAGGTTGATTTTGCTCATTGGATCTACCTATCTTCAAATTTTTTGTCATCCTTCTAAGCTTGGATTTTGCAATGGATTGATCATACACTATGAGTCTACAGAGGTTCATGTCATTACGGAGCATAGCCGTACAACACTGTTCTTTCACAAGTTCAGCAACACCGGTCACAAACGTATCCATCTCATCCCTAGGTTTAGACAATAAATATGGAGCATACTTAGATAAGAGGTTAAATTTCAAAGAATACTCCTCCACACTAATGTTACCTCACCTATGGTTTATAAACTCCTCAACCTTAAAATCTCTCATTTCACGGGGCAAGTGTTTCTCTAAGAATTTTTCCTTAAACTCTCCCATTTTATAGGATCCGATTAGACCAGCCTATTGTCTATCCATTGTGTGTATAACATCTAAGAAACATCCCTTAAATGGTATGGATCCAACTCCGCCTTCTCCTTAGAAGTAACCCTCATAGACCACAACACCTAATAAACACCATCTAAGAATTCT
Organism: Solanum pennellii; assembly: GCF_001406875.1. Classification (NCBI taxonomy): domain Eukaryota; kingdom Viridiplantae; phylum Streptophyta; class Magnoliopsida; order Solanales; family Solanaceae; genus Solanum; species Solanum pennellii. The sequence goes on along the minus strand of NC_028645.1, from coordinate 51,646,728 downwards.
TTGGTATCCTCTCCCACCTTAGAACCACTAAATATAGGATTATTCATCCTCACAAAGTCCCTCAACCTAGAGGCCATAGTGCTCTCAATTGTATTCACCCTAGGCCCCATATATCTATTTGCTTTTGCCGTCATGTCTTGGTCTAAGAAAACAAGAGCTCCGCTAACCTATTTATTAGACATATCTGGGGTAACCACCGGAACCACATTCTCTTGGTTGACCAAAGGGACTTGTTCACGTTGAGGGCCTTGTTCACATTGGGAAGGAACTCCATCATTCACCACACCATCTTCTACTCTTCTTGCGGGTGTCCTTCTTGTATTCATATCGTATAAACTCAAGATAAGAGATTAGGAAAGACGCTTATAACTAAACTATATGGCACGACACAAGAGTAATGAAGAAAGTGAAACTTCTACCGTACTATAGCCTCTTACTCATAGATGTGTCACAACTCATAATGATGAACAAGGCTCTACCAGACGTGGCTTATGAGAGTTTGAATCCTAAAGACCGTTTTATAACCTTATCCTCTAATATCAAGTTTGTAACGACCCATAAGCACCCTCAAGTTACCACACAGCGTACTTCACCTCGCGGTGGTCATAAAATAGTGCAGAAATTTAAAGCTTGTTAGAGAAAACATAGGGATTAAGAGACAATGCTTTTAAAAGGAAGCTTTATAAGCAAGTAGAAATCTAGTCTCACATAACAAACATAAACTCAATCTAACATCAAGAACATGGCCCTCACATTTAAAAAAACTTATATCTAATACAAAGTCTTGAATGAAAGAAAACTAAAAAGAACATCCATGTCCTCGAACATATGAGAACATACCCAATCTTAAGAGCATCCTACTTCCCAAGCTTCAACTCTAGGAATCCTCATCTTCCACCACCTACACTTGTAAAAATAGAGAAAGTATCGAATTAGTACAATTAGGCAATATATATGGTGAAAATGCAATAAAACCATGCAAAAGGGGACATTTACTTAGCGATATGCTTTGCATGCTATTTTGACAAAGCCTTCATAATATAAGTATAAAAGACATCTTACAAGTCCATTACCAACATATAAGATAATTTCTACATAGTGTTCAAGGTAAGACCATTATCACTTAGTAGTGCATTTATCCGTTTAGACCCACTACCAAAGGTTATCCTATGTCACGACCCAAAATCGAGCCGCGACTGGCACCCACACTTACCCTCCTATGTGGGCGAACCAACCAATCTAAACCCTAACATTTCAATTTAATATCAACAGAAAGTAATGCGGAAGACTTAAACTCATTAATAAAACCAATTCAATAACTTCTAAAATTCAACATCTATTATTCCCCAAAATCTGGAAGTCATCACCACAAGAACATCTATGATCAAATTACTAAACTAAGAGTATTCTAAGAAGCTAAAATAAACAAAAGCTAGTCCATGCCGGAACTTCAAGGCATCAAGACATGAGGAAGAAGATCCAGTCCAAGCTAGAAGCATTAGCTCACCCTGAAATCCGGTGTAATGAAGACTGGCTAGAGTTGCGGTTGAGTTGAAGACGACGGTACGTTTGCTGCACTCCACAAATAACAAAGAAAACAAATACAAGTAGGGGTCAGTACAAAACACGGGTACTGAGTAGATATCATCGGCCAACTCAAAATAGAAAACAGTATATATCAGATAATATCATAAATCAACTACAATACTCAACGTGTAGCAACAACAAGTTCTATAATCATTAATAAGCACCGCCAAGTTCACACATGAGGACTCAAGCCTCAATACCATACTCATTTGGGGATTAGGTTCATTAGGTTGAGTATATTAACATCTTTCAAGATTCTTTATCTTTATTCCTCTTGTGTCGGTACGTGACACTCCGCTCCCCTACTACTATGTGTCGGTACGTGACACTCCGATCCCCTAATTCTACGTGTCGGTTCGTGACACCCGATCCCCTAATTCTACGTGTCGGTTCGTGACACCCGATCCCCTAATTCTACGTGTCGGTTCGTGACACCCGATCCCCTAATTCTACGTGTCGGTTCGTGACACCCGGTCCCCCTAATTCTACGTGTCGGTTCGTGACACCCGATCCCCTAATTCTACGTGTCGGTTCGTGACACCCGGTCCCCTAATTCTACGTGTCGGTTCGTGACACCCGGTCCCCCTAATTCTACGTGTCGGTTCGTGACACCCGATCCCCTAATTCTACGTGTCGGTTCGTGACACCCGGTCCCCCTAATTCTACGTGTCGGTTCGTGACACCCGATCCCCTAATTCTACGTGTCGGTTCGTGACACCCGGTCCCCTAATTCTACGTGTCGGTTCGTGACACCCGATCCCCTAATTCTACGTGTCGGTTCGTGACACCCGGTCCCCTAATTCTACGTGTCGGTTCGTGACACCCGATCCCCTAATTCTACGTGTCGGTTCGTGACACCCGGTCCCCTAATTCTACGTGTCGGTTCGTGACACCCGGTCCCCCTAATTCTACGTGTCGGTTCGTGACACCCGCTCCCCTAATTCTACGTGTCGGTTCGTGACACCCGGTCCCCCTAATACTACGTGTCGGTTCGTGACACCCGCTCCACTAATCTCATTCTATTAATTCATCAATCCTTCTTTATACCAAGGCATCATCAACCCCATTACTTTAGTTCATCAAGCCTTCTTTCATACCAAGGCATCATCAATCTCATTACATTAGTTCATCAAGCCTTCTTTTATACAAAGGCATCATCATTAACAAGGGGTTTTTCAAGATTTGGGATTCAATAGCTTCATCATGCTTAGTTTATCACAATTATATAATCACATTCATACAAGCATACAATTAAGCATATAGAAGGGTTTACAATACTACCCAATACATATCATTCGCTATTAAGAGTTTACTACGAATAGCATAAACCATAACCTACCTCCACCGAAGATTCGTGATCAAGCAAGCAAATTCCCCAAATCCTTGTTGTCCTCTTCGTTTCTCTCTCTCTCTACTCGTTCTCCCTCTCTTTCTGTTCTTTTTCTTTTTCTTATTCAAACCCTCTTTCTTTTACCCTAATTAGCATATAATTAAGTATAAAGATGGCAATAATATCCCACTAATTAACTCAAGGTTACCTCTTTTAACCCCCAAGTAATTAGACTTATTAACATTAACCCACTAACTTTATAATTAAAGCAGGAATAGTCCAAAACGCCCCTTAAATTACTAAACAGAAATCCGACCCAGCCTGGGATTACGCAGTCTGTGACGGCCCGTCGCGCCTGCGACGGTCCGTCCTGCTGCTCCGTCACAGAGTTCAGAGACTCAATTCCACTAAAGGGTCTGTGACGGTCCGTCGTGCCCACGACGGTCCGTCCTGCCATTCCGTTACGAAGTTCAGAGAGTCGATTTCAGTACCCAAATTTCAGAATTCTAAGTGTTTTGGAACGAGACCCCCTCGACGGTCCGTCGTGCCCATGACGGTCCGTCGTGGGTTCCGTCGTCTCAGACAGTTTTTCCAGAAATAAAATCTGCTGCTCAAAACGACTAAACAGGTCGTTACAATAGATACCAATTTACCCATCGTTCGTCCCCGAACGATCACAAGAAGAAAAACAAGGGCGAAAAGGAGTACCTGAATCTGTAAACAGGTGTGGGTATCTTTCTTGCATATCAGCCTCCTTCTCCCAAGTGGCCTCTTCAACTGGTCGATTCTTCCATTGGACTTTGATGGATGCAATCTCCCTTGATCTCAATTTGCGAATTTCTCTATCTAGAATGGCAATAGGCTCCTCCTCATAGGACAAATTTTCATCAAGTAGAACCGAATCCCAACGAATGATGTAGTTTCCATCCCCATGGTATCTTTTTAACATAGACACATGAAATACCGGATGCACTCCGGACAGCCCTGGAGGCAAGGCTAACTCATAAGCCACCTCTCCTACTCGCTTAAGTACTTCAAAGGGACCAATATACCTTGGGCTTAGTTTACCCCTTTTACCAAACCGCATCACCCCTTTCATGGGCGAAACCTTCAGCAAGACTTGCTCACCCTCCATAAACTCCAAGTCTCTAACCTTTCGATCTGCATATTCCTTTTGCCTACTTTGCGCCGCTAAAAGCTTTTCTTGAATAGATTTCACCTTCTCTAATGAATCCCTCAAAAGGTCAGTACCCCAAGGTCTAACCTCAAATGCATCAAACCACCCAATGGGAGACCTACATCTCCTCCCATACAATGCTTCGAAAGGAGCCATATCAATACTTGAGTGATAGCTATTATTGTATGAAAACTCCGCTAAGGGTAAGAAGCTATCCCAATGGCCACCAAATTCTATCACACATGCACGAAGCATATCCTCCAACACTTGAATCGTTCGCTCAGACTGTCCATCGGTCTGAGGGTGGAATGCAGTACTAAGGTCCAACCTAGTACCTAATTCAGCATGCAATGTTCTCCAAAACTTAGAAGTAAACTGCGTACCTCTATCTGATATGATGGAGAGTGGAACTCCATGCAACCGAACAATCTCTGAGATGTAAAGTTTGGCTAACTTCTCTGCATTGTAAGTCACCTTGACCGGAATGAAATGAGCAGACTTAGTTAACCTATCCACAATTACCCAAATGGAATCAAACTTACCCAATGTCTTTGGAAGACCAACCACGAAGTCCATTGCAATCCTTTCCCACTTCCATTCGGGAATGGGCATTCTCTGAAGTGTTCCTCCGGGCCTCTGGTGTTCATACTTTACTTGCTGACAATTTGGACATTTGGCAACAAAATCAACAATGTCGCGCTTCATTCTACTCCACCAAAAGTGTTGCTTTAGGTCACGATACATCTTGGTTGCACCAGGGTGTATAGAATACCTTGAACTATGAGCCTCTGTCAGAATAGTGTTGATCAAATCATCAACACGGGGTACACATACCCTTCCCTTGATTCTCAAAACACCTTCCTCATCGATTGTTGCTTCTTTAGCCTCTCCTCGCAACACTTTATCTCGGATTCGGATCAATTTCTCATCATTAAACTGTTTTCCCTTGATCTTGTCAAGAAAAGAAGATCTCGCCTCCACACTGGCCAAAAATCCTCCCTTCTCATTTACTTCAAATCTCATAAGGTCATTAGCCAGAGTCTGAACCTCTCTAGCCAATGGGCGTCTAGAAGCTTGTAAGTGAGCTAAACTACCCATGCTCCCTGCTTTTCTACTTAAGGCGTCTGCCACCACATTAGCCTTTCCTGGGTGATACAAGATGGTGACATCATAATCCTTCAGTAGTTCCATCCATCTCCTCTGTCTCAAATTTAAATCTTTCTGAGTAAAGACATACTGTAGACTACGATGATCCGTATAGACTTCACACTTAACCCCATATAGATAGTGTCTCCATTGCTTTAATGCAAACACTACCGCAGCCAACTCCAAATCGTGGGTCGGATAATTACGTTCATGCACCTTTAGTTGCCTCGAAGCATACGCAATTACGTTCTTCTCTTGCATTAGCACTGCACCCAAACCAGAATAGGATGCATCACAATACACAATGAAGTTCTTACCCTCTACTGGCAAGGTAAGGATAGGTGCGGTAGTCAACAAGGTCTTGAGTTTCTGAAAGCTTTCCTCACATTCATCCGACCATACAAATGGAACATTCTGCTTAGTCAAGTTCGTCAATTGGGAAGCAATAGAAGAGAATCCCTTGACAAATCGACGGTAGTAACTGGCTAAACCAACAAAGCTTCTTATTTCTGACACATTAGTAGGTCTTACCCAATTCTTCACTACTTCGATCTTAGAAGGATCCACCATCACTCCATCCTTAGAAACCACGTGCCCCAAGAAGGACACTGAATCTAGCCAAAACTCACACTTGGAGAATTTGGCATAAAGCTTTTTCTCCCTCAACATTTCCAACACAATTCTCAAATGCTCCTCATGTTCCTTCTTACTCTTGGAGTATATCAGTATATCATCAATAAATACGATCACAAAGAGATCCAGATATGGCTTAAAAATCCCGTTCATCAAGCTCATGAAAGCAGCAGGGGCATTCGTTAGTCCAAAGGACATTACCAAGAATTCATAATGCCCATACCTGGTTCGAAAAGCAGTCTTTGGCACATCTGCTGCCCGTATTTTCAATTGATGATAACCAGACCTCAAGTCAATCTTAGAGAAGACACAAGCACCTTGTAACTGATCGAACAAATCATCAATGCGAGGAAGAGGATACCTGTTCTTAACAGTTACTTTATTTAGTTGCCGGTAATCTATGCACATCCGAAGACTCCCATCTTTCTTCTTCACAAACAAAACAGGAGCACCCCAAGGGGATGCACTCGGTCTAATAAAGCCTTTCCCTAACAATTCTTGAAGTTGGGCCTTTAACTCCCTTAACTCTGCTGGAGCCATTCTATAAGGGGGTATGGAAATGGGACGAGTACCGGGCTCCAAATCAATGCAAAAGTCAATATCCCTGTCCGGTGGCATACCAGGAAGGTCTGCAGGGAACACATCTAGAAACTCACGGACTACCGAAACCGACTCAATTGAAGGTACTTGGGTAGTATCATCCCTGAGGTGTGCCAAGAAAGCTAAACACCCTTTACTAACCATTCTCTTAGCACGAAGAAAGGAGATGATACGAACTGGAGTGGAAGTGTAGTCACCCTCCCACACTAACGGATCTGTCCCAGGCTTGGCCAACGTTACAGTTTTAGCATTACAATCTAAGATTGCAAAATTTGGAGAAAGCCAAGTCATACCCAGAATTACATCGAAATCAACCATTTCTAAGATAACCAAGTCTACATGAGTATTGCTCCCCACAAAAGTCACCAGACAAGACCTATATACCTTTTCAACTATCACAGACTCACCCACCGGAGTAGAAACACGAATAGGCATGTCAAGCAATTCACAATGTAAATTAAGACCAGTAGCAAATGAGGAAGATACATATGAAAATGTAGAGCCAGGATCAAATAATACAGAAGCCATGCAATCACAAACCAAAAGATTACCTGTGATAACAGCATCTGATGTCTCCGCTTCAGACCGCCCAGGGAAAGCGTAACAATGGGCCCTATCACCTGTCTGCCCGTTGCCCCTACCATGTGGTGTTGTAGTAGCTCCAATTTGTCCGTCACCCCGGCCGTTTTGGTGACCACCATTACCTCGGCCACCACGCCCTCCAGAATAACGGCCTCTACCATGACCACCTCTACCTCTAGCTATTGGGGGTCTATAACTCTGTTTTGGACAATTCCTCCTAATATGTCCAGTCTCCCCACATCCATAACATTCTCTGGAGTCTAGCATAGGTCTCTGTGAGAATGACGAGGTCTGGGAATAACCTCCAACCTCAGAGGAATGATGACCGGTCTGAGGTGGACCCCCAACTACAGTCTGTAGTAAAGACTAAATTGGTCGGACTGAGTAACCTCCTGAACCCTGTCCCCTAGAGT
>NC_028645.1:51638688-51638871 GCF_001406875.1 Solanum pennellii | reverse complement strand
TAAGCAAGAACCTGATTTATCATCTCTGGGGTAGGTTGGGGTGGTAGTTCCTCATTCTGCACTTTCTCGGTTTCCCTTTCCTCACCCTCTCTTACCACTTCGTCAGTCGGTGGAGGAGTCACCGCCCTAGTACTAGATGGGATGGGTGCTTGTCCTCTTCCCCTAGAGGACGTCCTCCCACGA
>NC_028645.1:51637905-51638446 GCF_001406875.1 Solanum pennellii | reverse complement strand
AGGCGTCCCCCTACCGTTCCTTAAGACTCTACTAGATTCGTTCTTGTGTGATGAGACCAACGAACCTAATGCTTTGATACTAAGTTTGTCACGACCAAAAACCGAGCCGCGACTGGCACCCACACTTACCCTCCTATGTGGGCGAACCAACCAATCTAAACCCTAGCATTTCAATTTAATATCAACAGAAAGTAATGTGGAAGACTTAAACTCATTAATAAAAACCAATTCAATAACTTCTAAAATTCAACATCTATTATTTCCCAGAATCTGGAAGTCATCACCACAAGAACATCTATGATCAAATTACTAAACCAAGAGTATTCTAAGAAGCTAAAATAAAAAAAAGCTAGTCCATGCCGGAACATCAAGGCATCAAGAAATGAGGAAGAAGATCCAGTCCAAGCTAGAAGCATTAGCTCACCCTGAAACCCGGTGTAATGAAGACTGGCTAGAGTTGCGGTTGAGTTGAAGACGACGGTACGTTTGCTGCACTCCACAATTAACAAAGAAAACAATTACAAGTAGGTGTTAGTACAAA
>NC_028645.1:51631872-51636431 GCF_001406875.1 Solanum pennellii | reverse complement strand
ACAGAAATCCGACCCAGCCTGGGATTACGCAGCCTGTGACGGCCCGTCGTGCCTGCGACGGTCCGTCCTGCTGCTTCCGTCACAAAGTTCAGAGACTCCATTTCCTTGAAGAGTCTGTGACGGTCCGTCGTGCTCACGACGGTCCGTCCTGCCATGTCGTCACGAAGTTCAGAGAGTCGATTTCAGTACCCAAATTTCAGAATTCTAAGTGTTTTGGAACGAGACCCCCTCGACGGCCCGTCGTGCCCATGACGTTCCGTCGTGGGTTCCGTCGACTCAGACAGTTTTTCCAGAAATAAAATCTGCTGCTTAAAACGACTAAACAGGTCGTTACATCCTAAGACCCACCTACATAAGAAATGAAGAGACCGCCCATACAACCTCTTTAGTAAGCACCTAAGTGTTCCTTAAGATTACCCAAGATAAGGATATTTTCTTTTTCTACACAACCAAACAAGTTAACAATCATTACAAGAGATACTAAAGAGGACATTCATACATTTAAGGGACTTCACATATTGGACTTGGAAGACTTAGGGATCTCACTTTAGCATCTTAAATTCCTACTTGTGCCATTTGTACAGAACATCCTATTCCACTACCTACATGTTGTACAACCTATCCAATAACTAGAGTGCATATCCCACATGATGAGAATAGACATTAAGAAACATAGACCACACTAGCTAGGCATGCAATTCGGAGTCTAACTTACCCTGTGGAGGGTGTTCTACTTGCCAAGGGTAGAACTAGGACACATCCGATGTTGTCACATGATTTAGGGGATATTAAGGGTTTCTTTGTACTCTTGTCTTATTATCAAGTAGAGCTACTACCACAAGTATATTCGCTCGATGCTTTGCCTTATTTCTCATAGATTAAGTTCATCTATTTATGTGTTTTTAGAGAAGGTAGCATTACTAAGCCCTACCAATTAATAATACCATTACCTAAGATAACTCTTATTACTTTCTTATAGATGGTTTCATGACGTTCCACCAAAACTACCTTTAAGTCCATCATTCCACTCACGAAGGAGGCACCATTATGGTCTACCACATCAAGGCTTCATTATTAACCTTCTTTTTTTTAATACAAGGTTCCATATTAGTATTTTATTGAAGGATACCTACTTTAGGTCTATCAATCCCAGACTTTCGTTCAATATAATTCAAATACCAAGTAAGGACAACTGAGTCTACTAACACAAGATACAACATCATTCTATAAAGACATATGGGTCCCTCATCATCATATATCAACATGAAAAAAATAGATACTTTCAATAATCTCCTTATATCCCCCATAAGGTATCATATAGACATCACATGAGTACGTTCACCTTAGACATTCACATATACAATATCATCCTTCACATTGTACATCCATATAAGCCCTAAAATGTAATAATACAATTCACAAAATAATAACAACAAGACAATGTTCATAACATTTATAACAATTAACCACCTCCACCAAAAGTGGACCATATAGAAATTCGATATCAATTCCACATTCAATAAGGGACTTAGTTTAGCTTACCACCTTCCAATAGCAAAAATCACCATTCCTTAAAATCTCCAACAATTCCACATATCAATAGAACTTACCCATTACAATGCCCATAAGTCTAAGACCACTAACTAATCCATATCAATGATTCAACCAAAAACAAGACATATATCACTACTATAAAGTAAAAGATAAAAATTTCCATTCAATAGGAAATATATAATTCAGTAGCCCATAACAGTCTAAACATGAATCTATCATACTTAGGTCAAAATCAATACACCCAATTTAGATCTAAATTAGAAATTCAAGGAATACATGGGTTCATGGTGTTTCTAATCATAAAACCCTCAATTAGCAATGAATACTTCATAAATCATCAATTTAAACCTTCTAATGTAAGAACCCATGCTTAGAATTTGAAATAAGGGTTTTGAGATCTTTTGAAAATCCTTTGAAATAATCAAGGATGAAATTACCATACCTTATTGAAGTCCTGTCCACAAAATTTGGGTTTAAAATTTGGAGAATTGACCTTCTTCCTTTGAGCTTGAAGGTTCTTCGATGGAGGATTTGAGTTGAGAGTGAATTTAGAGAGAAGTGAGAGCAATTGAGTTTTTAATTTTGGTAATTGTTTTTGTGTGAGAATGGGTGTAAATTGAATTAAATTCAATATATACTAAGCCCATAAAATAACCAAAACACCCCTCACTTAGATGGACCTTTTTAATTTAGTCTAACTTGACTTTTATTAATGTAGTCAAATTTGGATCATTGTTGCACGTCACGGAGGCACTCCCAAATTTTGTTCCTTAAAATTTATTCGATGAAGAAAGGTGTGTGACAAACCCGTGACGCGGAGATAACTTTTTGCCTATGAATGATAGGCGCGCATCGGCACCTTGTTTCCATATATTGTCGCAATACGCTGCCTTGACATCCTCTATGCAAAAGCTTGGGCCCTCCTCAAGAGCCCTTAGGTTGGTCCTTGGGGAGTCGTACCCAAAATTTTTACTTTAACTCGATTATTAACACACTAGGGTAACCTCCAGTGATCTTAAACTCCAAACAACAAATAAAAACACATACAACAAACAAGGACACACTAGCACAAAAAAGACTAGTTTCCATACGTCTTGATCACTCTTTGATGTTTGACCTAAGATCCACTCATTCCAACCCTTGGATACTGTTTCTCATTAATTAAGCAAGTTATTAACTCTAGAATGTCGTATGAAAATCTATTTTGTCCTAGTCCATTTTGAGGGTCGTTACAAGACTAAAAGAGCAAATATCATAATATACCAAAAGCAATCATTTAAGGAAGTCAAAATTTAGATAAGAATGCTAACCCACCACTGAATCTAAAAGTGCAAAAATGATTAAACAACAACCTAACCAAGCCCCAATAAGCTCAGAAGGTACAAACAACATAACACCTACCTAGGCCCCCATATGCCCATACGATACGAATCAATCCACATATCCTTACTGGTAGCCCCTTGTCTTTGTAAGAAGTCACATAGCCTTTTCTGCCAATAATATTGCCCCGTAAGAAGCGCATAGCTCTTCTAGGCTATATCATTGTTCTGTGGGTTGCACATACCCTCCTCTTAATCAGCATAGTCTTATGGGCAACATGTAGCCCTCTTTGGCGTCAAAATAGCCCCGTAAGAATCACATAACACTTCTTTTCATTAGTATAGTTCTATGGGAAACACATAGCCATCATTGGGAATAACGTATTCCTATTAGACAACATCATAGCTCCCATAGAAAGTTCTTATCTCAACAACTAATAAAAATAGCCCCAAGGGAGACAACAAACATTTAAATAGGCTAAAGGCGAGCAATTTAGCTTTAAACAATATAAATGAATAATATCCAAGTCGTTTCTAACATAGGATCGTTCTTAACAGACTATGAGTCCCTAAAATGAGGGTGTATGACCACTCAATCATCCAACCACTCATAATTACTTCTATAAAATCACCAAAATTAACTACCCTATTATATCACTCGCAAGCTCTAATTAATCATGCCAAACGAAGGGAATAGCCTTATCATACCTTTCCAGTGCACTCGAAAGAGTGTAGTTCCTTCACTAAAGTTGTTCCTTATGTCCTAATCTTCACAAACACTATATATACACACATGGTTAACACCTATAAGCACTTAATTATTAAGCGTAAATCAGCAAATTTCCTATATTTTCCATATAGTAACAATCTCTGAAGCTTTCTTTCTGGTTTGTAAGTGTAAGAAAATGTTTTCATTGCTTAAATCTTTGAGTAAGCCGACATAACACATTTCTTACTCTACCCGAATTCTGTCCCATTAGTCCGCAGTAACACCCTCATAACTTTTTATTCCCATGTCGATTGGATACGAGGTTTTGTACGTTCAAAAGTACACTCATAAGACTTCGATTTAAAGTGTGATGGGCCTTCTAATTATTTATATATTGGGACAAAATATCCACGATAAAATATCCACGATATTTGACCCAAATTTAAGAAAAATCTTTGAAAAGGAACTCACCATACTTTCACCAACTTTTATTTTTCTACTTATCAAACTTCAAAACTTTAAATACAACCCTTGAACACTTAAAATATGACATACCAAATTATTCTTTATTTATTAACCACCTTCCGTGTCTTTCCACGAAGATACCAGTTAATATGGATGTTTGAAAAAGTCGGGGTGTTACATTAGAGATACCATTTCATAACATTTTATTATTTATTTCTTTATTTCTTTATTTTTTTTATGTTTATCTTTTTATTTTTACATTTTGATTTTTCTAATAAAACAAAATAAATAATTTTTTGTATTACTTTTCTTCTTTTCTCATTTATTATTTTAATTTTATCTTTTATTGTTATATTAAAAAATTATTTTATTCTTTATTAGAGATACAATTTGGTATGATTTTTATTATTGATTTCTTTTTTTCTTTGATATTGTTGTCCCCCCCAAACCTTTTTTTTTGTTAGTTTATCATCTTTTAATTTTTTTTTCACTTTTCATATTTTTTGCTTACA
>NC_028645.1:51616054-51631356 GCF_001406875.1 Solanum pennellii | reverse complement strand
TATATATATATATATACACATATATATATATACATATATATATATATACATATATATATACATATATATATGCTCTTATATAATCATTGACTAATGAGTAATTTATAAACAATAAACTCTAATAATACCACAACAATCTATATATACTTGTACAATATTCTTGTCTAAGGAGTACGGTGTGAACAAGAAGCCTTAATGATACCACAACAATCTATTTATACTTTTACAGTATCATTGACTTATAAGTAGGGTATTAAACGGAACCATGATGATAAAACAACAATGTGGACTTTATAAACCGAGCCTACACCCTTTATGTTATTGGCACTCGAGAACCAATTCTGATCCCCAATGTAACCCTTGGACTAATTTAATCTGACTGACATGCTTCTACATAATACAAGAAAGATTAAATATATGAGTACTTAAAAAAGTCTTGCATCATTGTCTTGAAATACTTAATATAAGCCATACGTCAAAATTTTGTCTCATGTATGCAAATCTATATACACAAAGGAGTAATAACTTGCAAATGTATGAGGGTTATCAACCTCTTAAGGTTCAATAATTTGATAGTAAAGGATATCTCGGACAATATAAAACACACTTTATCGAGACTTGAAATGTAGTTGGGACGTATAGTGATTAGCTGGTTAAAGAGTTCATTCGATCTATCAAGGAAAATATCTTTTATTGGTATAATTATCTCCAACTTAATTTTATAGATTGTTGGGAGTCATATGAGCAAGACTTCCTTAGTCATTTCTATAGCACAAGATGTGTCATAAGTATGATTAAACGAAAAAAGGCTCGTCAAGGAGAAGATGAGCTAGTTGTTGAATTTTTCAATATCTCGAGAAGTTTGAGCCTCAACTGCAAAGTTCCCCTTAGTGAAGCTTCTAGTACTAAAATGTGCATCCATGGCATGTATTTGAGTATTCACTACATCTTGCTAGTATTAAATCCAAATAAATTTGAAAAGTTCTCAACTCATGCACATGACATAGAATTAAGCATGACTTTGAGAGAAGATCAACATCACTGTCTATGGACCTCATCAAGATTAATATAATAGAAGAGATCAAAAGTAGGGGAAAGTCTGCGTTGGAGATGAATTTGAAGAGTTAATGTATATCTAGACGCTCCTTAAAGCATGAGCTTAAACTGCAAGCTACAATGCAACTCATTGTATGAGCATAAATTGCAAGTTACATAGCTCTTACATGTACGAGCCTAGACTGTATGTCACAAAGCTCCTGAAATTTGAGCTAAATCTCTAAGTTTGTAAGCTCTCAAAATTTGAGCTAAATATCTAAGTTGAAATCTCTTAAAATTTGAGTTAAGCCTTCATATCATAAAGCACTTCGCATTCAAGAGGAAATACTCTAGATACACAGGGATGAACTATATATCACAAGAATCTTTAAATTTGAGCTAAATCTCTTACTTGGAAAGGTCTTCAATTTGAGCTTAACCTTCCTATGAAAAAACTTTTTAAATTCAAGATAAACCTACAAGATGAAATATATCTAGATGCACAAGACCAAATGGTATATCACAAAGTTCTTCAAATTTGAGTTAAATGTTCAAGATGAATTGCTCTTTGAAACATGAGTTCAAAGTGTATGTCATACAGATTTCAAATTTGAGTTAAACCTTTAATTTAAAATGCTCCTTGAAACACGAGCTTAAATTGTAGTTCATAAAGTTCTTCAAGCTTGATTCAAGTCTTCAAATTAAAATAATTGTTGAAACATGGTTTAAACTAAATGTCACGAAGCTATTCAAATTTGAGATAAAATTTCAAGTTGAATTCTCCTTGAAACATGAGCTTAAATGGTATGTCAAAAAGCTTTTCAAATTTGAATTAAATCTGCAATTTAATATTCTCCTTACGGTACGAGATTAAAATATATATCACTCCTGGCATGCAAGAGTACAAACAGAGTACGGCACACCCTAAAAAAATCATCCACTCTCTCTTAACCAGGTTGTGATTATCTTTAATGAGGTACATAGGACTTAGAACGAGATTGTAAGTTCTGCTGCATGAGTTTCAAGAAAAAACCACATGTTCCCACTTAATCTATCAGATGAAAGTTAAAGATATAAGTATCTTACTTTATTTCAGCAAAATTTAGACTTGCACGAATTATTGATAGGTCGATAGGGAGAAAACCCTTATAAAATTTGAGCCTCTTAAACAGTATGCTTGAGGACTTTAAATTCAATCATGTTTTCAAGTTGAAGTCTTTATATTCATTCAAGTTTGCAAGTTGAAATCTTCAAATATTCCAATTATGCTAGTTGAAGTCTTAAAATCTTCGAAGTATGCAAGTTTAATTTTTCAAAATTTTCAACTATGCACATTGAAGTCTTTCAATTCCTTTTAAATTCTCGTAATATGCAAGTTGAAGTCTTCAAATTCTCCATGAATGAAAGTTGAAGTATTCAAATCATCTAATTTTGGAAGTTTATCTTTAAATCCTTTAAATATATAAGTTATTAAATTCTGATGAATTAAGGTGGACAAAATTTTCCATTTCACCTTAAGTTTATGTTTACATGGATTTTTCCTTAAATGTATCTTTAAAATTCCATGTATTTAGGTGGACGAGATTTGTGAAACTCTATAAGATATGTTCAATACGAGTTGGAACTTTAATTGGTTGACATGGTGTTCTTATGTATCATTTATGTGCGGCCATAGATGTCAATTATGTGTGTCCATTCAATTATTTACTCCAATTATGACAATCTATTAATGTTGGAGTGGTATGCCAATTAGATATATTCAACTTACACAGTATGTAATAATTGTGTATTTAATGCTTTAAGCATAGTCTTTAGAAGAGAAAATATCTTTACAAGACCTAAAGAAGCGGGCATTTGTAATAATTTAAAATTTATAAAATATAAATTTATTAAATTGATTCGGATTCTAACACCTCTCTTAGAGAACAATCTAGAATTAGAAATAGCCATTGTTTTTTGAAAGAATGAAAAATTTGGAAATTTGTTTAAGTTATGTTAAGTTTGAGTTTTCAGTCAACGTCAAACGAACATAACTCCTAGATCATCATGAGTTAGATGTGCTACAAGATACCATAGGAAATTTATTTGGATCATCTTTATAACGCCACCGAGTTTTCTCAATTTCATGTTCGTAAGACGGACATATGACAATTTGAAGTCATGTTGTTTAGATAAGCAATGTCCAAACCAGAATTTGGAACTGTATTATAGTGTTTTCCTTACCCTATTAATTTATTTTGTTTTCAGTGAATTAATTAGGGTCAAAACTGAATTTGTTCAGAATTCACAACTGAAAAATTCATGCTAGGACTTTAAAGAGAAGTACTTAAGAGAGAAGAGAAAGGGAAAGTCCATATTCGTCGTCTTTGTAAGGATTTATTGAGGATTTCTTCAAGGATTTGATCATATGAGGCATGTGAGACTCTCATAGCGTTGGGTTTGTTAACACACGTGCCAAACATGTTTATTTCAGCGTGAATTCATTCTTAAAGGATTGAAAGTTTGGATGTTCTTGATAGCTCTTCTTGAATTGCTTTTGTTCTTGAATTGGGGTTGAGATTGAGGAGTTCTTCCGAGTTTAATATTGATTATTAGAGTTACTTTGAGTTAGAATATTGTGTATGTGCTTTGGGTACCTGAATCTAAAAATATTGAGAAAAAAAATCAAAATTGATGGAATTAAGGTTAGAAAACGAAAGGAAAAGTTCATCTGTTTTGCCTGAGGCAATTACTTAGCGACACGCTCCATTGCTCAAAAACGAATGGGGAGATGCGCCATAAAAGAACCACAAATGAGATTCAGAGTCTTAGGGGATGGCGCAGCGCGCCAAGGAACGCGCGCGAGTTGTCTGCCCCACCCGCTCTTCGTCTTTTAGCCCATTTAAGTCCTTTATAATTGTACTAATGATTCTTATTCATTCTAACTACTGTAAATAATTTCTAAACACCTAGAAATCATCCATAAACTTGAATCATAACCTTGGATCCATAAATTCAAATCATGGAAAGTTAAGAGCAAAATCTCAAATGTTGAAGAGTCTTTGCAAGAAGTCTTCTACAAATGTTTTGATCTTATTTTAAGAATCGAGTTTTTAGTTAAGTAAGAATAACTAATGACATTCATTTCTGAAAAAAAAAAGTATATAGGAACTAAATATTTTCAAAGAGTAAATGTTTTCACATTTTAACAAGAGAGGTTTCCCAGAGAGCTTTTGAGCTATTTGTTGAGTAATTATCTCAAACCACCGAAAGAGTTTTGTTTTTAAAACATATGAGCTGAGTATATCAAGAGTATTAATGAGCACAAATATAGTGACGAGTTGAAATATGCGGACGAGTTCCGAACAACTCAATGCCTCGATAAAGCATGTAGCTATCGTGGGTAGAATGAGTCATACTTTTTAGATGATTCCATAGTGCTTTTTAGTATAGACTACTAGATCCACTTATTTGAGGCGTTCTATATCCCGGAAAGTTAGAGGATAGTTCTGGCAGCATGGGCAAGACGTTGTATCATCACGTAGCTCATAGTTATTGTTGTTGGTTAGAGAAACTCCCACAAAGTTATATTAATTTATTATATACAAATATTGAGATGTTTCATACTATTTTTAATGCTTCGTATAAGCTGCATCTCTATTGTTATTTATTTCTTAATTCTGTTGAGTATCCATGAGTTGAGTAAAACTATGGTAAGTGTTTGTTTCAGAATTCAATTCAAGCTTATGTCATGTTTAGTTATCCCCTAGCATGATCGTACATTCAATGTACTAATGCCATTTTGCCAACATCAATGAGGAGTCCTTCAAATAAAAGGAGGCTTACTAGCTGACTTTGAGTGCTCAAATGGATCAACAAGGCGATGGATGATGATCGTGGTTACCTGTGTCTGCATCATAAAACGGTGTAGGCCAAATGGCGTCAGTAGATTGAATATACGAGTATTCTAGGTGAATACTGAAAATTAACATAATCTTGAAAAGAATCTAAAGGAAACACTTACCTTGTCTTTACTCAACTGATGAATAGGTTAACTCAATATAAAGAAAAAATACAAATGCGATATGTCGAGAACTTTTACAACACTAGAAAGCAACTCAATTTTATAATGAAATGCAATAACAACTCAATTTACTCATATTAAAAAGTACTATAATTTCTATGGTAGATTGTCTCACCAACAACCACCACTATGAGCCTAAGTGGTGGTAAAAATGTCTTTCCCAAGCTAAAAGAGTGTCACGATCGGAGTCTAGACCACAGACGAGACCGGCGTCATTGAACTCTCAGAGGTCGCAGACAAGCCTACATACGTCATTGTTACTTCATCTTGGTTAATTTTAGCGGAAAATTTGAACTTTTTGTTACCTAACATTCATATAAGACATTCTACTTAAACTCATAAACGTTCACAATCAACCATCTAATATTAAGATCATCAAATAAAAGAAATAGTTCCATACTGCATTAAGTGTATACTTGCAAAAATGTCACCAATACAATGTTTGAAATAAGATGAGAAAGAAATGCTAGTGAACATACTCCACTAACTCAAATTTTTCGCTAAAATTAACCTAGATGAAGTAAGGATGATGTATGTAGGCTTGTCTGCGACCTCTGAGAGGTTAACGACTCCGGTATCGTCTGGAGTGTAGATTCCGATCGTCACAAGAAGGCTTAGGATTCATAGCATCACAGACGCCCCTCTTCTTCCGGCTTTCCTCTACCTGCTGAACATGCACCATCAGCCTGGAGAGGTCTATGTTATCGTGGAGCATCGCATCCCGACCCTCCTCCTCCAAATCTCTAGTAATTCCTGTGAGGAACCTGCTTATCTCATCCCTTCTATTAGACACAAGCGAAGTGGCATACCTAGATAGTTTAACAAACTTTGGGGAATACTCCCTGACTGTCATAGATCCCTACTTAAGGGTGATGAATTCCTCAACCTTGGCCTCCCTCATCTCCCTGGGGAAGAATCTCTCCAGGAAGGCTATCTTAAACAGCTCCCACGTGACTGGAACTTCTCCCAACGCTCGGCTATCCTACCACATCTTGCACCAAGTCTGTGTAACATCCTTGAGCTGATAGGAAGACAACTCAGCCTTCTCCGAATTTGTGGCCCCCATGGACACCAAAATCATATGCACCTCGTCCACAAACTCCTAGGGATCCTCTAAAGTATTGAACATATGAAAATAGGAGGATTTATCCTCATGAAATCTCGTAACCTGTCTGTCATGCTACGTACTAGTGGCTCCTCCCTCTGAACATTCTGTCTATTGGCCTGGGCCGTCATAGCCTGGGCCTGCAAGGTGATGGCTTGAGCCATCTGAGCTAGAGAGGTCCGCACCTCTGCATCAGTCAACCCAGCTGGGTTAACTGGCATGAGCACTCCTTCAGCTGGAGCCTGGGGTGGAACTTGGTTACCCCCAGCAGCTGCTCCTCCTCTCCTCTGACCAGCGTTCCTCCTAGTATTCATTTTCTGAAACCAATTAGGATTGATGTTACACAAGCTCATAAAACAAAGAATTCAGATATTAGGAAAAGGCACGATAAGATCAAAAGAAGGGAATTTTTCCTATGCAGTCTCTAATGTAGGATAGTGGTACACTTCACTACCATTACTTAGAAACTACTCAATGTGGTTCATGTAAATTTATTATCCTCGAAAGTTAACCTAGTGATCAGATATCAACTTTGTCACGACCGGAGTCTAGACCCCAGAAGAGAGCAGCGTCGTTGACCTCTCAGAGGTCGCAAACAAGCCTACATACATCATCATTACTTTATCTAGGTTAATTTTAGCGGAAAATTTGAATTTTTTGTTAGTTAACATTCATATAAGACATTCTACTTAAACTCATAAACGTTCACAATCAACCATGTAATATTAAGATCATCAAATGAAAGAAATAGTTTCATATTGCATTAAGTGTATACTTGCCAAAATGGCACCAATGCAATGTCTGAAATAAGATGAGAAAGAAATGCTAGTTAACATACTCCACTAACTCAAACCTATATCTAAGCTAAAATATAATGGTCGAGCGTCCTCGAAAGCATGAGGGCATACAAAATCCAGATGAATGTGGCACATCCGGATAGCTTCAGCGTCGACCTGTAAGCTCTAACGTCTACCTTCTCATGTACCTAAAAATGTAGAGTTTTATGGGATTAGTACACAATTGTACTAAGTATGGGTATATGCAAGCACACACCAAGGACATGCATGATTAAGAAGATCTCTTTCCTATCGATATGAATTATGGAAAGTCCGTCAGTGGACTTGCCAATTTCATATTAGAAAAGTCATGCAATAAGAGTAACATGCATCATCATACTTATAATTTTGCAAACAACATATAACATATTGCACATATCATATCACATAGTTGATATCATTCTTTCATATTCCATGAGACCTTCGAATCATGTACATGACATTAGGACTTCGCGAAATGACGGCTCAACATATGGAACCTCAACTAGGGATCCTTCTTTAACAAACACAGAGTTTGCTTCATTCATTCATACGTACTTCATTTTCATTCTTTCATATACTAGTGCAGCCACCATTCATACCTAAGATGTAGTTTAAGACTCATCGGGTTCGCTGTGCAATGACCATAAATAACGTAGTGTTATTACTTAAGCCTAGCTCACCTCTTGATCATCCTATCCTAAAACCTTTGGTATTGTTCATTTCATTATGTGCATTCGTTAAGGCTGGCCTCATTCTTTCTTTGGGAACTTTAACATTAACCGACATAGATCATGTGAGCATCATGAAATCCAGTGTGTAATCCCCACACTGAAAAAAGGTGAAATCACCGGCCAAAGTGCACCAAAACATGCAAGCGTATATAGGGAATCAAACCCTTCTAGATCCCTATATTGGAAGTACATGTTCAAAGATTAGGAGATATAAGGAGACCCATACCCGGCATGTCGGACTGTCTCATCTCATGAAAGTTACGTGAACGTACGCCTTTCCTGAAGGAAGGCATTACCACTCATAGCTAGTCTATCAGTGCCAGTATAAAGTTCCGTTACATTCAACTCATACATCATGGAAGCTGGCTTCTAGAATGAGGACATCATAGCTCATTAGATTATTTCTCATCTCATCATTTGTATAAAGTATGGATTAACATCAATACTTTCATTAGAGTGTTCATAGAGATTGGCCTCTTCATTAGATTTACACTCTCATAGGTGAGTACGTTTTGGTAACATTTACTTAGGCTCATTTGAGATTGCTCTCATCTTTAACATCAGCCATTTATGATATTGTCACCTCATTCATCAATTTTAACACATTTCCTTCTTATAATTACTCACCCCTTCATGTGAATGTTCATTTAATCATATGCCAATGCACTTGGCCATTTAGTGTGTTTCACACTCTTACTTAACCCTTTTAGGGTTACATCATTTTATCACATATATCTTAGGCTCACTTACTTTTAAACATATGCTAGACGTATGAGTCCACACATACAAGCCATGAGGCTTCATTCATATTTTGTCTAACTTATTCATGTTTACCTAAAGTTATGTGGTACAAGACTTATGCATCTTGTAAATATGCCAAGATATTGATTTCGATCTTTAGAGGCAGCATTCATTAAATATTTGTTTACGTATGTCTTATGTGTCAATACGGAATTAGGCAAGGGAACCCTATTTCGAATCCCTTGAACAACACTTAATCTTATTTTAAACATGATAATTGCATTTTTCAGATTTTGGAGACCCTAGTTCGATTCCCATCAACCCATAATATTTCTTTCTTGTTCTCCTTTCCTTTTTCGTTTTAAGGCAAGGAGGTTGTGGGTTCTATCCCCCACAAGATCATTATTTTTCTTTTAATTTATCTCTTTATTTTTTCACCTATCCAAGAGGTTGTGGGTTCAATCCCCACCCTCAACATTTATTTTCTCCTTTATTTTTCTCCTAACTATCTCATCCATTCAAGAGGTTGTGGGTTCAATCTTCACTCACCACATCTATTTTTCCTTGCATTTTTCTCACGAAATTTTTGTAAAATTTTCATTTGGTGAGGTCATGGGTTCAATCCCCAATAACCTCACATTTAAAAAAAAAATTAAAAACATAGCTAATTTTCCTCATCCTTCGCTGAGACTCCAAATTTACAGCAAGCTAGAAATTTGGTCTCTTCATATCCATTTTCCTCTCAATCTTTTGTGGATTTTTTTTTAGCTTCCATGTAATGATGTCTTGGTTTCAATACTTAGTGATCTCACTTTTTTACATTCATTTTCCATTGCATTTATTACCACTTTGTTTGGCCGAACCCAACCTACCAAATGCTGGAAATTTGTTCACTATTTTCAGCTTCCTTTTATCATCATTCATACGTTAATTCTTAAGGTATTTCATGGATCATTTGGTGCATCTTTAAGTGTAACCTTTTTATGATTATATTCAGGCAAGAATTCCAATTAAATCCAGTAACATTACACCACTTTTACACCTCATGATTTACACAAACATTCGCACATAAAATTCAACCATAAAAATATATCATTTTTAAGGCTTAAAACAGAAAATCATGTCACGACATACACATACATTTTTCACGAAATTTCGGCCGACATACTTCATCGTTCATACAATTCCGAACACATAATCATTAACACATTATCACAAAAATCACACATCGTACCTAATCTACCAGCAAAAATACCAACCTAAGATCAATGATAGGAGCTAGTGATAGGGAACATGTAATCGGGAACAATCCTAGTTTCAGAATAGAATTATCTGAGTCTTAAGGGTCTCTTGGGAAAGGAACCAATAGTAAGAAAATCCATACCTGATTTTAAGTTTGTTCAAGACTTGAACTTGCTGCCCGAAACATCTCCAAATTCACGTCCAAACCCGAAACTCACACCTTACCCGACTAGCGTATTACGTTTTGCTTAATGTTTTTGAATTGCTTACTCATTTGTGTTTTGCGTGCAAGTTCTTCTAATGGGAAGAACTTTTGTTTTCTAATTTTTTTATCACATTTGGAAGCCAAAAAAAAAGTGTGAAATGAGAGAGAGATAGACGTGAAGGAGAGAGAGATAAACGTGAATGAGGTGAGTGACTTAGGATTCGGTGAAGTAGTTTAGACTTAGTCAACTAGGACTCTTTAAAACTTTGAAATTCTGATTTAATTAGTTTAGTGAAATGACCATAATGCCTTACAAAATCAGATTATAAACCTCAATTTAATCCACTTAAATGTTGCTTCTGTCGAGGTTCGAACCTGTGATGTGCGCATCGCGAAAATAGACCCCCTTGGTCGACCCGACCAAAACCGCCCCATTAATTAATTAATTAATAATAATAATCTGATTTTCTTTTTTATTATATCATCATTTAAATAATAATGAATTAAAGTAATCACCAATATAAATAATCAAGTTAAATCATTGCTCCCACCTAGGTTCGAACTCGAGTGGACCAAGATTTTGCTCAATGGGCAATTTCGGCCCTTTCTACCCAAAATGCCCCTCCACCTTATTAGTTAAATAATTAATTACATATTTAGGGTAATTACGATACTACCCTTAGCCTTGAAAAAGACTATTTTACCCCTAGACCCTCCAAACTTAAGATTTCTCCTTTTTATGTCCGGGAAACACTCATCCAAGTAAATCTTCATATTCGGGATCGCTACATGGCTGGACCCAACCTTTCCTAGATCAACTAACTACCCAAGTTAGTTGGCTTGGATGTCGCAAGGGTTCAGAGGTCTGGTTCTACACGCATCAATCCGTGTGAACCCGGTCTAATCGTAGGCATTCTAGACACATTAAGCATTAGTTAGCATATCCATTTTTAGGGTTGTTACAACGAGCTATTCTATTCTTTTTTGTCATATTGGACGCCTTAACTAAGCAGATCCACTAGTCTATGCTTCAAAGCACTAAGGATTCATCTAAAAATTATGATCCATGATGTCAACATGGTTCATGGACACTTGAGTTATTATGAACTCGCGTCCCCATAGCGGTGCTCAATATTACTCCTATAATATACTTAGATCATGTGTTTTAAAAACAAAACTCTTTCTTTGGTTTGAGATAATTACACAAAACTTATCTTAAAATCTTTGTTGAACCGATGTTCCTTTTCTTTCTCACATGTGAAAACATTTATAACTCTTGTGAATACTTAGTTCGCTATAATCTCTTAACAAAAGTACTTTTACTTTTACTCTTTAGTCAACTCAAAGCATAAGACTTAAAACAAAGTTTAAACATTTTAAAAGAGTTTATGAACTTGTCTTGACTTGATTCTTAACTTCTTAACTTTCATTGAATTGAATTTATGGATTGAAGGATTTTGAGTTGTAATAGGAAGGATCTCATGATGTTTAGGAGTGTTTTTAGATAGTAAAATATGGAAAAAGATCAAGATATCATTCTCTGGAAAAAAGTCCGCCACATGGAGATGTATTTGAATATTTGCAGAAAATGTATTTTGATGCAGAATGGTCTGCGACAGATCCGCGACGCTAGGGAGAATTTTCCCAATCTTAGGAACTAGTCCGCGTACCCAGATTTTCATGACCAGTTCCTTCTTCATTTTCTGTCCCCAATTCGCTTAAACTCGATTTTTTTCTCAAATTCTCTTTAGATTTAGATACACAGCAAATTTACTTCAGAAACCAATTCAAGAACAAAAACAAATTCACGAAAAAACATCAAGAACATCAAATGTGCAGTCCTTTTAGGATGAATTCACGATGAAATAAAAATATTTGGAAGGTGGTTGAAGGAACTCAACATTATGAAAGTATCACATACCTTGTAGGATTAAATCTTTGGCGAAACTAGTAATCAATTCCTCTCGAAGATGACGAAATATTTATTTTTCTTCTCATTTCTTCCTATTTTCTTTTCTCTCAAGGACCTAGAGTGATTTGACTTAGTTCAGACCCAAATGATTAACTAAAAATAGAGTTAATTAACTAGCTAAAGAAAAGACCATAATTCCCTTCAAAGATCTGGATTAGACATTCCTTATTTGAACAACCCAACTTGTAATGGGCATATCTGTCTCATAAAAACTCGAAATCGCGAAAACTCGGTGGCGTTGGAAAGATATTTCCAAGGTATTTCCTATGGTATATGCAAACATATAGTTAACTAATCCTGATATAGGAATTATTTCCATTTGAAATTGACGAATACTCATACTTAACGTCATTTAGCTAATTTCCTAGATTTTCATTCTTTCCAGAAAGGACTCTTTCTAATTCTAGATCTTTCTAACTCTTTAAATTAGCTAGATGTTACAATATCTCCCCCTTGGTGACATTCGTCCTCCAACGAGATTACTCTTATTAAGCTTAGGATGTAAAATCAATCATTCAGTTCAAACACCTAACAAGCAAATTTAATCCATCAAGTTTATAAATTATAGAGTACTAAGAAAAGTATTACTACCTGGTCTAGAATTTCTCCGGCATAAAGAGATGTGGATATATCTTCTTCATATTTTACTCACCTTGCGATGTAGCTTTCTCAAAAAATTGATTTCTCCAATGAACTATGACTAATGCTACATTTGTTTTTCTCAA
The DNA here is from genome assembly GCF_001406875.1 of Solanum pennellii. Taxonomy (NCBI): domain Eukaryota; kingdom Viridiplantae; phylum Streptophyta; class Magnoliopsida; order Solanales; family Solanaceae; genus Solanum; species Solanum pennellii. The sequence continues at coordinate 51,618,719 of NC_028645.1, read as the reverse complement.
CTTGTGAACTGGGTGATCTAAAATAGAAACAGGTATCTCCTCATAAGATAAACTATCCTTCATCCCAAAATATTCAGTTGGTATGATCAATGAAGGATTTCCCATGCAATTCTTCAAAATGGATATGTGAAATACCGAATGGACCGCGACTAAATCTTGTGGTAGCACCAACTCATAAGCTACATTACCAAACCTTTTGGATATTATGTAAGGGACAATATAATGGGGACTAAGCTTCCCCTTCTTACCAAATCTCATAACACCCTTCATGGGTGAAACTTTTAAGTAGACCCAATAATCTACCTCAAACTCTAACTCCCTTCTTCTAATACCAGTGCGAGATTTTATGAAGACTCTACGTTTTTTTCAATCTCTCTTGATTGACTTTCACCTTCTTCATAGCTTGATGAACTAAATCTTGTCCTATAAACCAAACTTCACTAGCTTCAAACCATCGAATAGGAGATCTGCATGTTCTTTTTTAAAGACCTTCATAAGGAGCCATTAGATGCTAGAGTGGTAATTATTATTGTAAATGAACTCAATGAGAGATAGGTGATAAACCTAATTAACTTTGAAACCAATCATACATGCCATCCACATATCTTCTAAGGTCTGAATAGTGCGCGCTGCCTGAACATCTGTCTTAGGATGAAAACCAATACTTAAGTTCACTTTTTGACCCAAGCCTTTTTAAAGGATTTCCAGAACTGCGCAGTGAATAGTGCTCCTCTTTATGAGATAATGGAGATCGGCACTACATGAAGTATTACCACCTCTTGAATTTTAAACTTAGCATAATCCTATACTGAATTGGTAGACTTTAGCGGTAAAAAGTGGGCTGATTTTGTCATTCAGTCAACAATCACACAAATAGAATCATGCTGCCTGCGAGACCTTGGTAAACCTGCAATGACGTCCATATTAAGCATATCCTACTTCTATTCCATAAGTTCTATATTATGAGACAAGTCACCGGGCCTTTGATGCTCTACTTTACTTGTTGGCAATTCAGATACTTAACAACAAACTCTGCAATGCCCTTTTTCATACTACTACACCAATAAACCTCTCTCAAATCACAATACATCTTTGTGGAACCGAGATAGAAAGAATATCTAGAGCTATGAGATTTCTCCATGATCCTTTCTTGGAACTCATTAACCCTTGGTACACATGATCTACATTGATACTTTGACAAACCATCTCCCCCTTGTTCAAAAGCCATTACTTTTTTCTTATGAACACTTTTTTTCCATTCAGGAAACATAGGAACTTGGTCTCGTTATTCATTCACTTCTGATATTAAGGTTTATTTATCCTTATTCATCACTACTGCTCCTGCATATGTGGAATCCATTAGTTGGTCTTCCAAATGTGCAAGTCGATGCACATCTCTTGCTAGATCCTTCTTATCTTCCTCAAAATTGGTCGCACTTCCCATAGACACCCTGCTAGGGCATCATCAACAACATTAGTCTTACCTTAGTGGTAAAGAATACTCATGTAATAATTTTTGAGCAATTCTTACTACCTCCTTTGTCTAATAGTAAGATCTTTCTACGTAAAAACATACTGAAGACTCTTGTGATCGTTGAACACATCTACATGAACACTATAATGATATTGGTGCCATATATTCAAAGAAAATACTATGGAAGCCAACCCTTGATCATAGGTTGGGCAATTTTTGTCACAAATCTTTAACTCCCTTGGGGCATAAACTTTAACCTTGTCATTCAGTATTAACAGACAACCCAAACAAATCTAGACTTATCACAATATACGACAAAACCTTGAGTATCTTCTTGTAAGTTCAATACAAGCAAGTAGTCAAACACTTTTACAATTCTTGAAAACTTTTATCACAAGCTTCATACGATTGAAACTTCATTGTTTTTTGACTCAACTTGGTCAAAGGGGATGAAGTAGAAGAGAAGCCATCTACAAACAAGCTATAATAGCCTGCAATCCCAAGAAACTCCAAATATCATTGGGAGATGTGGGTCAAAGACAATTTTGAACTGCCTCTATTTTCTAGGTATCAATTTTATTCCCTCTAAAGACAGAATATGGCCTAAGAATGCTAATGACTCAAGACAAATTTACATTTTGAGAACTTAGCATACAACTGTCTATCTTTTAGAGTCTGGAAAACCATTATGAGATGCCTTACATAATATTCTTCATTATTGAGTAGGTTAGTATGGTATCAATGAACATGATAATAAACATATCTAAATAAGGCTTTAATACTCTATTCATAAGATCTATGAATGTTGTAGGCACATTAATCAACCCAAATGACATAACCAGGAACTCAAAATTACTATAACGAGTCCTAAAAGTTGTTTTTGGAATATCACATTCCCTTACTCTTAACCGATGGTAGCCTGATCTAAGGTCTATCTTAGAGAAATAAGTATAATCCTGCAGCTAATAGATATATTATCAATTATCGGAAGAGAATACTTATTCTTAATGGTGTCATTTTTCAATTTCCGGTAATCTATAAACATTCGAATTGAACGATTTTTCTTTCTCATAAATAAAATTGAATCACCCCAAGGTGAGATATTGGCTAGAATGAAACCTTTACTTACGAGATCTTTCAACTACTTTTTTAGCTCTTTCAACGGTTCTACTGCCATTCTATATGGTGGAA
>NC_028645.1:51593204-51615558 GCF_001406875.1 Solanum pennellii | reverse complement strand
ATATATATATATATATACATACATATATATGTGTTGAGTATCTGGAAGAACATCCATACCAAAGTCTATTTCTCTATTTGGAGGGACTCCAAGAAAATTTATCTGGAAAGACTTCTGAAAACTCTTTTACTATTGAAATTGATTGAACAAGAGGTATTTCCACACTAGAATCATTAACTCAGACTAAGTGATAGACTAACCCCTTAGAAAGTAGCTTTCTTTCCTTATGGTGTGAAGTAAAACGACCAATAGGCATTGTTGAAATACTTTTCCACTCTAACACTAGCTCATTTGGAAAATGAAACTTCACAACTCGAGTTTAATAATCTAGTGAGGCCTAACTCATATGAAGTCAGTCCATATCAAGAATGACATCAAATTATACCATATCTAATTCAAATAAATTTGTCATGGTGTTCTAGTGATTGATAGAAATGACACAATCACGATATACTCACTAAGCTAGAATAATCTCCCCAAAAAGTATAGAAACACAAAAGTGTTCACAAAGTTTCTCAAGAAGAACATAAAAATAATTTGCAACATCAGGAGTCACAAACAATAAACTTGCTCCTGGGTATAGCAAAGCATAAACTTAAAGATTAAAGATACTTATTATACCGGTAACATCATCTAGAAAATCCTCTTACACTTGACGACTACTGATTGCATGAAGGTGGTTTGCTCCTCGGCCAGTTTATTGAATAATGCTATCAAAGACAATTAATCTAGTTCTAATCATCAAAGATCGTTAGTCCGTATATAACACAACTAAATGAGTTGGGGTCAAATCCCATAGGGAGTGATATCTGTTTGAGATTCAATAGGAAAGTGTGAACATATTCAAATCATCCATAAGATTATATATTATGTAATAAAAACGTAATTAAAATCAGGGGGTTACGAGAATGTCAAATAAGGAGTTTTTGGTTTTAATTATCAACTATAAAAGCACCAAATAATGTGAAATAACAATAATAAGACGGGTTCTAACTATGTGATTCCGTTATAGGCTAATCTAGAAAAATGGGTAATTGCAACTTTTACATAGTAGCTGTACATTAGTGAATAATTTAGACTATATAGGAGGTAAAATTTTTCTAGAATAATTTACCAGGAACCAGGTCAATGTCTCTCGAACATCGACAAATATGCAAAATAAGAACAACCTGTGATTTAATCCATTCACTCTATCAAGCTAAATATGTTGACATGGTATGTAATTCACTTTCTCGAGATGAACTCATAACAACCCAATACCCACAGACCATCCACCAATATTCTTTGTTTTAGAACCTCTCTCGAGCAAGACAAAAACACATAGGTGGAACTGCATTTGCAACTACAATTCTCTATATTAAACCACAATTAATGATTGAAATTACCTTCAAAAAAAATATTTAAATTAACAATTAGCAATACCCATAAGCTAAATCAACCAACAATCACACTCCAAATTTTAGGGTTTTTGCTAGACATCATAAAAAGATAAAATTGAAGAATCTCAAAACCCACTTCCAAATTCTCAAGTGTGAAAAATCTCAATTCCTCAAAGCTATGAAAAACATGTCGCACCGTTCAAAAAATATCAAATTATGGTCTTCCACAATAAATATTACGAAATTCGATACTAAACTAAAAGTTCAAAAACATATTTATGGTCGCCGAAGAATGTGTTGTGAAGGTCCCCTCGGCGCATAAGTCGGGCTCACCAATCCACTCAGTGATCTGCCCTTTGGTCGATTCCATCGCCTTTCTACATTGGCCTTCAGCATCCTACAGGTTTGTAACTTTGGGCGCTCCAACACTGCATTGTGAAACCATTCGGTGATCCACTGACTACTCTTTTTTATTTTTGACTTAATTTCTCCTTCAATGCTTGGCATAATGCAAATTTAGGAAGTGAAGGATCCCTTCGGGAACTCGCCAATTATACTTTGCAATCACAAGGCTCCCTTTCCTTCACTCTTTCAACTTATTTCGTTCCTTTTTGAAAATTAATGTCCTTGCATTATTCCTCAATCCATATGCTTGGGATCAAGGGTCTTACATAAGTTATTGGAACTAAATAAGTAGCTAAAGAAACTAAATCATTATGAATAAAACCTAAATGAGTCCAACTATAGGACTCATCACTAGTTTCAGACATAGCTCCTCTAGTGCAGCCTTGTCTGGTGGAGCAACTGATGAAGATTTGGCTCTATTTCCCTGATTACCATTACCTTGTCGGCTCTTAGGTCACCCTTCAATGAATTGAACCTCTTTTCCACACTTGAAAAAACTCGTGGATACATCACGACATTTACCTGGGTGGGTTCTACAAAACTTAGCTTATATAGGAGCCTAGTTACCTCCTTGAGCCACACTACCCTGAGATTTGGCAGGTCTATCTATGTATCTCTATGAGTTATTACTATTGTGTAAACCCTTTATTATTGGTGTAGGTGGACTAGCAGATGATTAAGCAGGTCCCTTTTACTTTTGTTGGAAAGAAGACCGCTTCATATTATTTCTTTACTTCCCGGACGCATTCCCTAACATCTTATCCTTCTAATTTCTGAATTCCATCCTATCCCTCATCTTATCATCCTCACCCTACTCCACATACCATAAACATCAATATATTCATGTCACATATTCAAATTGAAACCTTACCTTCCTTACTCGAAAGACGAGAAAACGCAGCAACAAATAAACTCATTCTACTCCTCATATCTGCAACCATCTTTGGAGCATAATAGGATAGTTAGATAAACTTCAACCCATACTTATGAACACTTAGCAAATCTTAGTAATGGGTGAGAAACTCTTGTTCCTTGGCCTCTCTCAACTCTCGATGAAAGAATCGCCCCAAGAAGGCCTTCTCAAAACAAGCGCAACTCGATGTTGGTGCTCCCTCATCTCTATTCTTCTTCCACTGGTCAAACCACCTCCTGCCAACATTCCGCAATTCATATGCAACTAGTTAAACTTGCTAATAATCGTAATGTTCATGAACTCAAATACCTTTTACAATTCCTCAATGAAATTCTCCGGATCCTCACTAACGCTTGAACCAATGAAACTTGGAGTATTCATCCTCACGAACTCAAGAATACTCGATATATCAGCCTCTTCTTCTCGATCCCCTCCTTTTTGCCTATGCTTGTTGTTATAACTTGTATTAACATCCTTATCTCTTACCTGAACTCAACTTCTCCTTGGGGTTACACTTCAGGTGCATTTTCGGTACCCCTTTCTCTAAAATATTATGCCACGGAGGACGACCTCTAACAACTCTTCATGGAGGCTTTTCATGTGAGGCAAAAATACATGTTTTTAATCATTATTTTCCTCACATTAACTATTTATATTTTTCCTTTTTGAATATGAATTTTATGAATTGTGCTAAATAGTATATTTTATTTGTAGGATTAAATTGGTGTTAAGATGAAAAAAATTGGAGCTAAAGTGAATTAAATACGGATGGTTGAAGAACGAAATCAAGCAGATATCTTAATGGATTAACTTTAGTATAATAATGATATTTTTATATATGGAGAAGTTCTGCATAATGGGAATTTTGAAGGAATTATACATATGCAATGCGCCATCATCTAAAACACTTAAAATTGAAGGCAACAGACGATCCAGTTTCAAGTGGAATTTAACTCATTTTAGGTTTTGAGTCCCTAATTTGTTTTGGACTTAATATTTTATTTAAGGTTTTTTATATCTATAAACAGTCCATCACAATAACTATTAGAGGGACGATGACACAATATGAAAACTAACTTTTGAGTTAGGGTTTCTTCTTTTCTTCTCTTTTAATTATTTTACATCTTTTCTTTGAATGATGGGTTGTTATTTCTCTATGTCTCTGTGGAGTTAAAATTCTCTTTATTGGATTGAATTTACTTACATTATGATTGTTTAGTGATTTTGATTCGGCATGATTTGCTTATCATATTAGTTATTCTTATATTCTTGAGAGTACTATTTTGATGCTTGGTCACCATTGAAATAAACATATTGTCTAAATTTAACTCAAGAGAGGAATAAGAAGATAGAGTATAAGTAGCTTATTTAACTCTAAATATCTAGAGTTGATTCCCTTCTAGGATAGGGATTTACCTAGAAACCTTTCTTGGGTCACCTTAAAAGGAAGATAATTGAATGCTCGGTATTTAATTATTCTATCCCCGCTTAATGATGTAATTAGGGTGTTATTTATTGTAGATGATTCGAGGTCGGGAGACCATGATCATACATCTAACCCTATGATTCAATATCTAGATAATCAAATAAGTTGATGAAATTGATGTTAAACATGATTGTTAGGAAATTATAATCCTAGATCGATTCATTGATTGATTGTGTAAACATCTATATTTTCTTACTTAATTTTATTTTAGTTATTTTATATTTATTTTTAGTTTAGTTAAAATAATCACCTTTTAATATCTTCCCCTTCAATAAATAATTAGAATTAACATTATTTAGTAAATAGTTAATTGACATGTCCTTTGGGTTCAATAATTTGTTTTGTTAAGAGTCACTATATTACTTGTGTGACCGCGTACACTTGGGTGTGAAATTCGAAAACAACTTTATTATCTAAAAAACATCCATAAACATGAATAATAAAGAGAATTTTAGAGATAAACTCTAATGCACAAAATGAGTATGAAAGAACTGAGAAAATTCCTAAGTGTCGCAGCCTTCTAATTATAGATGTGGAGCGCTTCACATTGATAATTAGGACTCTACAGATATGGCTTCATAGACTCCCTAGGACTCTTGAACGTTGTTCTCTAATACCAAGTTCGTGACACCCCGAGCCTACACCCTGGGCGGGAATGGCACTCAACAACTATTGATGGCCCCAAACAAACACTTGGTGTGCCTTACTTACTCAGCGGAAGACTTAAGCATCCAAAATACATAAAATAAGGAACATATGAAATAACTTAGAATTTCTTTAAGGAAAACATTCAAACTAGGCAAAATGGCTATTCAAGTCCTATAGAAAAACGTGTGCAATAAAAAGGTAAATGACTCATAAAGAACTGTCTAACTTTCTATGAGGACTCTAAAACAAAGAGGGATATCGGAAAAATATTCACAACACCCTAATGGACTAAATATTAAAAAAAAACGATAAAGACGAGTCCTCCAGATAGCAAGGAGGCTCACCAACTGACAGTGAGTTCTCAACTGGATCAACAAGACGTTAGATGATGATCCTGGTTACCACCTGTGTTTGCATCATAAAACAATGCAGGCTAAATGGCTTCACTACAATGAATTAACGAGTATGTGAGGGGAATACAAAAACATAATTTATGGTTGAAAAGAAATGGAAAGAAACACTTACGTTGGCTTTACTCAACTCATCAATAACTTCACTCAATATAAAGCAACAATACACATGCAATATATGGAAAGCTTTTAAAATAGTAAATAGTCATCTTATTTGTTAAATAAATGCATAACAATTCACTTACTCATATAACAAAGCAATATAATTTATATGGGAGTTTCTCTAATCGACAACCACCACTATGATCCTAAATGGTGATAAAACATCATGTCCATGCTGCTAGAACTGTTTTATACTTTGTCGTCATATAGGACTCCTTAACTGTGTAGATCCACTAGTCTATGCTTAAAAGCACTAAGGAATCATATAAAAAGTTTGATCCTTTAGTACCCATCATGCTACATAGTTTATGGAGACTTGAGTTATTATGAACTCGCATCTCCATATCGATGCTCAATACTACTCTTTATATATACTTAGCTCATGTGTTTTTAGAACAGAACTCTTTATTTGTTTTGACATAATTATTCAAAACATAACTTAAAATCTCTCATAAAATCAATGTTCCCTTTCTTAATCCTAACGTTAAAATATTTCTAACTCTTGGGAATACTTAGTTCCTGCGTAATATTTGAAGAAAAGAACTTTTACTCTTAACCTTTAGTCAACTCAATGCTTAAGTCTTAAAATGAAGTTAAAATGTTTGTCAAAGACTTTGAAAAGACATTATGAACTTCTCTTCACTTGATTCTGAACTTCTAAACTTTGATCTTAACTTTCCTTGACTGGAATTTTTGGATTCAGTGATTATGATTTGTGATAGGGAGGATCTCATGATGTTTAGGAGTGTTTTTGGATAGTTAAATATGAGAAAAGATAAAAGAAATAAAATCACTATCTGAAAACTAGGAGGCTATGTAGATATGTATTTAAATATTTAGTCATGAAATATATTTTGAGGCACAACAGTCTGTGACCACTCCATGAACCGAGGGAGGATTTTCCTGATCTGATGAACAAGACATGGTATCTACAGTTTCATATATTCTTCCGTCTTCATTTTTTGACCCCAATTCGCCTAAACTTGGTTCTTTTAATCAAATTCTATTTAGATTCACATATCTAGTAAATGTAACTAAGAATCTAACTCAAAACAACTCTATAATTCGACCTATTTATCAGAGTAACTTTTCAATCTCATCCCAATTAAGAACATAAAATTTAAGAATACACATCAAGGACGAGTTCACGCTGAAATAAACATTCTTGCAATGTGGTTGAAGGAACCCAACATTATGAAAATTTCATATACCTTCTAGGATGAAATCCTTAATGAAACCCCCGATCAATTCCTCACGAAGACGACTAAATCTTGATTTTTCTTCTCCTTTCTTCCTCTTTTCTCTTCTCTCAAATCCCTAGCATAATTATCAATACCATCACCTTAATTAACTCAATTTAGACACCAAATAATTTAATAAAAACGGATTTAGTTAAAATGGGTAATGAAAAGACAATAATTTTGTTATAAATTTTGGATTAGAATTTCTTTATTTGAACAACTCCACTTAAAATGGACATATCTCACTCGTACAAACTCAGAATAGCGTGAACTCAGCGGCGTAGTAAGATAGATCCAAGATATTTTCTACAGTATCTTGAAACACACCTATATCATCATGATCTAGGATTTATGGCCATTTGAATTTTACTTAAACTCATACTTAACTTAATTTAGTTAATTTTCCACATTATTCATTCTTTACAAAAATAACTCTTTCTAATTCTAGCTCTTTGTAGTTCTTTAAATTAGCGAGATGTTACAGATCTCTTCGATCAGCTTTAGGATTCCGCTTATTTTTCTAACATAGACCTCAGATCAGGCTACCATCAGTTGGCAGTAAGGGAGTGTAATATCAAAGACAACTTTCAGGACCTTCTATCATAATTATGAGTTTGTGTTAATACACATGTATTGTTCATGGATATTAGGAATAGATTACTCAAGCCTTATTTAGATATGTTTTTATCTTGTTCATTGATGACATTCTAATCTATTAAAGAAATGAGGAAGTTCATGCTTGCCATGTTAGAATAGTTCTCCAAACTTTAAAGGATAGAGAGTTGTATGTTAAGTTCTCAAGATGTGAGTTTTTGCTTGAATCCGTGATATTCTTAGGCCACATTATTTCCGTTTATGGGATTAGAGTTGATACTGAGAAAATAGAGAAGATGCCAAATTGTCCTAGACTTACATCTCTGACTGATATTAGGAGTTTCTTAGGGGTTAGGTCGATAGTATAGAAGGTTCGTAGAGGGTTTCTCATTTATTTTATCCGATTTGACCAAGTTGACTCATAAAATAGTGAAGTTTCAATGGTTTGAAGCTTGTGAGAAAAGTTTTCATGAATTGAAAAAGAGGTTGACTACTGCCCTAATATTAACCTTACCAGAAGGTAATCAAGGTTTTGTGGCATATTGTGATGCGTTCTGAATTTGTTTAGGTTGCATGTTGATTCAGAATGATAAATTTATAGTTTATGCCTCAGGAAAGCTAAAAGTTCACGAGAAGAGATCTAGAGTTGGCTGCAGTAGTATTTGCTTTGAAAATATGGCCACATTATTTTTATGGTGTTCATGTGGATGTGTTCATCAATCACAAGAGACTTCACTATGTTTTTAGTCAGAAAGAGCTTAATCTCAAACATCAAAGGGGGTTAGAGTTACTCAAGGATTACGACATGAGTATCCTCTTTTACACAGGTAAGGCTAATGTTTTTATTGATGCGTTGAGCAGGTTAGCTATAGGTAGTACCGCCCATGTTGATGAAGAAAAGAGAGAGTTAGCTAAAAATGTGCCCAGACTTGCATGATTAGGAGTTTGACTAATGGATTCCACAAATGGAGTAATAGTAATAGTAAATGGGGCTGAATGATCATTAGTGTCACAAGTTAACGAGAAACAAGATCAAGACACTATTTTTCTTGAATTGAAGCCAAATATTTATAAGTAAAATGTGATGTATTTTAAATAAGGGGGAGATTGGGTTTTGATGTGTCAAGGTAGGTTGTGTGTACCAAGGGTGGATGAACTCCAAGAGAGGATCATGGATGAAACTCATAGCTCAAAATATTCCATTCATCCAGGTTCCACTAAGAGGTATCGTTAATTAACAGAATTATATTAGTGAATATTATGAAGAAAGAAAGTGATGTGTTCATTGCCAAATTCCCGAAATGTCAACAAGTTAAAGTAGAAAATTAAAGGCCTGGTGGTAGAATATAGAATTTACAGAATCAAAGTGGGAGATGATCAATATTGATTTCATGAAAGGTTTACCAATGTCTCGCAGGCAACATTATTTGATTTGGTGATTATGGACTAAATGACCAAATCAGATGAAGTTTTACCGGTGAAGACTACCTATTCGATAGAGGATTATGTCATGTTATATATTGCAGAGGTAGTAAGATTTCATGGAGTCACTATTTTGATTATATCATATAGAGGTGCATAATTTACTGGTTAGTTATGGAAATCTTTTCTGAAATGTATGGGTTGAAAGGTGAACTAAGTATTGTTTTTCGTCTTAGTGAGATGGTCAAGAAGAGCGCACTTTGAGACATTAGAAGATTTGTTGAGGTCTTATGTAATCGATTACAAGGGTAATTGGAATGATCACCTACCTCTCATCTAGTTTGCTTATAACAACAGTTACAATTCTATCATTCAGATGGCTCCTTATGATGCTCTCTATGTCATAAGATGCAGATCTCCCGTTAGATGGTTTGAGGTTGGTGAATCTAGGTTGATAGGACCAGACATAATTAATCAAGTTATGTAGAAAGTGAAAGTTATTCAATAGAGATTGAACATAACGCATAGTTGTTCAAAATCCTACATTGATTTTAAGAGAAGTGAGTTAGAGTTCGGAGTAGATTATTGGGTATGCATAAGGCAAATGGACCGGGTTGTACCGGTACCACTCCGGTTCTTCTAGGATTGGTTTCCTACTGGACGTAACAGGACACCGTGAAATAATACATGGCATGGAACGGAACGGAACCGTGATTTTGTACCGGTGTACCGGTTCGGTTCCTATTAATTATATTTATTACTTAATTTATATTATATATTTATAAAAAATAATTTCTATTTTATATTAAATAATACCTAGCTACACCCTACCCCTGCGGCCTTGCCTTTTATCCCTGCCCCCTCCAGCCTTTTATTAAAGTTGTTGCGCCTGCCCCCTCCCTATCACAAACTGACACGCTCACACTTGTCCCATCCCCAGTCATCCAGTCCCCACTCCTTATGTCTTTATTCCCCAATCCCCATTCGGCCATTTCCCATTCGACAATCCCTAATTTTCATTGAATTATGATTTATGAACGTTGGAAAACATGGAATTGGCCTCCCAACGACCATAACTCATAAACTGCTACATTCTTCAATTCCAACATATAATCACAATTCACAAAAAATTTCTAAAAAGTATACATACATAAGTTTCACAATATATTTTCATCAAAGCTTTTAAGTTCTAACAATTATCTTTCTAAAAATTACAGATTTTAAATATTGAAGTTCAAAATTTAAATCATAATATCATTTGGTGATTTGGTGTATTTTGGAGGAGGAATCATCTTCAAATTACAAGTTTCGACATCAATTTTTAAATTTTCACTTATAATCGTTTTTTCTTACACAAACGCTTGGTAACTTCATCTCACTCTCGAATCTTATATTTATTTATTGTATTTATTGTTTGTAACTTATAAGTTGTTCTTATTAAATTTTATATTTTATAATTTATAATTTTATATCATGGAGTCTTATATAAAAGTGGAGGTAAAAAAGGTTTTGTACTATCAGTAAAAAATATAGTTACAAAAAATAATAAAGGTGCAAGTTTTTCTAAATCTAAATTTCCTCTTGTTAGAATTAATACGGATGAATTACGCATGTGAATGAAACTAGTTTTTCCTGTCCAGATCCTATAGAAATTAATTCGGATACTCTATAATTCCCTATGTGTTTTATGAAAGACATAATGGTATTAATCAAGAAAATGAAGAAGTTGAAATTCATGAAGAAGTAAATTTAGATGAATAATTAGACTTAGATGATACACTGACTAGTCCCGATCTCAATAGTACAGGTATTGAAGTTCCACCACCTGTTGTAACTACTCGTACCCCTATTATTCCAACTACAGGTAAGAACAAGGTTGTCATATGTGTGGAAATTTTGTTATTTGAATTATGAAAAAACTTTTAGTATATGTAATGTTTGGAAAAAACATTTTAAATATAAATCTGGTGGGGGTGGAGGTTCAACGGGGGGACTAAAAAACATTTGATGAAAAAGCATAGTCAAGAGTGCTTTCCATATATGTCTTCTCTTGAAGTTCGTGAAAATTCTAGCATTGAAGTATCGGCTAGAGGATCAAGTATGGTTCAATGTGAATTAAATACTTTGAACCCAAGTGGTCCTCTGACACATCGAACCTATAACAAGGATCGTGATCGTGAAGATTTTGTAATAATAGTTGTTGTTTGTGGTATACCTTTTAGTTTTGGAGAACATCCGGGTTTTATTTCTTATATTCGTGAAACATATAATCCTAGTTTTAAAGGTTTATCAAGAAGCATGGTAAAAGGAGATAATTTTTGAATTTCAAGAAAATTATAGTCAATATTTGTGTGCCTATTTTGAACTAATGGATTGTAGAGTTACTATTACCACTGTATGGGTCATAGTCCTAATGGCTTTCATTATTTAACTGTTACTGTGCATTTGACTGATTATAATTGGAATTTACAAAAAAAATTATTGGTCATAAAATTTATAAAAAGAAAAAAACAGGAATGTATATTGCTACTACTGTGTTGGAAAGTTTATATTTTTTCGGTCTTTGTGATAAAGTCATTGGTATTACTTTAGATAATGTTTCTGTTAATTAAATACTATTAATATACTAGAACCTAGACTTTGTCCTATATGTAAATATGTTTTTCATGTTAGATGTGATGCGCATATATTAAATTTTGTTGTTACAGATGGTGTGAAATTGTTTGAAAATAGTTGTGATAAAGTTGATAATTCTTGTTTTTATATTTTTCATATGAATAGTAATAGTAGAATTAATGAATTTAAAGAGTTTCGTAATGCATTTACACTTTTAAAAAAGTTCCAAAGCATGTAAAAACTCGATGGAATTCCGTTTATGATATGATTGAAGTTGTTTATACATAGAGACAACCTATTACTACGCTATTTAATAATCACAATGCTTATAAAAAATTTAAACTTAATGATATTGATTGGGATGAAGTAAATAAACTTATAATATTTTGAAATCATTTTATGATGGTACTAAGAAATTTTTGAGGAATATATTATCCTACTATTTCTGAAATTTTAATACACGTATGTGAGATTTCGTCTATCTTTTCTGAATATGAAACAAATTATTTATTTACCACTGCTATAGAAGTTATTATTACAAAATTTAAGAAATATTTTTTCCTATCCCACAAATTTATTTAGCTGCAACTCTTTTCATCCAGGAATATAAGGAATATGATTAAAAAAATTTAGTGGAATGTATTTATAAAAATTTAGATATTAAACCAAAAGGAAGAACCTGATTTGGGTGCATGTCAAAATAGTATAAAATTACTTGCTAAAGAAATGTATGATAGATAATCCTCCTTAGATATTGTTGAAAATCCTCAAATATATATGACTCAAGTAGGTTCTCACGGTCGAATAAAACATAAACTTGGTTTTGATTCTTCTAATAAATGTGAATTCATTAAATATCTTGGACAAGGTTCAGATGATATTACAAAAGATAAAGGCTCGTGAAACTCAATTTCCAAAACATAGTAGGACGGTAAAGGATGTTCTTGCAATTCAAGGATCATCAGCAGCTTCGGAGGCAGCTTTCAACGCGAAAAGATTTCAAATTAGAGACAACAGATATTCATTTAGCAGAAGACAGTTTGGAGATATCATTGATATATACATGAAGGATTCACCCATGAGCGGTGTTAAGATTTGGTAAAAAGGCGAAGCTTATTCCCCGATATATTTCTCCCTACAAAGTATCCAAAAGGATTGGCAATGTAGCCATAAGTTAGAGATACCACAAGAGTTAGAAGTGGTCCATCCGTTATTTAATATTTACATATTGAAGAAGTTCATGAGATATCTTTCATTAATCATACCTACAAAAGATATTGACGTCAAGGATAACTTATCATATGCGGAGATTCCATATTGGGATTCTATATTGCCAAGTTCGTAAGTTGAGAACTGTAGGAATTTTAAGAGGAATCAACAGCAAGATGTGTGCCTTCTAATTCACAGTGAAAGTCGTCGATCTGCTTCTTTAACATGTTGGTGCTCAAGTCATCTTTGAATCACTAGGAAACAAATATTTTGTTCACAAACTAGAAGTCTGCTTTTATGTGTTGATGAATCTGCCTGAGAAACTCAATACTTTTATTTCTAGACTGAACTTTTTGTTTTTTATTTTCTATTTCACTGGGTTTTTTTTGCTCTTTTCCACGTTTAGCGTTTCTTGTTTCGTGTCATACGTATCTTAGATAATGCTCATACTATGAGTCTTTTGAGAAGGGGTTGAGCAGTTACAATGTAACTGTCAGTCTTATCCTTTAAAGAATTTATCCTAAATTAATTGGATAAGACATTAAAACAGATTTGATCGGATCGGGTCGGTCCACATGGGCGATACATGACCCAAAACTTACATCTCCCACATAGGACGTGGTTGACAAGACCCAAGTCAAAATTATATCAGTCAGAAACACAATTCATACGACAAATAGTTCGTGTGACCTAAGAGCATGAAGAGCTTATCTTTATGTTTTACAAGCCCTATATATGAATTCAATCACATATGGAAAGAATTCAATACTATTTCTCACAATACCCCAGACGTTATCCACTACTTTAGTAGTTACTCATTCGATCCCTCCACCTCTTAAAGAAGTGAACTCGAGTTCATGTTTAACTTTATACACAAAATTACACTTGTGTAATAGCCGGCTTATGTATACAAGTTGAACTTTTCATTCAATCATCTTCCATTTCTACTCAAATCTATCTATTCCATATCAAGTGCTTTCCTAGACATGTACTGCACTGCTGAATCGCTCATGGCTATTACTAACATGCTAAAGTAGCAACACTAATTGAAACTTAAAGAAAAAGCACAAGGTCAAAGGGTATTTGATTGAAAAGTTGATTTAACTTTGTAGGTCTCACACAATATAGAAGCAGGGAATATTGTTTCATAGATCCATTGATTGCTAGACACACATGGTATGATACACATGCTACGATGTTTACACCTTAAATTAGTGTATGTATCTCATTCTATTGATTATTCAACATCTTATAGACCTTGGTCTAAACATCTCCAGATGTTTAACCCTAGTTTGTCTCCTCAGTGATCTTTAACCTCATTTCTTGGAGAAACTTTTGTCTGGATCATAAACAAGTAATAAAATGGTGGTGAAATTCATCTCTTCACATTCCCCATCGTAAGAAGCGATTGCTCGTGTTAGAGAGCCGATCTCGCGACTTGTTCGACACATTATATTTCTTACATATTAGCACATGCATAGTATATTTAAACATAAATTCAATAGTTTTATATAAAAGAGAATATCTAACAATTTAGTCAATTTAAAATACTGAAATATCATCATATTTTATGTAAAAGTAGAGCCTTAACATTTTTTTTTCAAACAAGTCTCTAGATGGCCTTCCAAAAAAAATCAACTATCATTCACGTTTATGAATGTATTGTAAAGTTATTTCTCCACTTGCCACTATGTATCTCACAGAGTTATAGTTGATGTCAATGAGATTGGTTCTTCTATGATACTTAGGATCCTTTATGTACAGGATAGTGGCTTGACTATCATAATGTGGAATTATTGGACCCTCAGAATTCATCGTAATATTCAAATGTTCAAAGAATCTCTATGACCAAATAACATTTTGTAATGCGCACACACATGCCACAAATTCAGATTACATGGTTGAAACAGATGTACAAGTTTGCTTCTTACATTTCCATGAAATAGTACCACCATTTAGTAAGAAAGCAAAAACTAATGTTGATTTTCTATCATCCCGGTCACCAGTCCAATCAGTATCTATATAACCTTTTATGAATAAATTAGATCCATTATAACACAGTATATGATCTGCAGTTCTTCACAAATATTAGAATATTCTCTTTACTACTTTCCAGTGATCTTTTCTAATATAAGATTGATATCTGCGAATTAGACTCACGACATAACAAATGTTTGGGCGAGTATACATCATAGCATTCATCAAACTCCGGACAACACTAGAATAAGGAACTTGACACAGGTATTTTTTATTGACACATCTTATTACGTTTTACTTTATGAATTCACTTATTCTCAATATCTTAACGTTTGTTAGGAAGGCCACCTATATTCCAGACTCTGTTGGTTTTCATAGACTTTAATTCTTCTTTCATCGCTTTTAACCATTCATCCCTTTTAGGGATTGATAAATCCTCTGTTACAGAATGATGTTCAACAAATTTAGTATGAGCTACCAAGAAAATATAATCCTCAATTCATAAGATTGTTTAGGTACACCTTTTCTTGTACTCTTACATATTTGAAGTTCAGATTCCTCTATAGGATTTTGGGATTCATAACTCCCACTTGGACCAAGAATTATTTCTTGATCCATTGAATTATCAAGTATATTTGACAACATTATCTGATCTTTTGAATTCAATATTTCGTACAGAGGTTGAGATTCAAATCTCCTACTTGGTCCATAAATCATTTCTTGATCCATTGAATTATCAAGTATGTTTGACAATATTATCTGATCTTCTGTAGTCAACATTTCGTACATAGGTTCAACTTCATTCATATATCTTTTAAAGCACTCGAGTGCTTTAATGAAGTATCAAGCACCATACCTTGCCTTTACATTCACTGGTCTACACATATCATAATGAATTAATTGAAGTGGGATTTCAGCTCTCTTAGCCTCTCTAATAGTTTACGCGTAATCTTTCAAGTAAGACAATTTTCATAAATTGACATTTCAATCTCAGTGAATGAACCTAAATGCCCTTCTTTTGCCAACCTATTTACTTAATCTTGCCCTATGTGACGCATGTCATGTCTGTTATTGACATATAATTAGGCAGGAATTTTAATAATTGTGCATGAGACAAACATATTCCAGAAAATTAATTCTCATAAAGGTTTCATATTTAAATGTAAAACCGAAATGATACTTAAGTATCCATTCATCATCTACGAATTAAATATTTAACCAATATTTGAAATTAACTTCTTAATGTGTATTCTAATTTGTTTTAGACTATAATCACACGATCTGTATGTCTAATCATTAAACACCATATAATATTGTGCAATAGAATAACCTTTCACTCGTCCAAAATAAAAGAGAATAAAACTTAAAATATTCATATTAAAGCATAACTAAAGATATTCACTTCAAGGTTTAATAAAAAAGATTACAATAATAATAAAAAAATTATACTGATAAAAATGGGAGTATGTGGATACACTGTGTGTGAAGTTTTACCCACTTAACTCCTATGTTTATATAGTATTTCCATAATTCTTCATTTATCCCAATTTCAATTCTAACTTGATTTAATTCATTCTCCCAGCATTCTGGCAAGAAATGATGCAAAACATCATACCCTTCTCTCTATGAAACTTGAATTTCACTTTCATTATGTTTTTTAAATTTTTTGACAAAGATATGGAAGAATCCTATTAAACAATCAAGGGGATCCATCTTTAAAGATTTAAACTCTCTTAGATCTTTTTTTTCTCTTTCTTTGAATGATCAAAGACTCAAACTATCGTAGCTCTTTTTTTCCTTTTTCTTCGAATGGTCCTTTCATTCCTTAACATAATTTGTATCTTTTGGGACACCGATCTGTATGATTTATCGCCCTCTAAAACACATCATACAGCGGGTTTCTCTTCGAACTCGTCCTTTTGCTCTACTTTGAGAACTCCCACTTGGAGTAATTTGAACATGTTCCTTTTCAGCCACATTTGAAATTGGAACAAAAAACAAATATGGTTAAACCATTTAATGTGACAACATATGTCACAAATTCCCCATAAAAGGCAAGCAACTGTTCAAGGAAAATTAGGACTAAATGAATGCACAAGACCAATAAGATCCTAAATAGGACGCACCATTTTTTTTTTAATTGAACTCTAATCTCAATTCAAAAAAAATAATTATTTTAAAAAAACATTTTTTTCCCACCTTAAAAAATTCATATCGTACTCGTTTTAAGTTTGTTTCTCTATTATAATATATTTTCGGCAAGCTTAAAACGAGTAGATCATAGAAAATTAAGTCTACATCCAAAAACATCACAAGAAATTTTCAGATTAATCCAGACAGATGCATTTTTTTTTTGGAAAATTGTCAAACAAACAGCCAATTTTTCAACAATTCGTATCTAACCCGTTTTAATTCCGTTTTTATATTATAATAGTTTCGGAAAGATATGCACAACCAGATTGTATTCGAATAAGTTTCAATGAGAAATATCTTCCAAACCATTTCTAAATCGCTGTTAAATAAAAGCACTATTTTTTGTTAAATTTTTTTGCAGAGTTATTTTCATAGTAGGATTCACAATCAAATAGGATTCTGAATCCTATTTTCCATATTATTAATCCACAACAAAAATATCAAATAAAAATTTAACTTTATTCAATATTTTCTTCTTCTTTCTATTCATTGATTTTTAAAAGAAATATACTCAATTTATTTTATTATAAACATACAAAGTGAAAAGCCAAGAAATCTACGTGTAATGAGATTAATAACAATGACTATGATACCATTGTAGGGATTATAAGAGGAATTAACAACAAGATGTGTACCTTGTAATTCACCGCGAAAGTCGTCGATCTGCTTCTTTGACAGGTTGGTGCTCAAGTCCATCTTTGAATCACTAGGAAACAAATATTTTGTTTACAAACTAAAAGTCTGCTTTTGTGTGTTGATGAATCTGCTTGACAAACTCAATACTTTTGTTTCTAGACTGAACTATTGGTTTTTGATATTTTGTTTCACTAGTTTTCCTCTCTCTTTTCCAGATTTAACATTTCTTGTTTCATGTCACACATATCTTAGAATGCTCCCAATAGGAGTCTTTTAAAGAGGGGTTGAAGAGTTATAATGTAACTTTTCAGTTTATAATTTAAAGGATTTATCCTAATTACTTAACTCATTAATTAATTAATTGTATAAGACATTAAAATAGATTGGGTCGGGTCGAGCCGGATCGGTCCACATGGGTGACCCATGACCCAAAACTTAAAAGAACAAAAGAGGTAGAATCAGGCAAAGTTCAAATTCCGTGGAAAAATCAGTTTGTTGAGGAAGCTTCTTGGAAGCTGGGGAAGATATAAAGAAGAGATATCCACATCCCTCAGAATCCAAAGAACTTCAAAATTAAGGTACTAATCCTTTTCATGGTTTTTATTTTAAGTTGGCATGTTGTATTTACATTTTTTCTTGTTCGGTGTTTGAGCTAGATGTTAGATGTCACACCCTTCGTTTGCTTATATTGATGTAATTCAAGAACGAATGTTCCCAAGTGGGAGATATTGTAACACTTTGCTAAGTGAAATAGCTAGAATTAGAAAGATCTATTTTTGGAAAGAATGAAAAAATATGGAAATTTGGTTAAGTTATGTTATGTTTGAGTTTTGGGTTAACTTCAAATGACCATAAACCCTACCTAAGGATGAGTTAGGTGTTATACAATATACCATATAAAATGTCTTTCGGTTATCTTATCAACGCCACTAAGTTTATTCAATCCGAGTTCATATGATAGATATGCCCATTTGAAGTCGAGTTCTTTGAACAAGGTATGTCTAAATCGGATTTTGGAAGGGTATTTTTTCTTTTCCTTACCAAAATAATTTATTTATTTTATGCGAATTAAATATGGTAAAAAATTAATTGGTTTAGTTTTCAAAATTGAGAATTCATGTTAGGCCTTTAGAGGGATGAACTAAACCGAGTAGAGAAGAGGAAAGGCAATATTTGTTGTATTTGAAAAGAATTGATTGTGTATTTTGTCAATTATTTATCCTACGAGGTATGTGATACCTTCATAACATTGGCTTCATTCACGCACATGCCAAACATGTTTATTACAGTGTAAATTCAATCCTAAAAAGATTGGAAATTTGAATGTTCTTGATAGGTGTCCTAGAATTGCTTTCGTTCTTGAATTTAGGTTAAGATTGAGGATTTATTGAGAGTTTAATGTCGATTATTAGAGTTACTTTATGTTAGATTCTTTTGTATATGTTTTGGGTACCTGCATCTAAAGAGATATGGAGAAAAAAGAATTTAAATTAATCGAATTAAGGTAAATATGAGAGGAAAAGTTTTAAGTTTTTCCAAGGGAAATGATGGCGCGACGCACCCTGTTATGAAAGGAAGGCTGGGGTGACGCACCAGTAGTGTGCCAGAAATGAACCCCAATAACATAGAGGCCGGCACGACGTGCCAGAAACGCGCCCGGGTAGTTTGCTCCTTATTGCTTTTCGTCGTTTAGCATATTTAAGTTCTTCTTAAGTGTATTAACACTTCCAGTTGATTCTAACTATTCTAAATGACTTATATAACCTAGAAATCATCCATAAACTTTAATTAAAACCTTGAATCCATAAATTCAATTTTAAAGAAAGTTAAGAGCCAAGTGTAGAAAGTTTATAGAAACTTTTCAAGAAGTTTTTTATCAATATTTTAATATTATTTTAGGACTTGGGTTTTGAGTTAAGTAAGAGTTAAAAAAAGTTCATTTCTTTAAAAAGAGTATATGGGAACTAAGTATTTCCAAAGAGTAAATGTTTTCACATTTAAACAAGAGAGGAAACATTGATCTTTAAGAGAGATTTTGAGCTAGTTATTGAGTAATTATCACAAACCACAAAAGGAGTTTTCTTTTTAAAACATATGAGCTGAATATTTTGGGAGTATTATTGAGCACCGATGTGGAGACGAGTTCATAAAACTCAATGTCTCCATAAAACACGTAGCCCTTTTGGGTAGAAAGGGTTAAACTTTTTTGATGATTCCTTGTGGTTTTTAGAATAGACTAGTGGATCCACTTAGTTGAGGCGTTTTATATCCCGATAATTTATATGACTGTTCTGGCAGTGTGGGTAAGACGTAGTATCAACAGATAGATCATATTGATTGTTGTCGGTTAGAGAAAATCCCACAAAGTTATGTTACTTTATTATATATGTATATTGAGTTATTTCTTACTATTTTAAATGATTCGTATAAACTACATATTTATTGTTGTTTATATCTGCATTGAGTTAAGTATCCATGAGTTGAATAAAATATATGCCATGTTTAGTTTTCCCCTCGCATATTCAAACATTCTATGTACTGATTTTACTTTTCCTACATCATTTTACAATGTAGATAAAGGTAATTATGATCATCCTCTAGCGCCTCAATCATCTAGTTGAGCACTCAGATATAGTTAGTGAGCCTTTTCGCTTTTTGGAGTATTCCCTTTTTATTGCTTTATAGTTCGTTTTTAGGGTGTCATGTGTCTTGTACCAACATCCATATCAATTGTTAGAGGCTTTATAGATAGTTAGTTAGTTCATTATCCATCATATTGTTATTGTCTTATGTTCATATTTGAGTTGTCACTTTGGCTAAGTTAAATGTTTTTTTATAAATTGTTATGAGTTTAGTTTGAGACAGTTGTGTCATCATGCATTTGAATTCTCTTCTTAATTCTTAAAGTCTTCCGATGCGAGTCTTGTCTAGCCAGGCTAAGGGTTTGCATTGGACCAACAATGTTTCTCGAGTGCCAGTCCCGCCCAAGGTGTAGACTCGGGGTTTGACGCAGATTATATTAAATTCACGAGGATATTAGTCTAAATGAATATTATGTATTAATATAATTGAGTTGATTACTTAAATTAAATAAATATATATTTAATTAAAGTCTACTCCATAAAGCTCATATGTCATGTCACTTAAATCTATTGGCCGAAGGGTATCCTATCCTAATCATAACTTCTTTATTTTAAAAATATAAATAGGGTCCTCATAATTCAGAAATGGGACAAATAACTCTAACAAGAAGTTATAGAAAACTCGGGGATAAAAAGCCGCAGATTTCTCTACAATTTCAAGAACATTCAAGTTCAAGAAAGATCAAGATTAACAATGATTAATATCAAGAACACCAGATTCAACAACAAGTTCGAAGCCCTTGAATTCAATTAAAAGTCAAGATCAAGATATAGTTCAAGTTCAAATTTACCAATGATTCAAGGACAAGCTCCAAGCCCTTGAATCCAAGATCAATATCATCAAGTTCAAGTCAATATCAAGTTCATCAAATCCAAAAATCAAGACTAACACTACAGAATTCAAGATCAAACTCGAAGCCTTTTAATTCGAGGGTAAAGTCAAGGTAAAGATCAAGTTCAACTCTGTAAAAGAATAAAGAACAAGCATTAATGCCCTAAAATCCAAGATCAAGATCATCAATTTCATGTTTATATCAAGTCCATCAAATCCAAAATATCAAGATCAAGACTACAAGATTCATGACCCAGATTGAAGCCCTTGAATTCAACTATAAAGTCAAGTTCAAGATCAAGTTAAAGTTCAAATTCATCAAAATTTCAAGAGAAAGCTTCAAGGGCCATTGAATATAGGATTAAGTCAAAGAAGAAGATAATAAAATCAAGATCAAGCTGAAGATCCATCAAATTTAAAGAAAGTTAAGAGCCAAGTGTAGAAAGTTTATAGAAACTTTTCAAGAAGTCTTTTATAAATATTTTAATATTATTTTAGGACTTGGGTTTTGAGTTAAGTAAGAGCTAAAAAAAAGTTCATTTCTTTAAAAAGTATATATGTGAACTAAGTATTTCCAAAGAGTAAATGTTTTCACATTTAAACAAGAGAGGAAACATTGATCTTTAAGAGAGATTTTGAGCTAGTTATTGATTAAATCTCACAAATCACAAAAAGAGTTTTCTTTTTAAAACATATGAGCTGAATATTTTGGGAGTATTATTGAGCACCGTTGTGGAGACGAGTTCATAAAACTCAATGTCTCCATAAAACACGTAGCCCTTTTGGGTAGAAAGGGTTAAACTTTTTTGATGATTCCTTGTGTTTTTTAGAATAGACTAGTGGATCCACTTAGTTGAGGCGTTATATATCCCGATAATTTATATGACTGTTCTGGCAGTGTGGGTAAGACGTAGTATCAACAGATAGATCATATTGATTATTGTCAGTTAGAGAAACTCCCACAAAGTTATATTACATTATTATATATGGATATTGAGTTATTTCTTACTGTTTTAAATGCTTCATATAAACTATATATTTATTGTTGTTTATATCTGCATTGAGTTAAGTATCCATGAGTTGAATAAAATATATGCAATTTTTAGTTTTCCCCTCGCATATTCAAACATTCTATGTACTGATTTTACTTTTCCTACATCATTTTATAATGTAGATAAAGGTAATTATGATCATCATCTAGCGCCTCAATCATCTAGTTGAGCACTCAGATATAGTTAGTGAGCCTTTTCGCTTTTAGGAGTATTCCCTTTTTATTGCTTTATAGTTCGTTTTAGGGTGTCATGGGTCTTGTACCGACATCCATATCAATTGTTAGAGGCTTTATGTAACGACCTGTTTAGTCGTTTTGAGCTGCAGATTTTATTTCTGGAAAAACTGTGTGAGTCGACGGAACCCACGACGGACCGTCATGGGCACGATGGGCCGTCGAGGGAGTCTCATTCCAAAACACTTAGACTTCTGAAATTTGGGTACTGAAATCGACTCTCTGAACTTGGCGACGGACCTGCAGGACGAACCGTCGTGGGCACGACGGACCGTCGCAGGTGTCTCGTTCCAGAACACTTAGA
>NC_028645.1:51583161-51586170 GCF_001406875.1 Solanum pennellii | reverse complement strand
CAGATTTTGGGGAATAATAGATGTTGAATTTTAGAAGTTATTGAATTGTCTTTTTATTAATGAGTTTAAGTCTTCCGCATCATATTTTGCTCATTATGGTTAAAATGTTAAGGTTTAGATTGGTTGGTTCGCTCACATAGGAGGGTAAGTGTGGGTGCCAGTCGCGGCTCGGTTTTGGGTCGTGACACTTTATAGATAGTTAGTTAGTTCATTATCCATCATCTTGTTATTGTCTTATGTTCATATTTGAGTTGTCACATTGGCTAAGTTAAATGTTTTTTTATAAATTGTTCTGAGTTTAGTTTGAGATAGTTGTGTCATCATGCATTTGAATTCTCTTCTTAATTCTTAAATCTTCCGATGAGTGTCTTGTCTAGCCAGGCTAAGGGTTTGCATTGGACCAACAATGTTTCTCGAGTGCCAGTCCCGCCCAAGGTGTAGACTCGCGGTTTGACGCCGATTATATTAAATTCACGAGGATATTAGTCTAAATGAATATTATGTATTAATACAATTGAGTTGATTATTTAAATTACATAAATATGTATTTAATTAAATTCTACTCCATAACGCTCATATGTCATGTCACTTAAATCTATTGGCCGAAGGGTATCCTGTTCTAATCATAACTTCTTTATTTTAAAAATATAAATAGGGTCCTCAAAATTCAGAAATGGGACAAATAACTCTAACAAGAAGTTATAGAAAACTCGTGGATAAAAAGCCGCAGATTTCTCTACAAGTTCAAGAATATTCAAGTTCAAGAAAGATCAAGATTAACAAATATTAAGATCAAGAACACCAGATTCAAGAACAAGTTCGAAGCCCTTGAATTCAAGTAAAAGTTAAGATCAAGATATAGTTCAAGTTCAAATTTACCTATGATTCAAGAACAAGCTCCAAAGCCCTTGAATCCAAGATCAATATCATCAAGTTCAAGTCAATATCAAGTTCATCAAATCCAAAAATCAAGACTAATACTACAGAATTCAAGATCAAACTCGAAGCCCTTTAATTCAAGGGTAAAGTCAAGGTAAAGATCAAGTTCAACTCTGTAAAAGAATAAAGAACAAGCATTAATGCCCAAAAATCCAAGATCAAGATCATCAATTTCATGTTTATATCAAGTCCATCAAGTCCAAATATCAAGATCAAGACTACAAGATTCATGACCCAGATTGAAGCCCTTAAATTCAACTATTAAGTCAAGTTCAAGATCAAGTTCAAGTTCAAATTCATCAAAAATTCAAGAGAAAGCTTCAAAAGGCCATTGAATATAGGATTAAGTCAAAGAAGAAAATAATAAATTCAAGATCAAGCTGAAGATCCTTCAAATTTAAAGAAAGTTAAGAGCCAAGTGTCACTACACCATTTAAGGTCTACGGCAACACTAAATCTTGACAACGCTTACAAAGTGTTGCCTAAAATACTTTTGGGAGCACTTTTAAAGTGTAGCCAATGATTTTGACTTTTAGCTACATTAATTTTAGCAACACTTCTAAAGTGTACTCTTTAATGGGATAAACTACACTTTATAAGTGTTGTTATAGTTGGCAACAACTATTTACATGAATGGCCACACTTTTAAAGTGTGTTATTTTTATAATTGAAAATACAACACATTAAAAATGTGGCCTTAGTGTTTTCACCAAAATTTTATATTCCCTCCATCATTTTAACATTTAAGTTTGATCTCCCTCCCATTTTTATTTGGCCAAAAAAATAAAACATTAAAGAAAAATTAAAAAGAATAAAACATTCAAGAAAAAAAAGGCAACATTTCCTTAAACTTCAGCTGAAGCTTCCATTTTCAGCTGAAGAACACCATTTGCATGAACTGAAGAAGGATCGAAGAACGGAAGAAATCAATTTGTACTACAATTGTCGTCACATTTCTGTCAAACTCAACTGAAGAACACAATTTTTAGCTGAAGAATCAAAGAGCAGTGCAATTTCTCTGAACATGAACTGAAGAAGACGATTTTCCTCCCAGCTTCGTTGTTCAAGATTGGAGAGCTGAAGAAGACGATTTTCTTCAAAGATTTCTGGGTAAACTGCTATTCCATCAGATTTCCTTTTGAAAATTGAAAAAAAATGCTTCACAAATCAACTCTCCTCATGTCTTAAAGCTTTAGGTTGTTGGAATAGAGTTTATCAGGTAAGAGATTTTACCTTCAAAAGTCTAAATTATATGGTTAAGATTTTGATATTCTTGTGTGTCAGTCAAAAATTTAAGTTAGGGTTTTTATGTTCTTGTGCTGTTTATACGAATTTTGTTGATTTAGGAGTTTAGTTTATAGTTGTATTACGTATAAATGGGCATACGTAAGCTTGTTTTTTATGGGAACCAGAGATCTTATTAATTTACTGGAATTTGCAGAGTTCTGTTTTAGAAACACTTGTTAACTTTTTTTTAGTTTGCTATGATTTTTGTTTTGAGATTTGATTCTAAAACATGGTTCTCTTCTTTTTTGAACTGTGATTTGCTCAGGATGCACAAAACAGAGTTGCAGCGTATGCTCTCCATCGCTTGTTTCCAGATCTCCCAGTTCACATGCCAATTACTGAACCATATGCATCACTTATTCTGCAGTGGGAGGAAGGTCATTTTTCTAACTTCACGTGAAGTCAAATGTTTGATATTGGTATTACATTAAGCATTTTGGTAACTCAATTTTATACTTCACCCTGATCAAATTGGTCTCTTGTAGCCATAGAGCCCATAATTGTTTATCTAATCTTTTACTGCAAACTTTACATTGACAAACAGTTTTTTTGTCTTCCTGAGTTCATAGTTTGATCACCTTAAGCTTTGTTTGTCAAGTGCATTTTCAAGTATAGATAGTAACTTTAGCTAATTCAGTCGTTTTGGCCATAAGTATAGATAGTAACTCTATTTGCTGGAAATCTGTCAAAATGCAGCTGGATCGACGGACCTAGCGATGGGACGTCGTGGTCACGACGAGCCGTCGTGGACCTCGCGACGGGCCGCCGTGGACCTCGCGACGG
>NC_028645.1:51566169-51579592 GCF_001406875.1 Solanum pennellii | reverse complement strand
TCTGCATTGAGTTGAGTATCCATGAGTTGAATAAAATATATGCCATGTTTAGTTTTCCCCTCGCATATTCAAACATTCTATGTACTGATTTTACTTTTCCTACATCATTTTATAATGTAG
This sequence comes from Solanum pennellii, assembly GCF_001406875.1. Taxonomy (NCBI): domain Eukaryota; kingdom Viridiplantae; phylum Streptophyta; class Magnoliopsida; order Solanales; family Solanaceae; genus Solanum; species Solanum pennellii. The sequence continues at coordinate 51,579,472 of NC_028645.1, read as the reverse complement.
ATAAAGGTAATTATGATCATCCTCTAGCGCCTCAATCATCTAGTTGAGCACTCAGATATAGTTAGTGAGCCTTTTCGCTTTTTGGAGTATTCCCTTTTTATTGCTTTATAGTTAGTTTTTAGGGTGTCATGGGTCTTGTACCGACATCCATATCAATTTTAAGAGGCTTTATAGATAGTTAGTTAGTTCATTATCCATCATCTTGTTATTGTCTTATGTTCATATTTGAGTTGTCACTTTGGCTAAGTTAAATGTTTTTTTATAAATTGTTCTGAGTTTAGTTTGAGACAGTTGTGTCATCATGCATTTGAATTCTCTTCTTAATTCTTAAAGTCTTCCGATGAGAGTCTTGTCTAGCCAGGCTAAGGGTTTGCATTGGACCAACAATGTTACTTGAGTGTCAGTCCCGCCCAAGGTGTAGACTCGGGATTTCACGCAGATTATATTAAATTCACGAGGATATTAGTCTAAATGAATATTATGTATTAATATAATTGAGTTGATTATTTAAATTAAATAAATATGTATTTAATTAAAGTCTACTCCATAAAGCTCATATGTCATGTCACTTACATCTATTGGCCGAAGGGTATCCTGTTCTAATCATAACTTCTTTATTTTAAAAATATAAATAGGGTCCTCATTATTCAGAAATGGGACAAATAACTCTAACAAGAAGATATAGAAAACTCATGGATAAAAAGCCGCAGATTTCTCTACAAGTTCAAGAACATTCAAGTTCAAGAAAGATCAAGATTAACAATGATTAAGATGAAGAACACCAGATTCAAGAACAAGTTCGAAGCCCTTGAATTCAAGTAAAAGTCAAGATCATGATATAGTTCAAGTTCAAATTTACCAATGATTCAAGAACAAGCTCCAAAGCCCTTGAATCCAAGATCGATATCATCAAGTTCAAGTCATTATCAAGTTCATCAAATCCAAAAATCAAGACTAATACTACAGAATTTAAGATCAAACTCGAAGCCCTTTAATTCAAGGGTAAAGTCAAGATAAAGATCAAGTTCAACTCTGTAAAAGAATAAAGAACAATCATTAATGCCCTTAAATCCAAGATCAAGATCATCAATTTCATGTTTATATCAAGTCCATCAAGTGCGAAAATCAAGATCAAGACAACAAGATTCATGACCCAGATTGAAGCCCTTAAATTCAACTATAAAGTCAAGTTCAAGATCAAGTTCAAGTTCAAATTCATCAAAAATTCAAAAGAAAGCTTCAAAAGGCCATTGAATATAGGATTAAGTCAGAGAAGAAGAAAATAAATTCAAGATCAAGTTGAACATCCCTCAAATTTAAAGAAAGTTAAGAGCCAAGTGTAGAAAGTTTATAGAAACTTTTAAGAAGTCTTTTATAAATATTTTAATATTATTTTAGGACTTGGGTTTTGATTTAAGTAAGAGTTAAAAAAAGTTCATTTCTTTAAAAAGAATATATGGGAACTAAGTATTTCCAAAGAGTAAATGTTTTCACATTTAAACAAGAGAGGAAACATTGATCTTTAAGAGAGATTTTGAGCTAGTTATTGAGTAATTATCACACACCAAAAAAAGAGTTTTTTTTTTAAAACATATGAGCTGAATATTTTGGGAGTATTATTGAGTACCGATGTGGAGACGAGTTCATAAAACTCACTGTATCCATAAAACACGTAGCCCTTTTGGGTAAAAGGGTTAAACTTTTTTGATGATTCCTAGTATTTTTTAGAATAGACTAGTGGATCCACTTAGTTGAGGCGTTATATATCCCAATAATTTATATGACTGCTGGCAGTGTGGGTAAGATGTAGTATCAACAGATAGATCATATTGATTATTGTCGGTTAGAGAAACTCCCACAAAGTTATATTACTTTATTATATATGTATATTGAGTTATTTCTTACTGTTTTAAATGCTTCATATAAACTACATATTTATTGTTGTTTCTTTCTGCATTAAATTAAGTATCCATGAGTTGAATAAAATATATGCCATGTTTAGTTTTCCCCTCGCATATTCAAACATTCTATGTACTGATTTTACTTTTCCTACATCATTTTATAATGTAGATAAAGGTAATTATGATCATCCTCTAGCGCCTCAATCATCTAGTTGAGCACTCAAATATAGTTAGTGAGCCTTTTTCGCTTTTTGGAGTATTCCCTTTTTATTGCTTTATAGTTAGTTTTTAGGGTGTCATGGGTCTTGTACCGACATCCATATCAATTTTAAGAGGCTTTATAGATAGTTAGTTAGTTCATTATCCATCATCTTGTTATTGTCTTATGTTCATATTTGAGTTGTCACTTTGGCTAAGTTAAATGTTTTTTTATAAATTGTTCTGAGTTTAGTTTGAGACAGTTGTGTCATCATGCATTTGAATTCTCTTCTTAATTCTTAAAGTCTTCCGATGAGAGTCTTGTCTAGCCAGGCTAAGGGTTTGCATTGGACCAACAATGTTACTTGAGTGTCAGTCCCGCCCAAGGTGTAGACTCGGGATTTCACGCAGATTATATTAAATTCACGAGGATATTAGTCTAAATGAATATTATGTATTAATATAATTGAGTTGATTATTTAAATTAAATAAATATGTATTTAATTAAAGTCTACTCCATAAAGCTCATATGTCATGTCACTTAAATCTATTGGCCGAAGGGTATCCTGTTCTAATCATAACTTCTTTATTTTAAAAATATAAATAGGGTCCTCATTATTCAGAAATGGGACAAATAACTCTAACAAGAAGATATAGAAAACTCGTGGATAAAAAGCCGCAGATTTCTCCACAAGTTCAAGAACATTCAAGTTCAAGAAAGATCAAGATTAACAATGATTAAGATGAAGAACACCAGATTCAAGAACAAGTTTGAAGCCCTTGAATTCAAGTAAAAGTCAAGATCGAATCCAAGATCGATATCATCAAGTTCAAGTCATTATCAAGTTCATCAAATCCAAAAATCAAGACTAATACTACAGAATTCAAGATCAAACTCGAAGCCCTTTAATTCAAGGGTAAAGTCAAGATAAAGATCAAGTTCAACTCTTTAAAAGAATAAAGAACAATCATTAATGCCCTAAAATCCAAGATCAAGATCATAAATTTCATGTTTATATCAAGTCCATCAAGTCCAAAAATCAAGATCAAGACTACAAGATTCATGACCTAGATTGAAGCCCTTAAATTCAACTATAAAGTCAAGTTCAAGATCAAGTTCAAGTTCAAATTCATCAAAAATTCAAAAGAAAGCTTCAAAAGGCCATTGAATATAGGATTAAGTCAAAGAAGAAGAAAATAAATTCAAGATCAAGTTGAACATCCCTCAAATTTAATAAAAGTTAAGAGCCAAGTGTAGAAAGTTTATAGAAACTTTTCAAGAAGTCTTTTATAAATATTTTAATATTATTTTAGGACTTGGGTTTTGAGTTATGTAAGAGTTAAAAAAAGTTCATTTCTTTAAAAAGAATATATGGGAACTAAGTATTTCCAAAGAGTAAATGTTTTCACATTTAAACAAGAGAGGAAACATTGATCTTTAAGAGAGATTTTGAGCTAGTTATTGAGTAACTATCACAAACCACAAAAAGAGTTTTCTTTTTAAAACATATGAGCTGAATATTTTGGGAGTATTATTGAGCACCAATGTGTAGACGAGTTCATAAAACTCAATGTCTCCATAAAACACGTAGCCCTTTTGGGTAAATGGGTTAAATTTTTTTGATGATTCCTTGTGTTTTTTAGAATAGACTAGTGGATCCACTTAGTTGGGGCATTATATATCCCGAAAATTTATATGACTGTTCTGGCAGTGTCGGTAAGACGTAGTATCAACGGAGAGATCATAATGATTATTGTCGGTTAGAGAAACTCCCACAAAGTTATATTACTTTATTATACATGTATATTGAGTTATTTCTAACTGTTTTAAGTGCTTCATATAAACTACATATTTATTGTTGTTAATTTCTGCATTGAGTTGAGTATCCATGAGTTGAATAAAATATATGCCATGTTTAGTTTTCCCCTTGCATATTCAAACATTCTATGTACTGATTTTACTTTTCCTACATCATTTTATAATGTAGATAAAGGTAATTATGATCATACTCTAGCGCCTCAATCATCTAGTTGAGCACTCAGATATAGTTACTGAGCCTTTTCTCTTTTTGGAGTATTCCCTTTTTATTGCTTTATAGTTTGTTTTTAGGGTGTCATGGGTCTTGTACCGACATCCATATCAATTGTTAGAGGCTTTATAGATAATTAGTTAGATCATCATCCATCATCTTGTTATTGTGTTAAGTTCATATTTGAGTTGTCACTTTGCCTAAGTTAAATGTTTTTTTATAAATTGTTCTGAGTTTAGTTTGAGACAGTTGTGTCATCATGCATTTGAATTCTCTTCTTAATTCTTAAAGTCTTCCGATGAGAGTCTTGTCTAGCAAGGCTAAGGGTTTGCATTGGACCAACAATGTTTCTCGAGTGCCAGTCCCGCCCAAGGTGTAGACTCGGGGTTTGACGCAGATTATATTAAATTCACGAGGATATTAGTCTAAATGAATATTATGTATTAATATAATTGAGTTGATTATTTAAATTAAATAAAATGTATTTAATTAAAGTCTACTCCATAATGCTCATATGTCATGTCACTTAAATCTATTGGCCGAAGGGTATCCTGTTCTAATCATAACTTCTTTATTTTAAAAATATAAATAGGGTCCTCATAATTTAGAAATGGGAAAAATAACTCTAACAAGAAGTTATAGAAAACTCGTGGATAAAAAGCCGCAGATTTCTCTACAAGTTCAAGAACATTCAAGTTCAAGAAAGATCAAGATTAACAATGATTAAGATGAAGAACACCAGATTCAAGAACAAGTTCGAAGCCCTTGAATTCAAGTAAAAGTCAAGATCAAGATATATTTCAAGTTTAAATTTACCAATGATTCAAGANAAGATGAAGAACACCAGATTCAAGAACAAGTTCGAAGCCCTTGAATTCAAGTAAAAGTCAAGATCAAGATATATTTCAAGTTTAAATTTACCAATGATTCAAGACCAAGATCCAAAACCCTTGAATCCAAGATAAATATCATCAAGTTCAAGTCAATATCAAGTTCATCAAATCCAAAAATCAAGACTAATACTACAGAATTCAAGATCAAACTCGAAGCCCTTTAATTCAAGGGTAAAGTCAAGGTAAAGATCAAGTTCGACTATGTAAAAGAATAAAGAACAAGCATTAATGCCGTAAAATCCAAGATCAAGATCATCAATTTCATGTTTATATCAAGTCCATCAAATCCAAAAATCAAGATCAAGACTACAAGATTCATGACCCAGATTGAAGCCCTTAAATTCAACTATAAAGTCAAGTTCAAGATGAAGTTAAAGCTCAAATTCATCAAAAATTCAAGAGAAAGCTTCAAAAGGCCATTGAATATAGGATTAAGTCAAAGAAGAAGAAAATAAATTCAAGATCAAGCTGAAGATCCCTCAAATTTAAAGAAAGTTAAGAGCCAAGTGTAGAAAGTTTATAGAAACTTTTCAAGAAGTCTTTTATAAATATTTTAATATTATTTTAGGACTTGGGTTTTGAGTTAAATAAGAGTTAAAAAAAGTTCATTTCTTTTAAAAAGAATAAATGGGAACTAAGTATTTCCAAAGAGTTAATGTTTTCACATTTAAACAAGAGAGGAAACATTGATCTTTAAGAGAGATTTTGAGCTAGTTATTGAGTAATTATCACAAACGACAAAAAGAGTTTTCTTTTTAAAACATATGAGCTAAATATTTTGCGAGTATTATTGAGCACCAATGTGTAGACGAGTTCATAAAACTCAACGTCTCCATAAAACACGTAGCCCTTTTGGGTAAATGGGTTAAATTTTTTTGATGATTCCTTGTGTTTTTTAGAATAGACTAGTGGATCCACTTAGTTGGGCATTATATATCCCGATAATTTATATGACTGTTCTGGCAGTGTCAGTAAGACGTAGTATCAACGGAGAGATCATAATGATTATTGTCGGTTAGAGAAAATCCCACAAAGTTATATTACTTTATTATATATGTATATTGAGTTATTTCTAACTGTTTTAAGTGCTTCATATAAACTACATATTTATTGTTGTTTATTTCTGCATTGAGTTGAGTATCCATGAGTTGAATAAAATGTATGCCATGTTTAGTTTTCCCCTCGCATATTCAAACATTCTATGTACTGATTTTACTTTTCCTACATCATTTTATAATGTAGATAAAGGTAATTATGATCATCCTCTAGCGCCTCAATCATCTAGTTGAGCACTCAGATATAGTTAGTGAGCCTTTTCGCTTTTTGGAGTATTCCCTTTTTATTGCTTTATAGTTAGTTTTTAGGGTGTCATGGGTCTTGTACCGACATCCATATCAATTGTTAGAGGCTTTATAGATAGTTAGTTAGTTCATTATCCATCATCTTGTTATTGTCTTATGTTCATATTTGAGTTGTCACTTTGGCTAAGTTAAATGTTTTTTATAAATTGTTCTGATTTTAGTTTGAGACAGTTGTGTCATCATGAATTTGAGTTCTCCTCTTAATTCTTAAAGTCACTGGATGAGAGTCTTGTCTAGCCAGGCTAAGGGTTTGAATTCGACCAACAATGTTTCTCGAGTGCCAGTCCCGCCCAAGGTGTAGACTCGGGGTTTGACGCAGATTATATTAAATTCACGAGGATATTAGTCTAAATGAATATTATGTATTAATATAATTGAGTTGATTATTTAAATTAAATAAATATGTATTTAATTAAAGTCTACTCCATAAAGCTTATATGTCATGTCACTTAAATCTATTGGCCGAAGGGTATCCTGTTCTAATCATAACTTCTTTATTTTAAAAATATAAATAGGGTCCTCATAATTCAGAAATGGGACAAAGAACTCTAACAAGAAGTTATAGAAAACTCGTGGATAAAAAGCCGCAGATTTCTCTACAAGTTCAAGAACATTCAAGTTCAAGAAAGATCAAGATTAACAATGATTAAGATCAAGAACACCAGATTCAAGAACAAGTTCGAAGCCCTTGAATTCAAGTAAAAGTCAAGATCAAGATATAGTTCAAGTTTAAATTTACCAATGATTGAAGAACAAGCTCCAAAGCCCTTGAATCCAAGAGCAATATCATCAAGTTCAAGTCAATATAAAGTTCATCAAATCCAAAAATCAAGACTAATACTACAGAATTCAAGATCAAACTCGAAGCCCTTTAATTCAAGGGTAAAGTCAAGTAAAGATCAAGTTCAACTCTGTAAAAGAATAAAGAACAAGCATTAATGCCCTAAAATCCAAGATCAAGTTCATCAATTTCATGTTTATATCAAGTACATCAAATCCAAAAATCAAGATCAATACTACAAGATTCATGACCCAGATTGAAGCCCTTGAATTCAACTATAAAGTCAAGTTCAAGTTCAAATTCATCAAAAATTCAAGAGAAAGCTTCAAAAGGCCATTGAATATAGGATTAAGTCAAAGAAGAAGAAAATAAATTCAAGATCAAGCTGAAGATCCCTCAAATTATTTGTGAAAAGGTAAATTTGAGGAACCATAGAGATTGTAACACTCGCGTATGAAATAATAAAATGATTGTTGCATAATTTTTTGTTCTTGATTATTATTATCTCGACATGAAGTTTAATGTCTACAAACGCGTAGAAGGAGCGTGAAATCAAATTTTAGACTAAGAATAATTAACTTTTTAAAGAAGATAGAATTAAATGATCAAAAATAAGAAAATTATAACTTTTTCGCTTATTTCTTCTTTTCCCACTACACCCCTCCCTATTTCGTTTCTTTTTCTTTTTATACTCTCAAGCCCCCATTTCTTTCTACTCTCAAACTCCCATTTATCTTCTTTCTCCCTTTCCAGCCCTCTCTAGTACCCTGTTTCTCTTTCTTTTTTCTTTTCACATTTTTTCCTCGCGCGATTGAAACGAAATTGTGTTGTTGTTGTAGATCTATAATTTGACTTTTCATGGTAAGTAGTAACCCATAAAGTTGTAATAATTAAATAGTCTTGAAGAATGTAAAGTGATTATTTATATCTTTGTGAAATTGGGTGAAATGTGTTATGTAAAATTGTGTACAAATATTAGAGTGTATTGATGTATTACAATGGCTATTTTTTAGTATCAATGGGGAAAAGAAATTTATAATGGTTCAAGTTGTAGATATAATGTTGGTAAAAAAAATTGATTAAAATATGTGAATGAACGAATTTTCAAGAAAGAAATGAACAATGATTGTTAGTTATTTAGAAAAGTGATGATACTAGTGTACATGGAAGGTTGTCTTGGTATCTCTAATGTAAAAAAATGGAGAGAGGTGAATGGATGAAAGAGGAATGAAGTGAAAAAAGGTTGTTTTTTTAGAAAAAAAATTAATAATGAATATAATGTCATTTAAAATGTGATGTGAATGAGGATATGTCATGTTTGTCAAGCATTTTAAGTTCATACATCAAAAGAGGTTTAAAATGTTTACTTTCACTGATTTTAAAGGTTCAGTTGACAAATCATCCAATAGAATGGTCAAAAATACAAACTCATACAAGTATACTGGTACATCAGATCATTTCACTTTTTCTTAATAGACGTGAAAAAAGATGAAATGATATTTAAAATAAAACTGTGATTATTTTTCTATTTCCGTGATTATCTTTTTCTAATATAAGCTTCAACTAATTTGAGATTATTCATACTACCATTTATTTTCTTAGTGATGGATTAAGTCAGCTCATATAAATAGTGGAATAACTCATCCCAAGATAACTTATCTCAAAATAATTAATCTCAACCTAACTTGTTCCCAATGAAAATGATCCCTATATTCTTCTATGCATTTAATAAAGGACCTTCTATTAAAATTCAACATAATTAATGGTAAGAAGTGACTTTATTAATTTGTTTAATAAAAGAGAGTCAAAAACAACTTATAAGTAACGAAGGGAGTAAGTGCAATTAAAAATAGTGCCATAATAATTTGAAATTCTTCTTTTAATAGGAGTTTCAAGCAAGTTAACAAAAATTAGCAAAAACATATCATCAAAAAAATCAAAGTATAATTTCCTCACAACTATAATAGCTCCAATCACAATAATGTATGATGTCCAAAAGTTCAAATTTTATATAAAAACAAAAGACATAAGTCATCTGAGTCCCCTTAAAGTTATCCGCATAGTTCTCTTAGACACCTTAACTAAGAATTGTACCTATTGAATACTTCTATCTTTCTAAAATTGAACCATTTGAACATTTTTTTCCTAGGTGGCACGTTGTGTGTGATTCACATCCTATGAGCGCGTGAAAGGTATTAAATTGAGCATTTTTTATGGAAAAAAATTATTATTGCTTCTTCATCTTCTTTGGAATCTCATCCTTCATCACACCACCAGTTTGCCGCTGCCACCTCCGTCGCTACACACCCTTTTTTCTTCTTCTTATTTTTTTCGAATACTTCAGCTATGTTACCTCCATTATTTTTTTTTTGCCCGTTGTCATTCATATTAAAATTGGATACTTCACCATTGAAACCACCATTATCACCATCATTTTCATCATTTCATTTGATTTGTAAAGGTCTATGGAGTTTATCTCTTTTCTATTAATGTAATAATTTGATGTTAAATTGATATCCCGTTGTTTGAATTATTTGAAGTATTTTTCAATTTATTATTTGATTTGCTCAATTTTTTATTGATTTTTTTTGAATTTGTCATTAATTTGTTGTTTTGACTTTACATTTATGTATATTGACAGAATGTGAGGATGTTCTTCATCATAAAAAGTTAATCAGTTATGAAACACAAAAGAAATTTGATAATTCTCCAATCTTTCCAACAATGGCAATCAAAGCTCATTAATATTCCGACGAGTTTTTTTTTTCAACTTTCTCTACCTTAAACGAGACAAAGAAGAAAGGTTATAATTGAAAAATAGGCTGATGGAATGGAAGATTTGTTGTGTTGGAGATTAGACTGTACAGGAAGAGGGAGATCGCCATGAACTGGGTGGCATTTTAGAGGGAAATCTGAATTTTGAGCTTTCATGAATATCAGGGGAAGTGGGTTTAAGTTTCAACAGTTTATTTTCTTTTTTTCTTTTTTTACTTTAAAATAATTTTCTTTTTCTTAACTTTATAATGTAATGTTTAAATAATATTTTGAATTAAAAAATAACACGTGTCATTATTTAATTAGTCAAATTGACATGTCATCGCGAGTGTATTTCACACATTTTCTACTTTTAGATTATTCATAAAAAAATGTTCAAATGGTTCAAATTCAAAATGGTAGAGGTGTTCAATAGGTAAAAGTCTTAGTTTAGGTGTCTAAGTGAATTATGCGAACACCTTTAAGGGGCCACACATGACTTTACTCAAAACAAAGCAAATACTCCATGAATGGCCATGATGTTATGCTAGAATTTTAGCAAAATTACTGGACATGAATACAAAATCTTGACCCCATCAAAAGTATTGAATTAAAAGAATCTTTATATGAATACGAGGAGTGTAGCTTATAGTTATACTCCATCCATTCCATAATAATTTAAGCTTTGAGACTTTTTTTTATTTTTTAAATTAATTTATGTTTTTAATTTTCAAGACTATTTTTTAAAATATTCTTCCAATTTTACCCTTTAATTATTATTGGAATTAGTTATTATTATTATTTGTGTTTAGTCATTTTTACAATAATTAATAAGGATAAAAATGGAAAATTATGTTTAATTTATATCCGAATCTACTTTTTTTAAAGAGTGTGAAATGCCTTAAAGCTTAAATTATTATGGAATGGAGGGAGTATATCATATGGCTGGTTACGGAAACTCAGTGTAGTGCATAGATTCTATATATACATATATATGTCCATAAATTTAATTTTTAAATGGTATTAATAAAATGATATAAAACTATATCTTTAAGTCTAACATAAATATCTGATAAATATTATTAATATTCATAAATTTTAAAGTATAATTTATTGATTATTTAGAAGTACAACTTTCATTTTTTTTCATGTAAGGTCCATACTTAAAATATTCTTCATCATCGATCCTTAAATTTTATTTATTGACATTCAGAATAATGAAGCTATAAGAAAGATAGCTAAAGCAGTCCCATAATTTCAAAAAACATGTACACCTAATTGAATTGATGTCGGACAAAATAAATGATTTTTTAAAGTGTTTTTTTTTCATAAATGTCCGACTAAAAAGACACGTTGATGGAGACGTGTCTGCTTCAACTTGAAACTCTCTCTTATATAATAAGTTGTAAAATATATTTGTTTGTAATAGTAAATCATCTTATTTTTTAGAGAACATAATTAAAGTATTTTTAATCATCGATCATAACTTTTTCAAGGCATTCAAAATAATAAAGTTATAAATAAAGATAGCTTGATACCATAATTTTGAAAAAAAATGTGCATTAATTTAATTGAAGTAGAAAAAAATTATTTGTGTTTTTTTAAGAAAATGTCTTGCTAAAGAAGACATGTCAGCAAATATGTGCATGCTGCAACTGATACTCCCTTATATAATAAGAGAATAATTAATTGACTCCATAGAAAAATGAATAGCTTAATTTCTTTATCTATTCTAATGTAAGATTCGTCAAAAGGTACTATAATGTATGTTTTTTTAAGAGGTGTGACCTTCCATCATGAGCATCACCGGGTGCTAAATACCTTGTTTACAAATTAGTTTATCGTTCTCTTAAATCATAGTTTATAGTGTATACTGTAACAATCCAAAAATTTCTAAGACATGAACTACTCTTCATTTATATGTAAGGTCGTATAAAATGATTCTTAAATTTCCCATATGTGTAAAGATCAATTCCTTCGTTTCGGAATGATTTTATATGTCAATTGAAATCATTAAAATCACCTAGCACAAAATTGAGTTCAAAGTTTCACGACCCAAGGGTAGGCACTAGATATAACATGACGTACTTGACCCTGAAGAGATCTCATACAAGATCTTAGCATAATCATAGCATAAGATACTATAAAAGTACGGGAAATTTAAAATTACTTTAAAAGCATACAATGGAAAACATTTTTACATAACTAGCGGAAGTCTTTACGATATCCTCTCTCATAACATCCATTAAACTCTTGAATAGAACTATTGGGACACAGCCCATACAAATTCTTAAACATAAATAAATGTCATAAGGCTATAATGGGTTTATCCTCAAATCTATGAGGACTCATCAATTCTTCAGCTCCACTTGCAACTTCTCAAAAGTTGTCCTCAAAGGAAACTCAAACTTTGAAACTGTACATTTGATTAGAAGGTAGGCCATATGCGTTAGTACAAAATGTACCAAGTATTAAATGTTGCACAACATCACAAGAGCATCTCACAATATACAATCAACATAAGACATAATCATAAGAGATAGGAACATATTCAATCATAATTTCAAACATAAGCATCATATAATTACAAGTCAAACATAAGACATAGTTAGTTGCCATAGGATATAACTCATAATCATAATTAGACAATTATTCATCATAAGCATAATTGACTATAAGTCATCTCCACCATAATAGAACCATTCTCAAGTAACCTCAAAAGCATACAAGTGCAAAGCAATAATAGCATTCCATAATAACACCCATGCCAAGTACCCCTTGTTGGTCATCTTAGTCATAGTCTATTTCCATGGTTTTGAAGTCAAGAGCGGCGGCTGAATTAAAATTCCCTTCAGTCGACTTCCTACTCTGGCCAGTCGACTCACCTTCACGTTAATAAAAAAATAAACAGTAATGATAAAATTCCCTTCAGTCGACTTCCTACTCTGGTTAATCGACTCACCTGCACATTAGTAATACAGATAAACAATAACTTGCAGTATGTAAATAACACAGAGTGTTTTTGTACTGGTTTTGATCATCAATGTGGTTCCAAGTCCAGTCCCTTTGTCACGACCCAAAACGAGCCGCGAGTGGCACCCACACTTATCCTCCTATGTGAGCGAACCAACAAATCTAAACCCCAACGTTTACCAATATATCAACCATAATGAATAAAATACAATGCGGAAGACCAAAACTCATTAATATAACCAATAAATAAACTTCTAAAGTATATTACTTATCATCCCCAAAATCTGGAAGTCATCACATCAAGAACATCTATCCTCAAATTACTTAGTCTAAGAGTAATTAAGAACTAAAATAAGTAAAACGATGGTCCATGTCCGAACTTCAAAGACATCAAGACGCGAAGAAGAGAATC
>NC_028645.1:51561481-51562333 GCF_001406875.1 Solanum pennellii | reverse complement strand
AAATTCTTACCTTCCACTGGCAAGGTAAGAATTGGTGCAGTAGTCAACAAAGTCTTGAGTGTCTGAAAACATTCTTCACATTCATCCGACCATAAAGGGAACATTCTGCTTAGTCAAATTTGTTAGCTGCGAAGCAATAGAAGAAAATCCCTTTACAAAGCGACGGTAGTAACTAGCTAAACCAACAAAGCTTCTTACCTCTGTAACATTAGTAGGTCTTACCCTACTCTTCACTGCTTCAATCTTAGAAGGATCCACCATCACTCCATCCTTAGAAACCACGTGCCCCAAGAAGGACACTGAATCTAGCCAAAACGCACACTTGGAGAATTTGGCATAAAGTCTTTTCTCCCTCAACAACTCCAATACAATTCTCAAATGCTCCTCATTTTCTTTCCTGCTCTTTGAGTATATCAGTATATCATCGATGAATACAATAACAAAGAGATCAAGATATGGCTTAAAAATCCCGTTCATAAGGCTCATGAAAGCAGCAGGGGCATTCGTAAGCCCAAAAGACATTACTAAGAATTCGTAATGCCCATACCTGGTTTGAAAAGCAGTCTTTGGCACATCTGCTGCCCGTATTTTCAATTGATGATAACTGGATCTCAGATCAATTTTACAGAAGACACAAGCACCTTGTAACTGATCGAACAAATCATCAATTCGAGGAATAGGATACTTGTTCTTAATAGTTACCTTATTCAGCTGCCTGTAGTCTATGCACATCCGAAGGCTTCCATCCTTCTTTTTCACAAAAAAAACGGGAGCACCCCAAGGGGATACACTTGGTCTAATGAAACCTTTCCCTAACAACTCCTGAAGTTGGGCCTTTAACTCCCTTAACTC
>NC_028645.1:51560770-51561424 GCF_001406875.1 Solanum pennellii | reverse complement strand
CCCTATCACCTGTCTGTCCATTGCCCCTATCATGTTGCGCCGCAGCTGTTCCAGCTTGCCCTCCACCCCGACTGATAGGGTGACCACCATTACCTTGGCCACCACGTCCTCCAGAATGGCGGCCTCTCCCATGACCAGCTCTACCTCTAACCATTGGGGGTCTGTAACTCTGTTTTGGACAATACCTCCTAATATGTCCAGCCTCCCCACATCCATAACAATTCCTTGAGTCAAGCATAGGTCTTTGTGAAGGTGACGAAGTCTGAGGATAACCACCAAACTCAGAAAAAGGCTGACTGGGCTGCGATGGACCCTCAGCTAAAGCCTGCAGGGAAGACTGAATAGGGCGGTTTTGGTAACCTCCTGAACTCTGCCCTCTGGAGTAAGAACCTCTAAATTCACCTCCCTTACGGAACTTCTTAGATGTCGACGCCATGGTGAAGTCGTCTGGCTTCACCCCCTCCACTTCTATCACAAAATCAACCACTTCCTGAAAGGATTTTGCTGCAGCAGCTACCTGTAAGGCTGGAATCCGCAAATCCGACCTCAATCCCTTCACAAAACGGCGAACCCGCTCTTGTGGACTGAACAAAGATGAGTGGCATACCTAGATAGTGCACGAAATTTAGCCTCATAAGCAGCAACAGACATCCT
>NC_028645.1:51494272-51559390 GCF_001406875.1 Solanum pennellii | reverse complement strand
CCCCTTCTTCACCCTCTCTCACTACCTCATCAGTCGGTGGAGGAGGCACTTCCCTATTACTAGTTGGACCAGGTGTTTGTCCTCTTCCTCTAGAGGGCGTCCTCCTGCGACCTCTACCACGACCTCTCGCCACTGCTCCTCCTCGAGCTACGGCCCCAATGGTTGGCTCAGACGTACCCTGTCCTGCCGGAGCTGGTGTTGACACAGTTGTTGCTCTAGTTCTAACCATCTGCGAGATAGAGTGAGGATGTCAGATACCAATTTGTATCACCTAGATACCAATTGGACCCAAGTAATAGCACGAAAGAAAGAAAGAATGGAGTTTTCCTAAAGTCCTCTAGTCTCTCAAAGAAAAGTAAGGGCGCCCCCCTATCGTTCCTCAAGACTCTACTAGACTCGTTCTTCTGTGATGAGACAAACGAACCTAAAGCTCTGATACCAAGTTTGTCACGACCCAAAACGAGTCGCGAGTGGCACCCACACTTATCCTCCTATGTGATCGAACCAACAAATCTAAACCCCAACGTTTACCAATATATCAACCATAATTAATAAAATACAATGCGGAAGACCAAAACTCATTAATATAACCAATAAATAAACTTCTAAAGTATATTACTTATGATCCCCAAAATCTGGAAGTCATCACATCAAGAACATCTATCCTCAAATTACTAAGTCTAAGAGTATTTAAGAACTAAAATAAGTAGAAAGATGGTCCATGTCCGAACTTCAAAGACATCAAGACGTGAAGAAGAGAATCCAGCCCGAGCTAGCAATAATAGCTCACCCTGAAATCTGACGTGCTGAAGACTGGCTAAAGTTGACGACGAGTCGAAGTCAATGGTGCACTTGCTGCACTCCACAAAACAACAAGAAGAAAATAAAAGTAGGGGTCAGTACAAGTACTGAGTAGGTATCATCGGCCAACTCAAAAAAGAAAGCAATATATATATGTAATAATAATGTAAACTCAACCACAATACATAACAGGTGACAATCAACAAGTACAAGAACCATTGGCAAACACACCAAGCACATCTATGAGGACTCAAGCCTCCACACCATACTCATTTGGGAAATAGGTTCTTCGAAATTGAGTATATTAACATAATTCAAGATTACTTCTCTTTATTCTTATCGTGTCGGAACGTGACACTCCGATCCCCTATTGCTACGTGTCGGAACGTGACACTCCGATCCATTATTCCTACCGTGTCGGAACGTGACACTCCGATCCCCTAATGCTACGTGTCGGAACGTGACACTCCGATCCATTATTCCTACCGTGTCGGAACGTGACACTCCGATCCCCTAATGCTACGTGTCGGAACGTGACACTCCGATCCATTATTCCTACCGTGTCGGAACGTGACACTCCGATCCCCTAATGCTACGTGTCGGAACGTGACACTCCGATCCATTATTCCTACCGTGTCGGAACGTGACACTCCGATCCCCTAATGCTACGTGTCGGAACGTGACACTCCGATCCATTATTCCTACCGTGTCGGAACGTGACACTCCGATCCCCTAATGCTACGTGTCGGAACGTGACACTCCGATCCATTATTCCTACCGTGTCGGAACGTGACACTCCGATCCCCTAATGCTACGTGTCGGAACGTGACACTCCGATCCATTATTCCTACCGTGTCGGAACGTGACACTCCGATCCCCTAATGCTACGTGTCGGAACGTGACACTCCGATCCATTATTCCTACCGTGTCGGAACGTGACACTCCGATCCCCTAATGCTACGTGTCGGAACGTGACACTCCGATCCATTATTCCTACCGTGTCGGAACGTGACACTCCGATCCCCTAATGCTACGTGTCGGAACGTGACACTCCGATCCATTATTCCTACCGTGTCGGAACGTGACACTCCGATCCCCTAATGCTACGTGTCGGAACGTGACACTCCGATCCATTATTCCTACCGTGTCGGAACGTGACACTCCGATCCCCTAATGTTACGTGTCGGAACGTGACACTCCAATCCATTATTACTACTTTGTCGGAACGTGACAGTTCGATCCCCTATTGCTACGTGTCGGAACGTGACACTCCGATCCATTCATCTCATTATTTCAGTTCATCAAGCTTTCTTTATGTCAAGCGTCATCTTAATAGAGAGGATTTAAGATTGAAGATTCAACAGTCTCATCATTCTAACCACCACAATTATACGATCACAACATACAAACACACAATCAAGTATATAGAAGACTTTACAATACCACCCAATACATATCAATCGCTATTTAGAGTTTATCTATTAGATAGAATTAAACCGTAACCTACATCCACCGAAGAATCGTGATCGAGTAAGCTATCTCACCAATGCCTTTTGCTTTCCTCTTCGTTCTCTCTTTCTCGCTCGTTCTCCCTCTCTACTTCTTTTTATTTTTCTTCTCCAGATTCTTTTTCTTTTACCCCAATTATCATATAATTCATTATGATAAAAGTAACCCATTATTTATTCCAAGGTTATCTCCTTTAACCCTCCAAGTAAATAAATTATTAAACTTACCCCACTAATTTCATAAAGTTTGTCATGAATAGTCCAAAACACCCCTTTAAAACTTTTAGCAGAAATCAGACCCAGTTAGGTTTACGCAACTTGTGACGGCCCGTCGTATCTGCGACGGTCCGTCCTGCAGGTCCGTCACAAAGATCAGAGAGTCGAATTCAGTAAAGAGGTTTGTGACGGTCCGTCGTGTCTACGACGGTCCGGCCTGCAGTTCCGTCGCGAAGTTCAGAGAGTCGATCTCAGTACCCAGATATCAGAGTTGAAGTGTNGTATTAAACTTACCCCACTAATTGCATAAAGTTTGTCTTGAATAGTCCAAAACACCCCTTTGATACAGAATTCCGACCCAGTTAGGTTACGCAACCTGTGACGGTCCGTCGTCTCTATGACGGTCCGTCCTGCAGATCCGTCACAAAGTTCAGAGAGTCGATCTCAGTACCCAGATTTTCAGAGTTTAAGTGTTTTTGAATGAAGCCCCTCGACGGTCCGTCGTGCCTATGACGGTTCGTCCTAGTTATCGTCAGGGTAATGAGAAAAGTAGCATAAGAAAATTCACAAGTATGGGACGACGAAATCCATCACGGGCCGTCGTGACCATGACGGTCCGTCGCGTGGTCCGTCGACCCAGTCAGTTTTTATCAAAAATAATCTTACTGCTCGAATCGACTAAACAGGTCGTTACACCCTTTGTGTTACAAGGGTCTATTAAGAGCTTGTTGAGAACTTGGGTGTTACTGAATGTTACAATTAAGAGCCCGCCATGTATGCAAATCAGACCTTCTTCTTTGACACAACCTCGACATGTATAACCTACACTCAGATCTTTCTTTCTCTTTTCATTACAATTGTTCACTCAAGAGTCTACAAAGTTTTATGAAAGATAAAATAAGATTATAATATAACTCCAAGTGAAGTGCGTAATTCACAACAAAGTCTAGGCGAGGATTATATAGTATTTTAGGAATGCTGTTGTTAAGGTTTATCTTAATCAAGGATAATTGACATATTCCTTGATTTAGGCAATTTGATGATTCATGTCCATTTCAAATATGTGCATGGTAAATCACTTATCTATCCTGCTTGATTTTGCTAGCTTGATTCTTGTCTTATCAGCAGATCTTGAGTCCTTAACGTGCTTTGCTTCTCCATCTTGCTTAACTTGTTGGCTTTATTTCTTTCCTTGATCTTGTTAGCATATTTTGGATATTTGATTTAATTTGCGTTTCTGCCTTATATTGATAAGTTGATATTATCTTGTCAATCAAGATGAGTTGTATGTTGGATTTGGCCATCTATACATTGATTCTAATTCCGTAGATTGATGTATTCCTTTCTATTAATTTAACAAATGTTTGTTTCCATCTTGGTGTTGTCTAGAAATATCACTTCCTTTTTTATTTAAAAGTCTTTATGAATTAATTGTAAGGATCAGAATATATTGCTTTCCATGTTGATTCTAATTCCGTAGATTGATGTTTTCCTTTCTATTAATTCAAAAAATATTTGTTTCCATCTTGGTGTTGTCTGGAAAGATCACTTCCTTTTTTATTTCAACATCTTTATGAAGTAATTTTAAGGATTAGAATATATTGCTTTCCATGTTGGTGTTTTTTTGCTTGGATCATTTCCATATAGGACCTCCATGCCTGCAAGAATTATGAGTAGTAAGTTAATTGTCATTTATCATAATTTACATAACATTTAGAAGCTAACAATCTCCCCCTTTTTGATAATTTTGCAATTAATTCATAATTGTAAATGGAGTATGGAAAGATAATGATACTTCCTTGAGATATTGAAATATGTGTAGCTCCCCTTATATATGTGATTCCTCCTTCCTTGAAGGCTTGAGGAAGGAAAGTGTCGAACTTTGAACTTGGTTCCCTTCTCATTAAAAATTGTGGTGACAAATTGTCTCCCCCTTGGCATAATGAAAAGAACCAAAACACCAAATATAAACTGGTAAAAGCAACTTAAAACAAATTAATCCTCCAGAAGGCAGAATTAGGGAACTAACAAGTCCTAAATGAGCAGTTAAAATAAGAAACCACAACTCAAAGGCCCGTGATCACCCAAAAAAAATTCAGGGATTTTAATCAAATTTGTGCAAAAAGAGTAATACCAAGAAAGTCTCGAAGGAGACAAAATATATCCTAAAGTAAAGGGTTGGTAAAAATATCGGTTAACGATTCTCAGAATCAACAAATTGGAGCACAAAATCACTATTTTCAACATGATCGCGAATAAAAAGAAGCTTGATATCTATGAGTTTGCCGCTAGAATGATGCACGGTATATTTCGATTGACTAATAACACTAATATCATTGCAAAAATAGGTACTCCCTCAAAGGATAAATCATAGTCGAGGAGTTTATTCATCAACCAAAGTAGTTAAGTGACACAACTTCATACTGTCAAATACTCAGATTCAGTAGTTGAGAGGGCACAAAGATTTATTTCCAGGGAATTAAGAGATTTTCCCAAAAATTGGCATGTTCGGCTTGTGCTTTTTCTGTCATTTTTATCACCTGCAAAGTCAGCATCTGAATATCCAATTAAATCAAAGCTTTCAGAAAAAAAGGATACCATAATCACATATCAGATGTTCCAATGAGACATCGAATAATTTGTTTCATAGTGGTGATATGTGATTCCATTGAAGCTGATTGAAATTGTGCACATTTGCAAACGCTAAACATGATGTCTGATCGAGTATCAGTGAGATATAATAGAGACCAGATCATTGCTCAACAAAGTTTTTCGGTAACTTCTTGTCCTGTTGTATCAAATTCAAGACAAGTGGAGGGACTCATGGAGTTCCAGAGGCTTTACCCTTTTCCAATCAAAAATTCTGATCCAGTCTTTTTGCATACTTACCTTGATTTATAAAAATTGCTTTATCTAACTAGATTTATTCTGAATAACCAATCCAATTTGACCAATTTTGTTCTTGTTTCTAAGACACATCTTCCAATTGCTTCATCAATTAGTTTTAATCCATTAGAGATATGAGAGCTAATGAAGCTTGTTTCTTGATAAAGAATCTAGTCTTGATTATTTATCTGGTTTTCCAAAAATTATGTTTTCAAGATAGCTGGAGTTGTGTCTCCATTCTTTGGGAATGTTTACTTCATCGAATGGATTAGTTGAATCTACTTCTGCAGTAGGTGGCTCTTAAGTGAATTTTTCAGTGGATACATTTGGAACCTCGTCTGCTGGTTTGGATGTATCAATTTCATTATCACCTACTTCACTTTCATGCATCATTGGATTAGTGTCATCAAATACAACATGGAAAAATTCTTCAACATTTATATTTCTTTTATTAAAGACTCACAAGGACTTGCTAATAGGTGCATAACCTAGAAAAATACCTTTGTCCCTTTTTGGATAATTTTTTCTATGATAGTTCATACCATTATTGTTGACGAAGCATTTGCATACAAAAGGATGGAAATAGCTGATGTTACATTTCTTTCCTCTCCATAGTTTATAAGAAGTCTCTTTAGTATGTGTCTGATAAGACACCTGTTACAAAAATGTTACATTTCTTTCCTCTCCATAGTTTATAAGGAATCTCTTTAGTATAGGTCTGATAAGACACCTGTGAGAAAAATGTCACAAGCAGTATCTTGTAATGACCATTTTTTCCTTTCTACGACTCTATTTTGCTGATGTGATCTGCTTCTTTACGTGTGCAACTTTTCAATGCCATATCCAAGGATCGCCTGGGATTATACTAGATCACATGTTGAGTTGAGGGTGATAGTTCCAACTCTAATTACTTCTCCTTTTGCGTTATCTCTAAATCTAACAAATCCTTAAGCAATACTTTTAATAGTTTAAAATTTTCTCTCTTTCCACACATGTGTTTGAAGCATCCATCCATATTCCATTCTTGTAGGTTATTCTGGTATGCTCTTGCAAAACAAGTAGATTAATTTCTTTTTGTTACCCAAGTATTCTTGTATCCTTGAGGGTTAGGATTAAGAACTTTTGGTCTCCAAATCCATTTTTCAAAATAAAGCTTCCTACAGTTAAAAGATTTGCGACCAATGCCACTACAAGTATAACTAGAGAAATTAATGGCAGTTTCAGTAGAATGATAAGAGGAATTATATATAAGTATTTTGGATCTATTGGAACTCTAATTAGAAGGTCTTCTCTTGTTGAAAGTAGTTTTGTTATATTTGATAGAGTTATGACTAGAAGATTTCCATATATTGTTCAGCTGCACTTTTACTTTTTTCCAATTCTATGCTAGTAAGTCGACTTGAATCTGACTAGCTTCAAGAAGAATCCCAATCTCTCTTTTCTTGAGCAATCTTATTGTATGCATCAATTACTTTTTGTAATTCATCAGTAACCATATCCAAAGAGTTTTGTAAGTCATTATAGTTAGAACATGTAAAAGATCTTACCTCAGTTGTTTCACTTAGTGCCATGAATTATATGTTGGTAGATTCAGTATCATCATCTTCAGATATTTCTCCTTGACGTCAGGCTTCGTCATTTCTTCGATTATTCCTCCTTTGTACGGGGAAGTTTTGTTTGATATGTTAGATTTTCCACAATAGCAGCAACGATCATCATTTCTTTTGAATTTATTACTATTGAATTCCTATAAAGGTCTCTCACTTCTTTGTCTAAACATTCATTTGACTCCACTATTTATGAGAGTCATTCCATCACTTTGATATTCATCGATTTCCTCTCCAATGTCAGATGTCTCAGCCGTAAATGTCACGGTCTTCATTTTATCATTCTTGGTTTAAATGTTAATATGATTATGTTCATAGGCTATTAGGTTGCCTCAAAGTTCATCGTATGTCATTTTTTGAAGATTTTCATCTTCAAGAATGGAAACTTTTGTTTCCATCGAGTTTTCTAACTTGTAGTGCATTTGACACACCATTCCAATTGATTTGAGTTTGCACACAATTTTACAGAATCTCGAGAACATGGATTGAACATTTTCATCAACGGCCATTTTGAACCACTCATTTTCGTTTACAAGTGAACTAATCCGAGTTTCCGTAACTTAGTAGTTCCTTCATAAGTCACTTCTAGTTTGTCCCATTTTTCTTTCGCAGTTGCACATGTTGATGCTTTTTCATATTCTACTCTACTCACTACACAATATAACAAACTTATAACTCTAGCATTAGTTTTAATTACCTCTGGTTGTTCCTTAGTGATATCGAATAAATTTTCAGTGCCATTTTTTTCAGTCAGTCACGGAATAGGCTTAAGGATCTTGTTGATTACTATCCATGCTTTATGATCATTTGAAGAGACAGAGATTCTAAATCTCTTTCTAGTGAGTTAATGTTGTCCATTAAAGTATGGTCGGTGTGAGGAATGTTCATCTCGAAGTAACGTGTCAGGAATATGATAATGTGTCATTGAATCTTTGCTCACGTGTGGTTAAACAGTGAAGTAGTGAGACCTGCTCTGATACCAAAAGTCAATAGGAGGGGGGTGAATTTAAATTTTCTTCTGTACACTTTCTTGTCTTGTCACTCGACTCACCTTCATGTTAGTAAAAAAGATAAACAATGATAATAACTTGTAGTAAGTAAATAACACAGAGTGTGTTATACTAGTTCGGAACCCCAATGTGGTTCCTAGTCTAGTCCCCTTGGGTTACAAGGGTTTCCTTAAGATCTTATTGAAAAATTGAGTGTTGTAGAATGTTATGATTAAGAGACCGTCTGACATGCAAATTGGACCTTCTGCTTTGACATAACCTTTACGTGTATAACCTATACTCAGATCTTTCTTTCTCTTTTATTTAAAATTGTTCACTCAATGGTGTCCAGAGTTTTATGAAAGATAAAAGAAGATTAAAATATAAGTTCAAGTGAAGTGCGTACTTCACAACTAAGACTAGCCGAGGATTATATAGTATTTGATGACTGCTCTTATTAAGGAATAACCCAAGGGATTTTTATCTTAATCAAGATAATTGGCATATTCCTTGATTTAGGCTATTGGGTGATCCATGTCCATATAATATATGTGCATGGCAAATTTCTTATCTATCCTACTTGATTTTGTTGGATTAATTCTTGTTTGATCAACAAATATTGAGTCCTTGAAGTGATTTGCTTCTCCATCTTGCTCAACTTGGTTGGCTTGTTTTCTTTCCTTGTCTTGTCAGCATATTTAGGATCTTTGACTTAATTTGCGTCTCTTCTTTATATTGATAGCTTGATATTATCTTGACAATCAAGGTGAGTTTTATGGTTGATTTGGCCATCTGTATATTGATTCCAATTCCTTAGATTGATGTATTCCTTTAGATTAATTCGATAATATATTTGTTTCCATCATGGTGTTGTTTGCACAGATCACTTCCTTTTTTATTTTATGTCTTTATGAAGTTATTGTAAGGATCAAAGAATATTGCTTTCCATTTTGGTGTTTTTTTTGCTTGGATACTTTCCTTATTCGATCTCCATGCGTGCGAGAATTATGAGTAGTGAGTTAAGTGTCATTTATCAGAATTTACATAACATTAAGAAGCTAACTGGGTTAAGTTGCTAAGCTTTTCTACCATAAGGACATGATATTCCTAAGAAACCTGAAAGCACATTTTATGCAATGTATGAAAGGCATCTCATACTACCCTTCACACTTAGCATAACCTTCAAGTCATCTTGGTCATACTCACCCTCCTTTGGCCTCATTATTAACTTAACTCTCTTAACTAAGGAAATCTCTCAACTTTAGTGAATTATAACTAGGAGGGCATCTAAATTACAATTATATACCAAGACTTCTGTTTAATAACCCCTACTAATACTCGTGCAATGCATGCATATAACCCCATAATTGTATTCATTTTTATGTACCACTTTTAGGTCCTCATACTAATACTTCTTACTTTGGAACCTAGTTCCTCTTTTTAACTTTAGAACACTAGGAGGTACTCTCTTAAGCACATCTAAGTTTATCAATAACTTGAACCCTATCAGATACTACATTAGTATGTCTAATTTCATTACTAGCATGGACAGTATGAGATTCTACCTTAAGCATTTCTAAGTCCACTTATACTCTTGAACACTATGAGGTACTTAACTAAATAACTCTTAGTTCAATTATTCTTTGGAAAACTATGAGATGCTTCTTTAAGCATGTCTTAGTTTGTTGGATATGGAAATTGCTACTACGAACATTGACACAACTATGTGAAGGATCACAACTCATGAGACCTAACTTTGGGAAAACCTACACCTACTACGTAAGAGTTCCCCCTTCGAGTTGGATAGTCCTAACATCAACAAGGTGCGGTTCTCCTTTCTACTTGAAGTTTGGACCCTATATTGTGTGACACTCCATCTCACCTTCAATATGTACTTGGAGTCGATCATACTCCCCAAGGTTTACTTGTAAGACTTTCCTAACATTCATCGCTCATGAAAGTATGTCCTTGACAATCAATCCATGTTCAACTGATTCTATCACTTTATCTTTCAAGCATTCGCAAGGAAGGTTAGGTTAGTATAGGCCTTTCACCACAGTTCTGCCTATCATACTTCTGTTCTCATTAGACTTTACAATCAAAGACTTAGAACATATAGTTGGTCATATTAGCATCTCTATAAAGCCTAAGTTATCAACATTCTTAACAACTTTACAACATATAAACATCTTATGAACCTAGATTACAAGGAATTCAATCAGCTTATTCCTTACTAGCTGATTCTAGTCATAATTCACCTTAAAGGTTAAATTCCAACTTTACAACTCAATATCAATCTTAGTCACTTAGTTTAAGTTCAATTCATGATTATGTGTTTCTAACCTTGAACAATTACTACTCTTGACACTTATCAAGAAGATTACTCATGAACATTCGATTTCACCTCTAATGGCATCAACCCACAAATAACACATTGATCAATTTAGACTAGGGTTTACCATAGAAATCAGATGAATTCATCATAATATTACTATAAAATATTGTTAAATCAAATTAGGTATCATCCACTAGATTGGACTCATACCCACATCCTACCCACAATTTAAGAATAACCCTAGTTAAATTGGATTTTTTAATCCACAAATGGGGGATTACTAAGGGGGATCTATAGTTATTAGTACCAATAGATGAAAATCTAAGCATACTTTAATCAGTTCCTTAGCACAAGCCTTTAGCAATGGAACCTTTGCTCATGACCTTAGCTTCAAGCCCTAGCTTCTTCTTCGATGGGGTTTTCTAAAGAGAGAAGTGATTGGCGGTTTTAATTCTAAATAAGTTAGTTGGGGTGGTTAATAACTTAGAATAATTTATAGAGGTGAATAAAACTCATATAAAATGACCCCATTAATTAACTAATTAAAAAGGAAATTACTAAATGACTCTTCACCAGGCAACCCCTTGCTACGGGCCACACCCCTCTTCACGAGCTATCAAGGGTACCACGGCCCCTGGTGGTGCCCATGGTCCCTTGAATAGTGGCTCCCATCAACTTTCTAAGCTCCGAAAATAATAAGGAATGACCACAAGCCATGGTCATGACCGCTGGCAGTGAAGTGGCTTGTGGTCCCTTGGACAGTAGCTAGTCCTCAAGGCTTTCTCTCCCAAAAGACTAAGGGGTCTTTAGGGAACCCTTCATGGAATGTGGAAAATAGCACTGGTCATGAAGTTGGTCGTGAACTATGGGTCAGTACATAGCCAAGGTTAGGCAGTCGTAGCCTTTGGCTTAGGCTTTGCCCCTTGTTTTTGGCATTTTCCCTTGCAACCCTATACCAAACCCTGGGTGGTCATCTAACTTACAGGACCTAACACATACCTTGATGTTTAATCACTAAACCGCACATTATAAGAACGTAAATTCTAATCTATGAATCTATTACTCATACATCAAATCTTAGAACCCTAGCTTGAGGCTCTAGCTAGATCTACTAGTTTCCGGGGTATTACACAAAGTTCCATTACCAATTATGTTTTGATGTAAGATTCTACTTGAGTCAACTTCAAACAACAATATCTCCTAGAATATAAGGTATTATATAGACCATAACCTATCAAATTAAATGTATTTGAATATTCTTTCCAACTCCACAAAATTTTGCAACAATAAAAGTTTTGAGTATAATGTTATGACAATTTTAGTAACCTAATACATTGCAATGATGAATCACCCGATAGAAAAACATTAAAAATGATCATTTTTGTATTTTAACTCTAAGAAAACCCTAACAGAATTTTTTTTACTAACATCAGGCCCAAAAGAATCAAGATTTCTTCTCTTAATCCCCCATTGTCTTCTCGTTCAAACCCTAAATCAAAACCCTAAGGAAATACCACAGCATACTACTTCCATTCAAGATTCTTTCATTCTTTTTCTAGATTCTTCTTCAAGGTAAGTCCTTCTCCAAGAATGTTATTCTTTCCAACTTACATTCCTTCATAGAATTATTAATAATTAATGAAAATAATAATTCTTGATTATACAGTTTCAAGAAACTAATTTAAGAACCTTAAGAAATGTTTTCGTGATTGTTCTCCTACAAGATAGGTTTCAAGCCTTCTAATCAAATCCTTTTTTCAAGATTCTTCAAGAAACTTATTCTTCCAGGTATGTAAAGTTATTCATAATGTATGGATAATTCGTTCTCATGCCCTACATATCAATTCACTCAGTAATAAGTTGAATATATGATTCTTCCCTCACTTCTGTGAGATTCCTATATTATGAGATAACAATACTTTATGCGTTGAAATTCCTGAATTACTGTTCATTCTTGGAGTATCACATGAAATGTATATATATATATATATATACATATATATATACATATATATATATATATATATATATATATATATACGTCATGATATGTCATCACTATTTATTTAGTATGACTACTCGATCATCAACGATCAAATCATAATATGATTTCAAATATAGTGCTCATGATTAAAACCTAAATATTACTTATGTCAAGAGTTTGAAAGAAACTTTAATGGTCTCGAATGTATCATACATGTTTTAAGTGAATGTTTTGAGAAGGGTATTTTTATAGAATGAATCAAATGATTTCATATGCACTATTTGACAATCGAGAAAAAGGAAGAGTATGATTAATGTTTCAGAAAAGTAAAAATCCCGTTCTTTTGTAAATGGTAATTGAGAAAAGCGAAAAGTAAAGTAAAGTAAAACTCCCTTTGTTTGTAAAGGGTGATTAAGAATAAAGTATATTGAAAATTTTAAGAGTAGTATCTAGCATTGAATTGGATAAGAATCTTTTATAACTCAAAAGTCCTAATGAAATACAAAACATAGGATAGGATAGCATTGATTTTCGTGCGACTTCTCACTACCTCTCAGAAATCATATTCAATGAATCCACAATTACAATATCATGTTATACCCCAACAAGGTATATGATGGCCCTTGAAACGTGGGAGAAACATTTTATTCTTTCTAGGCTCATGGTATTATTTTTATATTACTTTTATTGCATATCTTATTCTAAAGCTCAAATGGTTTTCACTTCGTCTTCATGTATTGATTCAGTTGAGTTACTTTCATTCATTCAATTGAGTTATCTGCTTATTCACCCGTATTACATACTTTTGGATATTTACAGATGTCATTCAACATGCATCATATTATGATGTAGATACTGGTTTCAGGATCATCAACATGCATTTCATTGAGATCGCTTTGCACTTCAGCTATTTTATGTGAGCCTCATTGCATTCTGGGGACTTCACATTTATTTTCTTGTCAGTTGTCTTGAGATGTCGTGGGTCTTACACCGACACCCATCTTTAGTAACATAGACTTCAAAGATTGATAGATTTGAAGAGTCTTTAAGTAATTACTTTTCATTGAGAGGCTTTTGCAAACAATTATACTTATATTATTGAAAACTTAACAAACAACTTGTGTTGACTTCTTACTTTGAGCTTGAATGTTCAAAAGTTGTGTTTTAAGACTTTTATCGCTTGACTAAGCCTTCCTATAAGTAGTCAGTTAGGGCAAAGTTAGTTTGGGGACCAATCATGGCTCGAGTGTTGGCCACGTGAAGGTGTAGGCTTGAGGCATGACAAAATTTGTATTAAAGCACTGAGTTCAAGTGTCCTACACTATCCATGAAGTAGTGGCAATAGGATCTTATTTATGGCTGTGACATGTGTGAGGATGCCACTACTATATATAAGGAACTACATAACCTTAAGAAAACTTTACCTTTTTCATACTCTAAATCATGCAATAGAATTGTGTCATAAGGAACTTATTCAAAATCCTACGATTCACAAATCCATTTGACTACCTCTCATACTCAAGGTGGTTGAAAACCAAAGTCAGATCCTTATCGATGCATAACTCTCATAAAAAAATCTTGAGAAAGTCATGAGATTGTAGAGGGGCTTCAGAGAAGCCTATGAATGAGCTTAAGAATTTAGATTCGAAAGAATGCACTCTTATTCATATAACTCATGCATTCAAGCTTAAAATGAGATGTACTCTTCGATTCTCTTCTTTTAAATCTTGATTTAGATAATACCGTTTAAGAGGGGAGTGTATTTTAGAATGTGTGGGTAGTATTTCAACCAGAAGCTAGTGTGATTTGAGATATTATCCCGTAGTAGTAGAAGTTCGCATAGATAGAAGAATGGCCGTAGAGGTATAGTAATCTAAGAAAGGCATATAGTGATGAGGCAAATTATGTTGTTGCAGTCACGCACCATGTAATTTATTAACGAGTATTTTTTCCTTATGTATAGACTAATAAATTATTATTTTATATAGATTTCATGATACAAGGCATAGTAATAGTCATTAGTCAGGATATTTTAAGAGTATATATACTTTAACTAGAAATAAGTTTATATAGATGTGCCATTATGCTAGTGAAAACCAAGTATAGGTGTTGAATAGAAGAACAAAGTTTTCATGAGGAGATAGGTCTAAGCTAGGCATATTATCATTGAAGGGATAGCCCATCGTATTTAAATAGATATATAAAACTAATCAGTCAATGATATGTAGTGAATGGATAAATTGTACTTAGGTTGTGAAAGGAAATGTAACGATAATTTGTAAGTACGTAAATTGAAACATAAATATTGACTACTTCTCATGAGGTCTTAGCGGGTGATTGTTTCCTAGTTTTATGTAGTAGTTATCAGTAAATCATGCATGCAAGAAATTATATGATATTCGTATTTAGTACTAGACACTAAACTTTAATTAGATAGCAGTGTCATGAAGAAAAAAGATAGCAACATGATGGTCATGATATAAGTTTTGGAATCTGATCTAGTAGATATGACATAGAGTATGTGAGGAATTAAGATGTTAGGTGCAATGAATGTGTGTGGTACAAGTATGGGATTCTGAATTAAAGATGAGAGCAATAAAGTGTGACGAAGTCGTTAGAATAACTTGAGCATTAAGAGGTGTACCCAAGATCATTTGAAGTTAGACGGGCATCCAATTAAGATTATGATTTTTCATGTGTGCCTATATAGTATATTTGAGCTGTCAATGTGGAACTAGTTGATGTAAGTATTATTTATACGTTAAGAGTTAGGTTAAGAAGCTTTATATTTCAATGTAGTTAATAGTTATAGAAAGTCTTTTATAAAAGTCAAAAGAAGTTACAAGAAGCATATGAGAAAGAAGACTTAGAAAGAATTGTAGTGCATGTGCATGGAGAGTTCAGTAGCTATAAGATTCACATGTTCTTACTAAGACAATCAAATATAGCTAGTTTAGATATGATTGAATAGATCCATAGCTTTAAAGTATGAGCTTCCGGACCTAAAGGGCAGATGATAAGATGAAAATAATGTCAAATGTTAAGGATTAGAATATTATGTGTTCATAAAGATTAATAATGTTATATTAATCCATTCATACATGATAAAAATCAGAATATTATGTGTTCACAAAGATTTATAATGTTATATCAATCCATTCATACTCTAAATGTATTCTGCAATGTTCATTCTTTCAACATCATGTTGTTATTACTAATTTCATGATTGTGTCTATGACCTTTGCTCATACACTTCATGTAAATTCACATCTATGCTCAGTTCTCAAAAAGAGTAGCAAAGTCTTTAGACCATTGATCTCAATCGTACTTCATATAGTTATGGATATCAGCCTCATGATATCAACCCATTCATATAAGCACTTATGTCTCGTAAGTGTGCTCAGTCTCACAAATCCACGATTTATTCAGCATTTCTAGAAACATAATTCTACATCATTCATATTATTATATCTGATTTTTCAAATCAATCATGCTTATGATCTTTCGCTTTAATTTTTTCAGTGATCCCTTTATAGTTGTGTTAATGATGGTGATGATGAGTAGTTATTTAAACGAACAGGATTGCAAGTGTTGATAAAAATTAAAGTTATCATTCTATCACTCAAGGCATCATATTCTCATTCTTATTTCGGGCACATATATCATTGCTTTACGTCTAATAGCTTCTGATAGAGTGTGACTCCGTTCAAAATCATATTGTTCTCAACTTATATGCTACATAGAGTCCCAAACTTTTAGTATGAATAGGCTCATCCAATGTTACTAGGAAAGTTCAAGAGTCAGAAAGATAGTAAGAGTAACTCCTTTCCCTTCCATTGTAACAACCCTCAAAATGAAATTGGACAAGCAAAACCCTATCATGAGTTTTATGATTCAATAAGGTGTTAAAATGATGAATTATAGACTTAGAAGTCAGTTTGAAGAGTTAGAAAGTCAAAAATTGAAGGACGACCAAGACATTCGGAAACTAGCCTTGTCTGTACTAGTGTATCCTTGTTTGTTATATATGTTTTTAGGTACTATTTGGAGTCTAAAATCAGCGGGGATGACCCTAAGACCTGCAGGTACATGTTTAAGGTCGAAACGTCTTGCTACGACTCCGCAAGGACCACCCTAGGGGTGCTTGAAGAGAATCCAACCTTGGGCCAACAAGCTGCCCAAGGCAGCAAAAGAATGTGCTTAGGAGAATGCAGTCTGCGTCGCGGACATGGTTCACCAAGGGACAAAGTTTTTGTCAGTGTCACAGACTCTACTATCTCAAAATTTATTTCCAAATATCTTGTGGGCACTGATCCGCGTCGCGGACTTGTTTCCCTATGATAACTCCAAATATTCAAGTTATGTTTGACTTGTTTAAAAAGGTCCTAATAATGTGGGGTATTTTCGGTATTTTGGGGCTGTGTTATACATTAATATAAGTCATTATACACCCATTACCATAACCAAAACCCCAACCCTCAGTTAGAATCAAAAAAATTATAAGATCTCCTCTCTTTCAAAAATTCTCTCTCTAGTAAATCCTCCATTGATGAACCTCAAGCTCCAAGGAAGATGGCAAAATTCTTCAAGTTTCTAACCCTAATTTCGTGGTCTTTTTTATCTAAGATATTGTAGTTCATCCTTGATTCCTATCTCATTCAAGGATCCAATCCCAAGGCTTTTCAACAAAAGGTTTCAAATTCCAATTTCTTCTATTTTGAATTCTAAGCATGGGTGTTTTCATGAAAAGTTTTTAATGTATGGAATATGTTGTTATCAATGTAAAGTGATGGTTTTATGATAAAAATCTCAATGGACCAATGATCATGCAAATTCTGAAATTTTGACTTATGAATTGGGTTTGATGAATATGATTAGATAATGTCAGAGTTGTGATTTCCTTATGTTATATTGTGATTATCTACTGTCACTTATGCCTTATTGTGATGAAATATTGGAGACTTGAGAAAAGGTGGTGAAAGCTTGGATGAAGGGTAAGTTGATGTATATTGTCTAGTTCTTGTTGAATTGATCTTTAGTGGTACGGTCCACTTATGGTGGCGGTCTTTACTTGATGTACAAGATTATATATGTGATTTGTGATTATGGACTTGAAGGCATTGAATGTGAAGTAGAATGAGGTTATGATGAATATGCATGTGATGTCTTATGAAGTTGTGCATGTGTTTCTTGAAGTTACTATGTCTATATGAAGTATATCTATATATAAAGCATGATAGTGTGTGAATTATGATGAATGTAGTAAGATTATGTTTAGAAGTTAATGTATGAATAATGGTGGTTATGTGAAAGGTGTTCTGATACGCTCAAATTTACTTCTCGAAAAGAAGTAAAAGCGGTCGTATCAAGTACAGAACCCAACTATGAAGTTGGGGTCGATCCCACGAGAAAAATGATTTAGACTTAACTTTAACCTATTATTACTTCTATTTAGTCAAGTCCTTTCCAAGAAACTAGTAACAAAATGGGGGGTTTTAAGCAATAAATGTAATTAGTTGTTTCTAACTAAATAAGTAACAGGTTCAAAAATTTGATTTTCATCAAGTAATGAGAGTAACTAGGGCTAAAGTGTTCCCCACAGGTTCATAACGCGGTAATTCTAACTATAACAATCCTTTCCTAGTAGCTTACATGCAAAGTGGTAAGTTATGTATCCCTAATTCCTTGGTCCGGCAACTAGGGAATTTCACTCAGCACCTTAGCCCGGCTACGTGTGTATGCTTTACTAAACCTTACCTTTACCTCATGTCAAACATCATAATCGTTGTTTGTCTTAGTTGTTACTTTGCACCAACCGACACTAGCCTATTAGATAGCATATACTAAATTTACGTTTATAATTATTTTCTTATTATCTATCTCCTTGGTCAGGCAAGTAGAAATAAGACAAATTCTAACGCGTGCACTCATTAAAAAGACTTCTAAACGAAAGAATTATCAATACATACAAGACATTATTCGAGAATTGTTATTTTAGCTAGATTTTACCTAGTTATTTACTCATGGTTCCTACAACCGTAGTTATGGAGTTTACTTAATAATCACACAATTCATATTAATTAAATAAGAATTCACGCTTACTTTGATAAGATTGAAGAAAATTCAGAAGATTACTTGAATTAATCAAAAACATGCAACAAAAGATTCCGTTAAAATAAAGTAATTTTCACAAAATCCCAAAATTCAACACTTTAGAACAATAAAAGTAGAAAATATCCAAGAGACTAACTCCAAAAATGAGGTTTTTACAAGTATTTATAATAATAGAGTCTTAACAAGAGAGGAAAACCTATTAAGGAAAATATGCCCAAAAACTCGTCTGAGTCGACGACCGGAGCGACGGACCGTCAAGGTCATGTCGGACCGTTGAGGCCCTCTGTTGTTCTACACTTAACTTCTTTTTCTGCTGCTCTCTTCACCAACTTTCTGTTACCATTGACAAACATGGATGATGGTCGTTGCATGCATGACGGCCTGTCAATGGCTTTCGTTCTTCCATACATAGAATCTTTTGAACATCGGTACAGGGTCTACTTTCTTTTAACATTGTCGTATGTGCAGGACGGTCTGTCGTGGCTATGACGGTCTGTCGTAGCAATGACGGTCCGTCGAGAGCCTCCATTTCCTAACACTTAATCAGAATTCCCCATCTTCCTTTAGCAACCTTTTTCTTCGTACGACGGTGGCCACCTATAGACCATCGATGGCTCCGTAGGTCGTCACTTCTGCAATTTTCAGCACAATTCTCTCACGTTCTCCTTTTGGAAAGATTTCCTGCAAACAAAGAGAAAACTACATTAAAACCAATACAAAAAGTCCTTAGATACACACTAAACTTAGGAAAAAGCATTCGAAATACCGTGAAACGACGGTACATCAACACCCTCAACTTAAATTCATTGTTTGTCCTCAAGCAATGCACAATGACTCACCACAAAATTTTTGTACAAGAGTATCCTTATTTTAGCTTTTTGCAATAATCTGGCTATCGATCCGAATTATTTTCAAATTGATTTATGCCTGATTTCACTATTAGGCCTTGATCATATGGATCACACCATGACACATACTCACCACACACCGACACCTATTGTTTTGATCTCTCACTAAGGTACCATTTTTCCGGTATTGGAACTACTGTCCTCAATTCAAAACAACATCCTCATTTTTTACACAATTATTTTAGTTTGTGTATAAGGATTATTTTATTCAACACTCACTCTTAGAAAAACTTCTCACCTCATTTATAATTGTTGCCATAGGCTTTACCTTATTTTCACTACTTTAATTTTACAATAATGCACTCTTAGGATCACGATAGGACTTTCTTATCTTGTAACTTAGGCTCAGGGTCATGTAGGGTACATTTGGAAATGTTTTAGTGACTTGTTGCACTCCTTGACATAATTGCTAAGCGTCCTACCTTTTTATCGTTTCATTCTGCCCTTTTTCTCAATTTTCTTTCAACTTGCTATTTTCCCTTCTTTTTCCTTTTGTGTTAGTGACTCCTCTCTTTTCTTATATTTTTAAATGTTAATTTTTTTTTCACTTTGCTTTCAATTTTTCTTGAGTCACTTTTCTTTCGTTCTTTTTCTCTCTTTATTCTTTCAACCCCACTTTCAAGATTATTCCTCATAATAGCCACCCTCAATGGCTTTGCCATGAGTTAAGGTACACAATACCTAAACTTGGGATAGGGACACGACAAGGTTGTTTTCTGCATTAGCCACCCGAAACTTATGCTTTTGGCATAAGCTGAGGTGCACATGTCCAAGGAGGGACCAAGGACAACACATTATTTCTAGAAAAGATCAGTTGGGGTGAAAAAGAAAGGTCTATTTTAAGCTCAAATCGTTTGAATCAAGAAGGGATTAATTTCACTTGGTTTTCTGTTATTTAGGCTAAAGATTGGCTATATTGAACAAGGGCCTATGATCCTTTCCTAATTGTCCATTACAACTTACTTTTAGCAGGACTAACCATGCAAGTTCTAACTCAGTACAAATAGTGGACTATCCAAATTTTCCTCATACTCACTTGACATCTCATTACTATACTAGATTATCATACACCTAGTTCGATTCTTAGATTTAGGGTGATGCAGTGGTGTATCTCTATGTCATACTTAGAGCCACACATTTATCAGTTACTGTGCCTAGTCAGGCAACATTTTCTTTAAATCAGGATATCATTTTATTTATCCATCATGCTTCAGATTCAATTTCTATACTATGTACAAAAGATACCAACATGCCGGTTCAACAATAAAAATAACTAGTCTCTTGGGGAAAAAGAACACAGGCAAGAAAACCCCAAGATAGGATCGCGAGTTGGGCTACTCATACTTCATCCTAGCATGCACTTTCCAATTACCCCACCCCCAGCAAAAAGACATGCAATTTCCCCAATGCATAAAAGTATATAAAATAATGTGGTAGGTGAAGCAAACTTGAGGCGCAGAGCGCCGGCGATCAACAAGCTGGCGGGTCCGGTTGCCCGGAAATTGCTCCTTCTGTAGTCGGTACACCCTCAATAGTGTCCTCGACAACAACAACACCATCAGTAGTGATC
This sequence comes from Solanum pennellii, assembly GCF_001406875.1. Classification (NCBI taxonomy): domain Eukaryota; kingdom Viridiplantae; phylum Streptophyta; class Magnoliopsida; order Solanales; family Solanaceae; genus Solanum; species Solanum pennellii. The sequence goes on along the minus strand of NC_028645.1, from coordinate 51,538,472 downwards.
CTCTCAGCCTCAACAACTCTTGAGCTAGATGCCCCAACAGCCAACTCTATAGCCCTCAACTAGAGGGCCTCCTCATCAATAAGCGAGGCTCTCCTCCAATCCTCCAACTCATGGCGCTCCTTCTTCTAAGCCCGGGACTCATACTCATCTCTTTTCCCGTGCCTCTTTGCACGTTCACGTGGGGGAGGTGGTGGAACAATGGCAGTGGAGAACAAGGCAGCCAATACTGTGTCCTCAGCAGTCTCTTCAGAATGGGCCTTAGACTCCGACACCCGAGACTCTAGTATAGTATCTAGGTCTACTCTAAGACTCTCCATGGCAGCGTGGAGAGACATCACATCCACTGTAGGGGCTGGTCGGTCAAGAAACCACAGCTCCAAAGCATCCAAGAGCTGGTGGACCTCCATGACCTTTCGCTCAGTGTGATGGGCCATCTTCCTCTCTAAGCCTGCTCTGCCTCAACATCCAAGTCTAAATGTGGTGAATAAGTGTGGCCATATGGGCCTCAAGTTTCTGGACCCTAGAAATCGATACCAGAGTAGTGTGGCCATATGGGCCTTATGTTTCCGGACCCTAGCAATCGGGACCAGAGTAGAAGATGGAGTCGAGCGGGAGGAACTCGGAGAGGTGCTACCACTCAGGATAAACTAGACCGGAGTGGTGTTGGAAGGTTAGATATAGCCAGGTTAGATACTTGGGCTTGCTCTACCGTTGCCATTAGGTTCTAACCAAGAGGCTGCACCTTCGAACCGGGCCCTCTTTGGGGAGCCAACTCATTAGCCTTATCCCTAATGAGGCCAATATCTACTGTGCCAGATGGGGTCTAGAGCACATTAATGTGCCACACGGTCACTCCTGTTGACTTGCACAAAGCAAAAACCATGCACGGGAAGGGGTAAGTAGTAGTGGCCTTGAAGGCGCTCTCGTGCATCACCACTTGTAGTAGCCATGCGAAGTCCACCTCGAACCCTGTAATCATTGCCGCCATCAGCACTGCACGATCCCAGCTGACAATATTATCAGCAACAGTGAGGGAAAGGTAGTGTCGGAACAGTATCCACAAAAACATGGCTTTGAAGGTGAGGGAAGCCTTCTTGATACTTCCCTTGTGCTCCAGTACCCAATTGGCAGCCTCACCATCATCAGACTGTGCAATCCACTGCTTGGTGGTCTCTCTCAACTCTAGCTCACGCTGGAACTGGCCATCTTTAATCAGCTTGCACCGATAGTCAAACGCGACAGTGAGAGGTGTCTGGGTGGCATCAACATCCGCGCCATAAAGAAACCTGCGGATGGCCAACAAGGAAATGTCAACCTGCTTGCCGCGGAATCGAATGTAATCCAAAGGAACATGTTTGGCGGGGGTTGCCCTCCTGTCTAGCTGAGATCGGAGAGTCGCCACATAGGAGGCGTGGAAATCTCAGACCATCTACTCACTTTAGTGGCCTACATGTAGAGTCGTCCACTCCAATTGATGTTTGGTGAATAACTCATGCATGACCGGCATGGTGGGAAGACTCCCCGTGAGGACTTGCCGCTCATGTGTCAGGTTCCGAGTCATGACCTCCTTGTCATTGGGCAACTTGGCATCAATCTAGATTTGGTATTGCCCCTCGACACACCACTGGTTGCTCTGATCGGTAACTGGAGTGGGGACGCAAGTCTGAGGTGCTGGAGTAGAGTCAGTATTATCAGCCTCATCAGACGAGGCAGACAGGGATGCGGTGGGGGGAGCCAAGGCCTCCTCAGACCCGGAGACCTCCTAAGAACCAGACACTTCCTCAGAACCAGAATCATTCTACGAGCCATATGCTCCCTCAGACTGTGCAGCAGACCCAGAAGGTGTGCCAGTCAGTATGCGCTCCTCTACTGACTGAGAGAAAGTGACTCCGCGGGGCGCCACCTTCGTGGGTGTGGCACTGGTGGTCCGTGCAGCATTAGTGGAAGTGAGAGTGCCTTGTGGCACGTACTCCTGGTCACGCTCATCGTCAGAGCCTATGACCATCCAAACGGAAGGGGCAACGGACTTGGAATGCCTTTGTGAGTAGACGCATTCATGTTTTGGTGCCATTAGTGCTGGCAAACAAGAGAAATTAGCACTAGTACATGCAACAGAAGAAAGCAACAAAGTAGAAACAAAAATGGAATGGCAGTGTAGCAGTAGTTGCACTGCATGACGGACCAATAGACGGTTTGTTGGAGGCACGACGGTCCATCATAGGGGTCCGTCGAGGAATACTTACTGAAATATTTTTATATCATCAGAAGCAAAGGTTCTGATAGTTGCAACGATTATGCAGGACGGACCGTCGAAGGCACGATCGTCCGTCATAGGTGTCCGTCGGGGGACACTTAGACTAATATTTGAAAACATCAGAAACAAAGGTTTTGACAGTGTCGACGGTTGTGCAGGGTGGACTGTCGAAAGCACGACGGTCTGTGACAGGAATCCGTCGAGGGACACTTAGATAAAACTAGGAAAGGTAGGGTTGATGGACCCCAATGATGGTTCGTCGAGGGACCACGGTCCGTTGACGGGGTCTCGTACTGACCTTCAGGGAACACAGTTTTGCAGCCAAACTTGGATACCTTATCATACTAATTTGAAGTATTCTGAGAAGCCTAAGTTTACTAAACATTTACTTAGCATTCCATCATTCATAGGGCATGAAATTTTTCAAATTTTACTATTCAATTTTCGACAGCCTATCAAACCCTAGGTCAGGAACACAATCATGTAAACACACTCTAATTTTTTAACAATACACCCCCATACCATTCAATTTCAGTGTTCTAAGGGACTTAGGACATTTTTGTGGAAGTTTTAGCATGCAACATGGTCAAAAATTAAGTACCGAAACAGTTAGGCATCACAATAATCAGGAATATTAACAAAAGTTAATCTTCATTGATCAGAACAACATACCTGAATACTAGAGTAGAGGAATAAGAGTATGAACTATAGTAGTTGAACAGCGGCAACAACCACCACGAACACTGACACACAAAGGAACTGAAGAATATGGGAGAATTTCAGAGAGAAAGAGATTGTGGGAATTTCGAGAAAATGTGGGAAATCAGAAGATGGAGAGGGAATTGGAGTTAATGGTGATGAAGTGGGGAGAAATAGTAGGAAATGAAGAGAAAAATGGTTATGAGGGGTTATGTGAAGAGGTGGGAACTTTAAAGGTTTAAAACTATTAATATTCAGCCAGACGGGTCGGGTAGGGTCAGTGGGTAAAGACGCGATGATTCCCTATCGACGGACCGTACCAGGGTCAACGGTCCGTCATGCGGGTTCGTCGAGGGTGCCCTAACATAGAAAATTTGAAATACATACCTGGGCATGATGGATCCCACCGACGGTCCGTCGATGGTTCGGTCGATGGGTGCAGCAGACCAATTATCTACAGATTTCTGGTGATTTGATACCAACACATTTAACACCCATTAAGCTAATATTTTTGTATTTTCTGGACAATTTTTGGACACGAACCCTAATCTATGCTCTAGCCAACACTTCTAATGAAAAAATAAAGGAACAGTCAAACGCGACATAAGTAATAAAAGCAAAAATAATGCAACTATGCCTAGAGAATCATGAAAAACCTATATTTGGATAGAGGATACATATTAGGTTGCCTCCCAAGCAGCGCTTGGTTTAACGTCGCGTCACGACGCAGGACTCTTGATTACTCAGACTTCATCAAAATGGTATGCCTCGATCACTTCCTTCGTTGTTTCAGCATGCCCTAGATATATTTTGATTCGCTACCTATTCAACTTGAACCTCTCACCTCCTTGTTCTCCAACTCAACCGCACCATGAGAGAATAGTTGGGTGATCGAATAGGGACCAGTCCATTTGGACTTGAGTTTGCCCGGAACAAACGCAACCTAGAATTGAACAAAAGCACCAAATCCCCATCAAAAAAAATTGTGCTTCTCAATCCTTTGGTCATGGTACTTCTTCATATTTTCTTTGTAGAGGGCTGAACTTTCTTATGCCTTCAAGAAAAATTCATCAAGCTCATTCGACCCGTTTAACCTATGTTCCACAGCCTCATTTCAATCCCTTTTCAACTTCTTCATTGCCCACATAGCAATGTGCTCTAATTCAACCGGTAATGACAAGCCTTCCCATATACAAGTTTGTATGGGGACATACCTATGGGATCCTTCTATGTTGTCCGGTAGTCCGAAAGAACATCGTCAAGCCTCCTTGACCAATCCATTCTACAAGCATTCACCGTTTTGCCAAAATATTCTTAATCTCCATGTTTGACACCTCAACTTACCCACTAGTTTGAGGATTGTAAGGAGTGGCCACATTATGGCGAACCCCATATTTTTCTAATAATCCCTTAAACAGCTTGTTGCAAAAGTGAGGTCCCCCATCACTAATAATAGCCTTTGGGGTGCCAAATCTGGAAAATATGTTCTTTTTCAAGAACGCGGTGACACTCTTCCCTTCATTATTCGCAAGTGCAATAGCTTCCACCAATTTAGATACATAATCGACTGCCACAAGAATGTACTTCATCCCATGAGAACTCAAAAAAGGGCCCATAAAGTCAATGCCACACACATCAAACAACTCAATCACAAGAGTGGGATTTAGAGGGAGCTCTTCCTTTCGCGAAATGCCACCGAATCTTTGGCATCTATCACATGCCTTGGCGAACTAATGACCATCTTGGTGGATGGTTGGCCAATAGTAGCCACATTGCAAGATCTTGTGAGTAGTTCGAATACCACTATGATGCCCACCTACAGGCGAAGAATGGCATGCCTCCAAAATACTCAACATCTCAACTTCTGACACCTAATGCCGAATAAGCCCATCAACACAAATCCTATATATGTATGGATCATCCCAAAAAAAAATTTGGACATCATGCATAAACTTTTTCCTTTGATGAAAGGACAAGTCCGGTTGGACGATATCACTAGCCAGATAATTCGCAAAATTTGCGAACCATGGAATCAAGTCATTGGAGGCAACCAATACATGCTCATTAGGGAAAGTATCATCAATCTCAACCTTTTCACCCAACTCTCTCATTGATTCATCTTCTAATCAGGACAAGTGATCAGCAACTTGATTTTAGGTCCCTTTTCTATATTTTACCTCAAAGTCGAATTCTTGCAATAGTAATAACCAACGAATCAACCTCGGTTTCGCATCCTTCTTTGCCATCAAATATCTCATAGAAGAATGATCAGTATGCACTATAACTCTAGTGCCAAGCAAAATAGGAGCAAAATTTCTCGAAAGCAAAGACTATTGCAAGGAGCTATTGTTCTGTCATGGTGTAGTTCTTTTGGGATTCATTAAGGGCATTACTAGCATAGTAAATGGGATGAAGGATTTTGTCCCTTCTTTGTCCCAATACCACACCAAGAGCAACCCCACTTGCATCACACATCACCTCAAAAGTCTTGTTCCAATCCGGAGAAATGATGATTGGTGCGGACACCAACTTTTCCTTGAACTCACCAAATGCCTAAACACCAGATTCATCAAATTGAAACTTACACTCTTTCTCAAGCAACTTTCACAAAGGATGTGCAATCTTTGAAAAATCCTTGATGAACCTCAGGTAAAAACCTGCATGCCCAAGAAAACTTCTCAAACCTTTTACATATATAGGTGGAGGAAGTTGCTCTAACACCTAAACTTTAGCTCGATCAACCTCTCTGTACCCTTTTCTGAAGTGCGATGACCAAATACAACACCTTCTTTCAACATGAAGTGACATTTTTCCCAATTTAGCACAAGGTTGCAATTTTCACACCTCTTAAGAACCTCAGAAAAATGACTCAAACACCGCTCAAAGGAGTCACCAGCATCTGAAAAATCATCCATAAACACCTTAATAGTAACCTCCACCATATCGGAGAATATTGACATCATACATCTATGAAATGTGGCTGGTACATTACATAACCCAAACGACATTCTCTTGAACGCGAAGGTCCCATAAGGACAAGTAAAGGTGGTTTTCTCTTGATCTTCCGGTGCAATAGAAATCTGATTATAACCCGAATTGCCATCAACAAAACAGTACCACCCCTTTCCTACAAGTCTATCTAACAACTGATTAATGAAGTGCATAGGAAAATTTTCCTTCTTGGTAATGCATATAATTTCCGATAATCCATACATACCCTTCATCGAGTCACCGGCCTCATCGGAACAAGCTCATTTTTCTCATTGGTAACCACTGTCATTCCCCCTTTCTTAGGTGCACACTGAACAGGGCATACCCAACTAGTATGGAGATTGGATATATCACTCCAACATCCAATCACTTAATGATTTCCTTCTTCACCACCTCTTCTATAGTTCGATTTAAACGTCTCTGGTGCTCAATACTTGGCTTATGATCCAGGATGAGTTGGATTTTATATGAACAAATCCCGGGAAGGATCCAAATAATGTCCTCAATAGTCCACCCAATTAGCTCTTTTGAACCTTTTTAACACCTCTACCAAATTCTCAAGCTGATGCACATTCAAATCTGATGCAATTATTACCGGCAAAGTGTCACCTTTTTCCAAGAATACATAACTCAGATGAGGTGGTAGAGCCTTAAGTTCTACTTTGGAGCCTCCTCTATATATGGTTTCACGAGTGGAGAATCGCGATGCTTTATATCTAACTCCAACTTCTTTGGTTTGAACCGAACATAACCTCGATCAAGTTCTACGACAAATGACCCATACTCTTTAGTATAATCACAATCAAAATTCATGATCACTGCCGCTAGTGCTTCTACACCCAGACGCTCTTCTATTTGTACCTTAGATGCCTTTTCAACCGTGTAAGATATTAAAGAGGCCAATTGGATCTCATCACTCTGCCTCATGGACCTACAAACGTTGAAAGTCACTTCTTCATTGTTCAACCAAAATTCATTTGCCCTTTCTCCATATCAACCAAGGCTCTACCCAAAACAAGGAATGGCCTCCCAAGAATAATAGGCACCTCAAATCAACATCATAATCCAGAATCACAAAATCGGCCAAAAATATGAATGACTCTACCTTTACTAACACATCGTGGAGTATCCCAATAGGCCTCTTCACCGTTTGATCGGCCATCAGTAGCCGCATCACAGTGGGCTTTGGGTTACCCAAACCCAACTTCTAGTAAATAGAAAGAGGCATGAAATTTATGCTTGCCCCAAGATCACATAATGCTTTCGCAAAATGTAATAACTCGATTGTACATGGAATAGTGAAGGCACCCGAATCTTCTTTCCTTTGCACTAGACACCTTGTAGCAATAGCACTACAATGTTTCATTCTATCATCATCCTCAAAACTGACCGATCTTTTCTTAGTGACCATATATTTCCCGGAATTTGTTCAAGAGCTTCTATCAAAGGGACATTGATGGAAAGTTGTTTGAGCATAGTGATAAAACGCTGGTATTTACCATCCTCGGTCTTTTTCACTAACGTCTGTGGGAGTGTAGGTGGTGGTCTAGGCATGGGGGTCACCTTGTGTGGTACCTCAGCTTCTTTCCCCGTTTTGTCTTCTAACTTACCACTAACCTACACTACCTCATCCTCGCCTCTTTTCACATTTTCTACACTAGACGACATCAGTGGGCCAATAGTTTGCTTACCACCTCGAGTTGTGACTGCCATAAAAGACCATCATTTATAGGATTTTGGACAGTATTGCTAGGAGTGCCCAGTTGGCGTGGTTTCACAATTGAAGACAATTGGGCTATTTACAACTCAAGATGCTTGATCGAGATTGCATATGCATCAACTTTTTGCCTAATACTCGCTAAGTCACTCGTCAACTCTTTAGTGTGATCATCACTAGCATCAAACCTCCTTGTCATTTTCTGTAACATATCCACAACTCGCGCCATACTACCTCCACCATCCCAAGGAGCAACTTTACGATTTTGAGGTGTAACATAGGGCCCACTCCTATCATTTCTGTTACCATAGTTACCCCGGTTGAAGTTGTTGTCGTAGTTGTAATTCCAATCTTAGACCCTCTCGATTGTAATTACCATAGTGCTGACCTTGATTTCCTTCACCTTGGCGCCAATTCTCCTGATTGGAGTCTTGGGCGTTTGGTTGGAAACCCCCCATCTACTCATTTACCGCATAAAAGTCCTCCTCACAGTAATATTTATCAGTCGGCGGTGGTGGTTTAGTCAAGTAGTTCACCGCATTTACCTTTTCTGCACCCTTAGTGACATGCTTCAACACCAACCCAAGCTTAGTTCTCATTTGAGCCATTTCTTCAGGAATCTCATCTGTGGCTGGGTTGTGTGTGGATTGCAATACAAAAGTGTTTCTCCCAGTATCTGACTTCCTTGTGCTCCAAGCTTTATTATTTTGGGAGATCTTCTCCAACTTCTCAGCAATCTCAGCATAAGGACACTACCCATAAGAACCACCCCCTATCGTATCAAATACTGCTTTATTATTATCATCTTCTCCCCGATAAAAGTATTCTTTCAGTGACTCATCATCGATGCGGTGATTGGGGACACTTCTAAGGTATAGGGTGAACCTAACCCAAGAACTACTGACTGATTCTCTCGGTAGTGCCACAGAGTTGTTAACCCTATCTTTGTGGTTTAGCTTCTTAGACACCGGGTAGTAACTTTCTAAGAACACATCGCTCAATTAATTCCATGTGTAGATTGAGTTATAAGGGAGTTCGCTAAACTATATAGTGGCCTCTCCCATCTGTGAGAGAGGAAACACTCTCAAACCTATTAGGTCCATATTCAAATCAGGCTTCCCTACACAACTCTTACACATCGACCTCACCTTGGCGATGTGAGCATGTGGATCCTCAGAAAGTAGCCCTAAAAACAAACCTCTAGCGGTGAGCATTTTTATCAAACTACTAGTTAACACGAAAGTATGGTCGTGTGGTAGGGGAGGCAAGCAAGTGGCTTGTCATAGTTAGTAATATTATCATATCCCCTATAATACTCTTGAGGGCGTGGAGCGAGAGGTTGCCTCCGTATTTAACCTTCCCCATGATTTTCAGGTAATAATTGATCATGAGAATCATTCGATGGTGGAAGTTCCGACTTGTGATCTTCATCGAGAATACCCAAATTTTGATTCATTATGTGCAGTGTGCGCTTTAGTTCGGGGTCGGGTGAGAGTATGGGTTCTCCTCTACTACATGTACTTGGAATACATAGAAGTTAAATGTGCAAGAGACAAAAACAAAAAGAAAAAGTAAAATCAGGAAAATGTTGACTATACTTTGGTAATAAGCTTAAAATTAATCTAAAAGCCCCTTTCCCCGGCAGTGGCGCCGAAATTTGATACGCTCAAATTTACTTCTCAAGAATAAGTAAAAGCGATCGTATCAAGTAAAAAACCCAAATATGAGATTGGGGTCGATCCCACGAGGAAAATGATTTAGACTTAACTTTAACCTATTATTACTTCTATTTAGTCAAGTCCTTTCCAAGAAACTAAAAAAAAGGGGGGTTTTAAGCAATCAATGTAATTAGCTATTTCTAAGTAAATAAGTAACAGGTTCAAAGATTTGATTTTTATTAAATAATTATAGTAACTAGGGCTAAACTATTCCGCACAGGTTCATAACGTTGTAATTATAGCTACAACAATCCTTTCCTTGTGTCTTACATGCAAAGTGGTAAGTTATGTATCCCTAATTCCTTGGTCCGACACCTAGGGAATTTCACTCCGCACCTTGGTCCGTCTACGTGTGTATGCTTTGCTAAACCTTACCTTTACCACATATTAAGCATCATAATCGGTGTTTGGCTTAGTTGTCACTTCGCACCAATCAACACTAGCCTATTAGATTGTATATACTAAATCTATGTTGATAATTCTTTTCTTATTATCTACCTCCTTGGTCCGGCAAGTAGCAATAAGGTAGAATCTAATGTGTGCACTCGTTAAAAAGATTTCTAAACAAAAGAATTATCAATACATGCAAGACAGTATTTGAGAATTATTATTTTAGCTAGGTTTTACATTGTTCTTTACCCATGGTTCCGACAACCCTAGTTATGGACTTTAGTTGCCCATGTTAATAATCACGTAAAGAACCCAACTATGAGGTTGGGGTCGATCCCACGAGGAAAATGATTTACACATAACTTCAACCTATAATTACTTCTATTTGGTCAAGTCCTTTCCAAGAAACTAGTAACAAAAAGGGGGGTTTAAAGTAATAAATGTAACGGAAAAGGGCCTAAAATACCCTTAAAGTATTAGAAATGGTACCAAATTACCCTCCATCCACCTATCGGCTCCAAAATACCCTTCCCACCCACCTATTGGGTCCAAAATACTCTTGTCATCCACCTTTTGGTTCAAAATTAAACACTTATTTAACGGTTTTATATTTAAACTATTTAAATATTTTTTTAAATACGTGGCGCTCAACTATATGTTATAATTTAACTTATTAATATAATTTATAAATCAATTCACTATCCACCCATTACTAATTAAACCCCTCTAAATTAATAAATCAGTCACATTACTAATGCAACAACAGATTAGCTACTACCAATTGAGTGTTTTTAAAAATTTGAGGCGAAAATATCTATAGAAGTAAATTATCATACATTCAAGTGTCTAAGTAAAATTACCGATAAACTTAAAAGTCTGACTACGTTTATCTTAATTATTGTTACATCTCAATTATGTGATGTTATTTCTAGGTAACTTTTTTTTAAAAAATAATATATTAAAGGTTCTAAAATAAATAATAAATATTTATAAAATTATATTTTAAAAAAATGCATGAATTACTTCGGGATGTATTACTTCTTTACCTTTAATCATAAATTTCTCATTCAATCTTGAAAGTAAGTGTCCTCCTAAATAAGCGGCCCAACCTAAATTTAATTGGGGCTTCGATTCGGACTCAAATAATTTTGAATGTTATTTTCACGAATCTATAATTTCATCGTGTTTTAGTAGTGTTTATGACGATTTTGATATTATAATTTGATTATTAATTGGGTGAGGTTAAGTTAGTAATTAGTGGTAGTGGGTTGGTTTATAAATTATATTAATAAATTAAATTATAAACAATAGTTGAACGTCAAGTATTTTAAAAAATATTTAAAGAGTTTGATTTTAAAACAATTAAAAAAGTGGTAAATTTTGAATTCAAAGGGGGATGACAAGGGTATTTTGGAGCCAATAGGTGGATGAAAAGGACATTTTTGAGCCAATAGGTGGATGAAGGGTAATTTTGTACCATTTTCAATACTTCAAGGGTATTTTAGGCCCTTTTCCGTGAATGTAATTAGCTATTTCTAAGTAAATAACTAACAGGTTCAAAGATTTGATTTTTAAATAAAACTAAAAAATATCAAAGAGTCTATCAATCAGAAAATTCATTTTAATTAGATAAGAATTCATTCACTTACTTTGATGAGATTGAATAAAATCTAGAAGATTACTTGAGTTAATCAAAAACATGCAACAAACGATTTCAGAAAATAAAGTAATTTTCACAAAATCCAATAATTCAACACTTAGAACAATAAAGCTAGAAAATATCCAAGAGTCTAACTCCAAAAATGAGGTTTTTACAAATATTTATAGTAATAGATTCCTAATAAAATAGGGAAATCTATTTGACAAAAAAAGCGTCTGAGTCGACGACTGGAGCGACGGACCGTCGTGGTCACGATGGACCGTTGAGGCCCCCCGTCATTCCATACTTAACTTCTTTTTCTGTTGCTTTCTTCACCAACTTTCTTTTACCATCGACGAACATGCATGACGGTTCTTTGCATGCACGGCGGTTCATCGATGTCTTCGGTTCTTCCATACTCAGAATCTTTTGAAGATGGGTACTGGGGCTACTTTCTGTTAATATTGACGAATGTGCAGGACGGTCCATCATGGCTAGGACTGTCAGTCGAGAGCCTCCGTAGCCCCTCAAATGACGGTGGCCACCTGCGGATCTTCAAGGTCACGACGGACTGTCGATGACTCCGTAGGTCGTCACTTCTGCAATTTTTAGCACAATTCTCCCATGTTTTCGTTTTGGATAGATTTCCTGCAACCAAAGAGAAAACTACATTAAAAACAATACAAAATGGCCTTAGACACACACTAAACTTAAGGTAAAAGCATTGGAAGTACCATGAAACCACAGTACATCAACACTCTCAACTTAAATTCGTTGTTTGTCCTCAAGCGACGCACTATGACTCACAACAAAATCTTTGTACAAGAGTATCGTTATTTAAGATTATTGCAATCATCTGGATATCAATCCCGATTATTTTCAAAGTGATTTATGCCTGCTATCCCAATTAGGCTTGATAATGTGGATCAGACCATGACACAGACTAACCACACATTGACACCTATCCTCTTTAACCTCTCACTAAGGTAGCATTTTTTTAGTATTGCAACTAGTGTCCTCACTTCAAAACAACATCGTCATTTTTCACAAAATGATTACAGTTTGAGTATTAGGATTATTTTTCAACACTCACTCTCAGAACAACTTGTCACCTCATTTATACTTGTTGCCATAGGCTTGCCCTTATTTTCACTGCTTTAAGTTGATAATAATGCACTCTTAGGATCACGATAGGACTTTATTCTTTCAACCCAATTTCTAAAGCATTCCTCATAGTAGCCACCCTCAACTCATGGCTTTGCCATTAGTCAAGGTACACAATACCCATAGTGTGGCAAGGCCACGACAATGTTGATTTCTGCATTTGCCACCCTCAACTTATGCTTTTGGCATAAGCTGAGGTGCACATGTCCAAGGAGGGACCAGGGCCAACACATTGTTACCTGAAATTATCAGTTGGGGTGAAAAAGAAAAGTCTATTTTAAGCTCAAATCATTTGGATCTAGAGGGGATTAATTTCATTCGGTTTTTATGTTATTTATGCTAAAAATTAGCTGTATTGAACAAGGGTCTATGATCTTTTTGTAATTGTCTATTATGGCTTACTTTTAGCAGGACTAACAACAAAAGTTCACGCTCAGTACAAATTGTGAACTTTTAAAATTTTCCTCACACTCACTTGACATCTCATAACTCTACCATTGATCAGACACCTAGTTCGAGTCTTAGATTTAGGGTCGTGCAGTGGTGTATCTCTATGTCATTCTTAGAGCACAAATTTATTTGTTACTTTGCCTAGTCATGCAGCATTTTCTTTAAATTAGGATATCATTTTGTTTAGCCATCATGCTTCATATTCCATTTTATACTATGTACAAAAGATACCAACATGTTGGTTCAACAATAAAAATAACCAGTCTCTTGGGGAAAAAGAACACAAGCAAGAAAACCCGAGAGGATTGTAAGATGGTCTACTCAGACTTCACACTAGCACTCACTTTCCATTTACCCCCATCAGATGAGGCAGACTAGGATGCGGTGGCGGGAGCAGAGGCCTCCTCAGACCCGGAGACATCCTTAGAAATGGACACTTCCTCATAAATGGAAGCATCCTCGGAGCCAGATTCTCCCTAAGACTGTGCAGCAGACCCATAAGGTGTGCTGGTCAGTATGCCCTCCTCTTCAGACTGGGAGGCAATGACTCCGCCGGGCGCCACCTTCGTAAACGTGGCTTCTGTGGTGCATGCAGCACGAGTAGAAGTGAGAGTGCCTGGTGGCACGAACTCTGGGTCACGCTCATCTTCTGAGCCTATGACCATCCAAACAGACAGGGCAACGGAATTGGAACGCCCTCGTGAGTGGACGCGACTTGTTTTTGTTCCATTAGTACCTGCAAAGAAAATAAATTAGCACCAATACATGCAACATAAGAAAGCAACAAAGTAGAAACATTAATGGAATGGCAGTGCACCAGTTGCAGCATTACATGACTGACCCATAGACGATCCATTGGAGGAATGATGGTATGTCGTGGTGGTCCATCGAGGAATACTTATTGAAATTTTTGTATATCATCAGAAGCGAAGGTTCTAATAGTGGCAACGATTGTGCAAGACGGACCGTCGAAGGCACGATGGTCTGTCATAGGGGTCCGTCGAGGGACACTTAGACCAAAATTTGAAAACATCATAAACAAAGGTTCTGACGGAACATCGTGCCTTCGACGGTCCGTCCTGCACAATCGTCTCCACTATCAGAACCTTTGTTTTTGATGATATACAAAATTTCACTAAGTATACCTCAAAGGACCCCCACGATGGACCGTCGTGCCTTCGACGGACTCTCTATGGGCCCGTCATGTAATGCTGCAACTGGTGCACTGCCATTCCATTTATGTTTCTACTTTGCTTCTTTCTTATGTTGCATGTATTGGTGCTAATTTCTTTTCTTTGGAGGTACTAATGGCACCAAAACAAGACAGTGCCTACTCACGAGGGCATTCCAAGTCCGTTGCCCTGTCTGTCCGCATGGTCATAGGCTCAGACGATGAGTCTGACCCGGAGTACGTTCCACCAGCCACTCTCACTTCTACTCGTGCTGCATGCACCACCAGAGCCACGCCCACGAAGGTGGTGCCCGGCGGAGTCATTGCCTCCCAGTGTGAACAAGAGCATATACTAACCGGCAAACCTTCTGGGTCTACTGCACAGTTTGAGGGAGCATCTCGCTCTGAGGATGCTTCCGGTTCTGAGGATGTGTCCGGTTTTGAGGAGGTCTCAAGGTCTGAGGAGGCCTCTACTCCCGCCAACGCATCCCAGTCTGCCTCATCTGATGAGGATGATAGTGCTGACTCTACTTCAGCACCCCAGACTGGCGTCCCCGCTCTGAGCTCTGATCAACCCAACCGGTGTTGTTTCGAGGGGCAGTACCAAATCTACATTGATGCCAAGATTCCCAATGATAAGGGGTCATAACCCGAACCCTGATACTTGAGCGGCGGGTACTCACGGGGAGTCTTCCCACCATGCCGGCCATCAATGAGTTATTCACCCGACATTGGCTGGAGTGGACGGCTCGAGATGTAGGCCGCTACAATGAGGAGATGGTCCAAGAGTTCTATGCTTCCTATGTGGCAAACGTTTGATCTCATCTAGATAGGAGGTCAGCCCCGGCCAAACATTCTCCTTTGGATTACTTCCGAGTCCGCGGCAAGCAGGTTGAAATTTCCTTGTCGTCCATCCGCAGGTTTCTCTATGGCGCAGATGTTGATACCACCCAGACACCTCTCACCGCCGATTTCGACTATTGGAAGAAGCTGATTAAAGATGTCCAATTCCAGCGTTATCCTGAGTTGAGAGAGATCACCAAGCGGTGGATTGCACAGTACCTTTCTGTCAATTGTGAGGCTTGCGATTGGGTGCTGGAGCCCAAGGGAAGTATCAAGAAGGCTAAATTCACCTTCACAGCCATGTTTTTGTGGCTACTTGTCCGACACCTCTTTTCCCTTACTGCTGCTGATAATATTGTCTCCTTGGATCTTGAGAAGCTGATGGCGGCAATGATTGTTGGGTTCGAGGTAAACTTCACATGGCTACTACAGGCGTTTATGCATGAGAGGGCCTTCAAGGCCACTACTACTTACCCCTTCCCGTGCATGGTTTTGGCTTTGTGGAGGTCAGCAGGAGTGCCCGTGTGGCACATTGATGTGCTAAAGACCCCGTCTAGCACAGTAGATATTGGCTTCATTTAGGATTAGGCCAATGAGTTGGCTCCCCACAGAGGGCCCGTCCGGAGGTGCAATCGCTTGGTGAGAACCTAGCAGCAACGGTAGAGCAAGCCCAATCTGCTAACCCGGATACATCTGAGCTACCGACACCACTCCGTTCGAGTCTATTCTGGGTGGTAGCACTACTCCGAGCTCCTCCCGCTCGACTCCATCTACTACTTTGGTCCCACTTGCTAGGGTCCAGAAACTTGAGGCCCAAATGGACACACTTCTGCACCACATCCAGCCTTTGATGCAGAGGTATATTGCTGAGGCAGAGGAGCGCTTAGAGAGGAAGATGGCGCAGCACACTATGCGGAAGGTCATGGAGGGACACCAACGATTGGACGCTTTTGAGCTGCGGGTTCTTGCCGAACTAGCCCCTACAGTAGATGTGACGGCTCTCCAAGATGTTGTGGAGAGTCTTAGAGCAAACCTAGATACTATACTAGAGGCTCAGGTGCCGGGGTCGGAGGCCCCTTCTGCAGAGCCCACTGAGGACATAGTGTTGGCTGGCTTGTTCTCCACTGCCTGAGTGCCACCACCTTCCCCACGAGAGTGTGCCAAGAGGCATCGTACTAGAGATGAGGATGAGTTCCGGGCTCGGAAGAAGAAGCGTCATTAGTTGGAGGCTGCGAGGACAGCCTCGCTTATTGATAAGGAGGCAAGATAGTTGAGGCTGAGAAGAGCAGTACTGATGGTGCTGTTGTTACTGAGGACACTAATGAGGGTGTCCCGACTATAGAGGAAGTGGGTTCCGGGCATCTGGACCCGCCATCTTGTTGATCGCCGGTGCTTTGTGCCTCAGGTTTGCTTCACCTACCACCCTATTTTATGTACTTCTATGCATTGGGGACAATTGCATGTGTTTTTGTCGGGTTGGGGTAAATGGAAAGTGAGTGCTAGGGTGAAGTCTGAGTAGCCCAACTCACGATCCTCTCTTTGCTTTTCTTGCCTGTGTTCTTTTTCCCTAAGAGACTGGTTATTTTTATTGTTGAACCAGCATATTTATATCTTTTATACATAGTTTAGAAATGGAATCTGAAGGATGATGGCTAAACAAAATTATATCCTGATTTAAAGAAAGTACTGCATGACTAGGCACAGTAACTAATAAATGTGTGGTTTAAAGCATGACATAGAGATACACCACTGCATAACCCTAAATCTAAAACTCGAACTAGGTGTCTGATAATTTGGTAGAGTAATGAGATGTCAAGTGAATGTAAGGAAAATTTGAATACTCCACTATTTGTACTAAGCTAGAACTTGCCTGGTTAGTCCTGCTAAAAAGTAAGTCGTAATAGACAATTAGGAAAGGATCATAGGCCTTTGTTGAATATAGCCAATCTTAAGCCTAAATAACAGAAAGTCGAATGAAATTAATCCCTTCTTGATCCAAATTATTTGAGCTTAAAATAGACCTTTCTTTTTCACCCCAACTGATCTTTTTTGGAACAATGTGTTGGCCCTGGCCCCTACTTGGACATGTGCACCTCAGCTTATGCTAAAAGCATAAGTTGAGGGTGGCTAATGCATAAAACAGCCTTGTCATGGCCGTGACCCAACTTTGGGTATCGTGTACCATGACTCATATCAAAGGCATGAGTTGAGGGTGGCTATTATGAGGAATACTCTGGAAAGTAGGGTTGAAAGAATAAAGAGAGAGAAAGAACAAAAGAAAAGTGACTCAAGAACAGTTGAAAGCAAAGTGAAAAAAAATTCAAAATTAAAAAATACAAGAAAAGAGAAGAGTCACTTACACAAAAGGAATAAGAAGGGAGAATTGCAAGGTGAAATAAAATTGAGAAAAAGGGCGGAATAAAATGATAAAAAGGTAGGACACTTAGCCGTTATGTCAATGAGTGCAACAAGTCACAAAAACACGTCCAAATGTACCCTACCTGACCTTGAGCCTAAGTTATAAGCTAAGAAAGTCCTATTGTGATCCTAAGAGTGCATTATGGTAAACTTAAAGCAGTGAAAATAAGGGCATGCCTATGGAAACAAGTATAAATGAGGTGACAAGTTCTTCTGAGAGTAAGTTTTGTAAAATAATCCTTATACTCAAAATGAACTCATTGTGTGAAAAATGAGGATGTTGTTTTGAAGTGAGGACACTAGTTGTAATACCGGAAAAATTGTACCTTAGTGAGAGATCAAAGAGGATAGTTGTCAGTGTGTGGTGAGTTTGTGTCATGGTCTGATCCACATGATCAAGCCTAATAGTGATATCACCCATAAATCAATTTGAAAATAATCCGGATTGATATCCAGATGATTGAAAAAAGATAAAATAAGGATATTCTTGTAAAAAGATTTTGTGGTCAGTCATAGTGTGTCGCTTCAGGACTAGCAACGAATTTAAGTTGAGGGTGTTGATGTACCGTGGTTTCACGGTACTTTCAATGCTTTTTCCTTAAGTTTAATGTGTTTGTAAGGCCTTTTTTTGTTTGTTTTAATGTAGTTTTCTCCTTGCTTGCACGATATCTATCCAGAAGGAGAATGTGGGAGAATTATGTTGAAAATTGCAGAAGTGACGACCAACAGAGCCATCGACGGTCCTTCGTGACCTCGACGGTACGTAGGTGGACACTGTCGTACGAAGAAAAAGGATTCTAAATGAAGTTGGGGAATTTGACTCTTTGTGGGGATACGGAGGCTCTCAAGGGACCATCATAGCCACGACGTACCGTCCTGCACATCCGTCAATGTTAACATAAAGTAGCCCCAATACCCATCTTAAAAAGATTCTAAGTATGGAAGAACGGAAGCCATTGATGGACCGTCGAGAATGCAACGTACCTTCATCCATGTACGTCGTTCGTAACAGAAAATTGGTAAAGAAAGCAGCAGAAAAAGAAGTTAAGTATGGAACGACATAGGGCCTCGACGGTCCATCGCTCTAGTCGTTGACTCAGACGCGTTTTGGGAAGTTTTCCTTAAATAGATTTTCCTCTTTTGTTACGACTCTAATATTATAAACACTTGTAAAAACCTCGTTTTTGGAGTTAGACTCTTAGATATTTTCTAGTTTTATTGTTCTAAAGTGTTGAATTTTGGGATTTTTTGAAAATTACTTTATTTTCTGGAATCGTTTGTTGCAAGTTTTTGATTAATTCAAGTAATCTTGTTGATTTTTTTAAATATAATCAAAGTAAGTGCATGAATTCTTATCTAATTAAAATGAATTGTGTGATTATTAGACTCTTGGATATTTTCTAGTTTTATTTAAAATCAAATTTTTGAAACTGTTACTTATTTACTTAGAAATAGCTAATTACATTTGTTGCTTAAAACCCCCCTTTTTGTTACTAGTTTCTTGGAAAGGACTTAACTAAATAGAACTAATAATAGTTTAAAGTTAGTCTAAATCATTTTCCTTGTGGGATCGACCCCAACCTCATAGTTGGGTTCATTACTTGATAACAAAAAGGGGGGTTTTGAATAATAAATGTAATTAGCTATTTCTAAGTAAATGAGTAACAGGTTCAAAGATTTGATTTTTATCAAGTAATGAGAGTAACTAGGTAAGTGTTCCCCACAGGTTCATAACGCAGTAATTCTAGCTATAACAATCATTTCCTAGTATCTTAGATGCAAAGTGGTAAGTTATGTATCTCTAATTCCTTGGTCCGGCAACTAGAGAATTTCACTCCACACCTTGGTCCGGCTACGTGTGTATGCTTTACTAAACCTTACCTTTACCTCATATTAAGCATCATAATCGGTGTTTGTCTTAGTTGTTAGTTCGCACCAACCGACACTAGCCTAATAGATAGTATATACTAAATCTACGTTGATAATTCTTTTCTTATTATCTACCTCCTTGGTCCGGCAAGTAGCAATAAGGCACTCATTGAAAAGACTTCTAAACGAAAGAATTATCAATACATGCAAGACACTATTCGCAAATTGTTATTTTAGCTAGATTTTATTACGCATGGTTCCTACAACCCTAGTTATGGAGTTCAGTTACCCATGTTAATAATCACACAATTCATATTAATTAAATAAGAATTCACGCACTTACTTTGATGAGATTGATGAAAATTCAGAAGATTACTTGAATTAATCAAAACCTTGCAACAAAAGATTCCGTAAAATAAAGTAATTTTCTCAAAATCCCAAAATTAACACTTAGAACAATAAAACTAGAAAATATCCAAGAGTCTAACTCCTAAAATGAGGTTTTTACAAGTATTTATAATAATATTCCTAACAAAAGAGGGAAATCTATTTTTGGAAAATCTCCCCAAAAATGCGTCTGAGTCGACGACTGGAGCGACGAACCGTTGAGGTCACGACGGAATGTCGAGGCCCTCTACTGTTCCATACTTAGCTTCTTTTTTTCTTTCTTCACCAACTTTCTGTTACCATCGAGGGACATGGATGAAGGTCTGTTGGGTGGACGACCATCCATCGATGGCTTCCATTCTTCCATACTTAGAATCTTTTGAAGATGGGTACTGGGCTACTTTCAGTTAACATTGACGAATGTGCAGGATGGTCCGTCGTGGCTATGACGGTCCGTCGAGAGCCTCCACAGCCTCACACTTAGTCAAATTTCCCCAAATTCCTAGCATCATTTTTCTTCGTACAACGGTGGCCACCTACGGATCGTCGATGTCATGACAGACCGTCGATAGCTCCGTAGTCGTCACTTCTGCAATTTTCAGTATAATTCTCCCACGTTCTCCTTCTGGACAGATTTCCTTAAAACAATGAGAAAACTACATTAAAACCAATACAAAAAGTCCTTAGACAAACACTAAACTTACAGAAAATTCATTGGAAGTACCGTGAAACCATGGTACATCATATTCTGAAATGTACTCGCACACTCACTAGTAATGAATGAATAAAGTTAATGAATGAAAATTGGGGATTGTAGGGTACATACTCTTCGTGAGTAGAGATGAAGTGTCTAGATCATCCCTACTATTCCTATAGAACTCTAGTAATGAAAAGGGGGATTTTGGGGTGAACGCTCTTCATTACTTGAGATGAAGTGTTTAGTAGCAACCTCACTATTCCAAAGATCTTTATAAAGATAGGTGTGAGGTAGGATACCCTTCATGAGTTGAGATGTTGTATTCAAAAGTAACCTCTAGGTATAAGTACTTTCGTTAGTTGAGATGTAGTACTAAGTAGTTATCCCTTAACCTACATTCAATGAATATAATGAATATTTAAGACTCCGTTAGGTAGTTATGCTTAGCACCGAGAGGATTTGAAGAATGGGCGGGTACGCTTCGTGAGTAGAGATGTTGTATCTAATGTACTTCTTTGGATGAGTGCTCTTCATTAGTTGAGAATGATGTTACTCAGAATCAGTCTCCTTATCCCTTTAACTATGCGGCCGCATAGATGTAGCTATTAGAGATCCACGTAAAGTTTAAAAGAATGACCCTACCTAATGCAAGTGGGGATCCCTCATCTGGTAGGGGTTAATACAGGGATTCCATGTCTATCTTTCATGGTCTATATCAGTTAAATCTCGCCCCCACAAATGAATTAAATGAACGAGGTCTTCCTAAGGGTGTACTACTTAGGGTAGGTGGTAGAATGGGACGTTATCCATCCATTGCACAAGTAGACACTTAGAGGGAGTCTTGGTGTGTCCTCATATGAAAATGAGAGAATGGGTTACTATATGATGTTAATGAAGCATGTTGACTTAATGCCTAATGTTAATGAAGTATGTTGATCTTATGTCTAATATGATGAAAGTGATGCAATTGATGAACGTGATATGCCAAGTCTAGGGTGATTCCTAAGGAGCACTAAGTGGAAGTAGTAGGATGGGATGCTATTTTCACATTGAACTAGTGTAACTTGGGGTTGTATTGGAGGATGGTATTTATATGAAGTGCTTAAATGCATGTCTATTTCCTCTAGTATGTTAAGTAATAGATGTTCACTTGTTGAATTAAAATGAAGCATGGTTTTCTTTGGTAGTGTTAAGGATCACTAAGGTGTGTATTGAAGAGGTTGTATGGGTGTTTTCTTCATCTTTGACATAGGGGAGTTATCGGTTAACTTTGGATAGAAAGGTCTAAATGAATACTGGATTACTTGATAAATGAGTGTAAATGTGTAAGTTATGGAAGTTTTACCTTGTATGATAAATGATGACTTGTATGATGCTTTGTAAACTTGATTCATGAAAGTTTTACCAAAATAGCATGAAAAGTAAGTTTCAACTAAAATATCCTCTTTAGCATATTTTTGTATAGTGCCATACTTAGTACAATGTTTTTACTTACTCCATACTCTTCTATATTTCTATAAGTAAAGGTGGAAGGCAAGTGAAGGTTCTTATAAGGTAAAGATTGGTATGTTGATTTCTCTCAAGATTTGTATTTCCTCGTATGTTCGTGGACATAGACTATGTTTCTTTTAGTTTCTTTGATTAAAGACACTGTATAAGACATAGTATATTTCTTTCAATGTAAAGGGTCGTGACCCTATGAATGTAAGATGTGCTTATGTTGGCTTGTGATAATGAGACTTCATACCTTCGTTTTATGAAAGTGTTTCTTATTAGTTATGTTGTGAAAAGTTTTAGTTTCACACTACTTTTCATACCTATGTATGAATGATCGCTAAGAGGTCTATACAATTCCTCCGACAGGCCAAGTATGCTAGGTAACGACTTGGGGGTGCTCTCGAGAAGATACGAACTTGGTATCATAGCAAAAGGTTATGGAAGATGTTCTTAGGGTCCAAAGTCTCACAAGCCACGTCTAGTAGAGTCTTGTTCATCAGTATGAGTTGCGACACATCTATGAGCAAGAGGCAATAGGACGATAGAGGTTTTAGTTTCTTTATTACTCTTGTGTCGTGCAATAGAGTTGAATTTTATAACGGTCTCTTCCTAATGTCCTTTTATTTGTTTATAGGATATGAATACAAGAAGGACAATCGCAAGAAAAGTTGAGGAAGGACTAGTGAATGAGGGAGTTCCTCCCCTAGGTGAAAAAGTCCCTCTATCTAATCAAGAGAATGTGAATGAGGAAGTTCCCCCTCAAGTTCCCTAAGGTCCTAAAGATCCCTATGTTGAAGGGGATAGGTCTATCATGGATATAAAGGTTGTTTTTCGAACATTGACCCAGATCATGACGACTCAAGCTCAACTCGTCATTACTCATGCTCAAGCCATGTGTAACACCCCTGAAATGCAATGATTTAGACTAGAGCGTAATCTATTAAAATTATTTTTAAAATGATGATTCCATACATATATTAATGTAATAAACACATTTGGAAAAGGTTACACCAAAAACGACTAAGAAAGACCTTGACGTCCGAAAACTAGCTAATTCAAACTACTTGACGTCCCTATGTTTGGTGAAGGTTTCGAAGTGTCAAATGAAGTCCAAAACTTGAAAAGAGACGTCTGATAGGTAGTATGTAGTAATAGGGTCCAAATGTCCGGTAGGTACACCCCAAGGACCACCCAAGTGTCCTTGGGGAGGACCCAAACATGGGTGGGCAGGCTGCCTGGCAGCCTGCTAGCAGGCAAAATTGGAGTCAAGGCGTGCGACGTGAGCCTGACACGCAGGACAGTGCCTCAAGATTTGAGAGGAAGCCTCGCGATGTGAGTCAGACACTCACCTCACTGCTTCAACTCAAAATTTTTAAAAAAATGACGGGATTTGGCCCCGCGACGCGCAACTACTTCCCAGAATTGTTAGAGTCGTATTTTTGGTAATTTAACTTCTTAAAAAGACTCATCTAAGTGGAGGGTCTTTTGGGTAATTCATAGGACGACTATATATGGATATTATGTCAGATTTAAACCACTTTTACACGTCCAAATAAGATTCAAACGAATATTCTCTCATCTCTCTCAAGAGCACTCTCTTTTCCAAAATCAATTGATAAACAAGAAAAGCTTAAGGAAGAAGACGAAGACTTCAAGTTTTTCATCCAATTTTCATGGATTCTTCATCTATAAGGTATGTGTTTTTCACTCTTGGGATTCCTTTACCCAATAGGTCCTTACAAAATATGTTTTCAAGAATTTCAAATACTAGGGTTTTTACTCTTCAAAACGGATTTTTTTTCCCAACCCTAGATTTATGATTTTCAATAAAAAGTAAGTATTTTCCATGGTCTATTTCAAATTAATTGATGAGTATGTGGTTAGTATGTTTGAGATTCATGTGAAGCGCCTTCTTACCTAGATGATGGTTTTGTATGTTTGTTTCTACAATTTGACAATATGAAAACGTAGGGATTGGAACTAAGACTAGAATGAACTCTTAAATACCCGTTTCCTTTACCCTACATTACGCATTGGTCTTGTGTATGATTTGTAGAGTTGTTATTGCTTATGCTATTAAGTATTTCACTGTGTTATGATTATGAATGTTGTAAGTTGAACTATGTTTTTGAATAAGGTTCTTGGAAGCATGAGGTAAGTCTTCTAAAGTTGTGATTACTCTACAATATTTAGGTTAGCCTATAAATCATGATGCTATGTTATGGAAGTGTGTATGATGTTCTTATTTGTGTATTCTATGAACATGCTAATTGTGAGATCATTAATGAACACGATAGATGCAAGTTACGACATCCTCTAGTATGCTCTACATAAGATGACCATGTTATGTTAATCTCACAAACAAATGGTTAGAATGAAAGGAAATTCTCATATAACCCTAAAGATCTCATGATCATGTTTATACAAGGTGTTAATCTCCTTTGACCCATGATAAGTTTTTGATAAAAGATAACTTAAAGGTTATTCAAGAAAGGGACTTAAGCTAAGCACCGATGAACTAGATATGAGAGGTGTCCTTTCCCTAGTTGTAAGGTAGGTTCCCAATGACTCTCATGAGATTGAGGCTTCAATGTAATGTAGAAATATGGGTCTCTAATACATCTCCTAGTTCTTGACCTACATTGACACCATAGGATACTAGCTAGTGGATCCACCTAGAAATCTATGTCATGTTAGGTTCTACTTTGGCTGGTAGACCACCTTCTTTCAGTGTGGGTTTTATGATACCGGATTCCATGTTTACCTCACATGGTCTATGCCGGTTAAGGCGAATGTTCCCTTATGTAAAATGAAACACGAGTAAATGAATGTTGACTAGGGTGACTTGAGTAATCTACTTTGTAGAGGTAGGGGTATGGGATATCACCTAGACATTGCACAAGTTTACTCTAAAGGATGTCCTAGGAGATTGTTCTTATGTAATATGATAACATGAAAGATTTATGTTTATGATACATGATGTTACTCTTATATGATGTTACTCATTATGATGAATATGTTATTGGGTTAAATGAAGTGATGACTACTTATGTTACAAGTTATATGAATCAAAGCTTTACTTATTTCCTATATTATCTACTTGGTTGTGTGGGGTTATGGGGCTTCACATGACCATTGCACTTGTAGGTTGGGGATGGGATCATTGGTAAGTGGTTTGGATGCTATGTTTATGTGATATATTGAATATGAATGTTAATTACTCTGTGATAATATGTCTTCGATTATGATCATGTTGTATGTTGATGAAATCTTTAACTTGTATATGTTATATAGTATGTGCTTGAAGATTTTCACATGACTTAACCTGTTTTCTAAAGAAATGATAAATGATCATTTTTCATGCATGTCCTTATATATTATGTGCATATACCCATACTTATTACATGTGGCATACTAGCCCCATTGCTTCATATTACTACAACTGTAAGTTCCGACCACTGAAGTTTAAGGAGGTCGATTTGAAGAAGCTTGAAACTCTTTCTCTAAGTCTTGGTAGGTCCTCATGTTCGAGGATTCTATCTATCGTATTCTAGCTTATGCAGATTTTTAGTTGTTTTAAGAATACTCAATTTCTATTAGGATTCTTTTGCACTAAGGCCTACATGGAACAATTATTATTTATTGGCTAAGTCCAGATTTGTACTCTTAGATGGTTTTATGTATATGTGAGATAGATTTTTAGAATATTGTATGTATTTATGAACGTTAAGTTTGAAGTCCAAGTATACTTCAAATAGAATGCAAAAGTTTTTAATTTTCCACAAATTTTGACTGATGACATGTTATGACGAACGCTAAGAGTCTTGTTTGAGTTCTCTGAGAAGACGACGACACCGGTCGCATATTGGGTGTACTCTCCGGGTGTGACAATCTTGGTATCAAAGCATGAGGTTAAATATCCTTACGATCAATGTCTCACTAAACCACGTTACATACTATCTTTTTCATGGTTTTGAAGCGCGCCACAATTACGGATGAGAGGCTATGTGATGACTAGGAAACTTCTCTTTTTCTTGATACTCCTATGTCGTGACCTTAGAGTTTTTACATTATGTGTCGTTAAGCATCTAACCCCTTTCTTGTGGTTTTAGTCAATGAACACAAGAAGGAACGCCGCGAGGAGATAGGAGATGAGATTGCGAATGCGGGAGCTACTTCCCAAGGCAATCGAAATTCTCCCCAAGTGCAAGTTGCTGCCAACAAACAAGTTCCGATGAATCCTTCGACTATGACAGATGGTGAGGTGAGGGAAGCCCTGCTTCAAATGTCCCAAGTCATCACCATCCAAGCTCAAGCCATTACGAATCAAGCTAACCGGGAGGTTGTAACTCGAGAGAACCAACATGTTAGTACTATGGCTAGCCATTTGAGAGATTTACGAGAATGAGTCCTCCCATGTTCTTTGGATTGAAAGTTGATGAAGACCCCAAAGATTTCATTGATGAGGTTTAAAGATTTTGTTTTCTATGGGGGTGTGTACTACTGAGAAGGTTGAACTTGCTGCTTGTCAACTTAAGGATGTGCCTCATACATGGTACAATCAGTGGAAGGATAGTAGGGCTTTAGGAGGTGGTCCCGCGACTTGGAAAATCTTCAAAAAGGAATTTCCTGACAGATTCTTTACAAGGGAGCAAAGGGAAGCTAAAGTAGAGGAGTTTATCAACCTTCTTCAAGGAGGTATGAGTGTCAAGGAATATTCCTAGAAATTCATTAAGCTGTCCAAATATTCTTCCTCTTTGGTTTCTAATGATAGGGATGAGATGAGCCGTTTTGTAATGGGTGTGTCCGAAGACCTTAAAGAAGAATGTCGTGCAGCCATGGTTCATGAGAATATGTATCCTTCTAGGTTGATGGTTCATGCTCAAAAGGTTGAGTATAGTCGTCTAAGGAAGAAGAATAAAGAAGCTAAGAAGGCAAGGTCTTTGGAAACTAGTTCCTCTAAGAATAGGCTTGATGTGCAAGACAAGCCTAACGTCAAGAAGAGGTTTTCAAATCAAGTTCCTTCTATTTATCCAAGATGATAGAGGTTATAATCTTAAACCTCAAAACGGGAGAAATACTGATCCACCAAAACAGAGACCAACTTGTGGTAAGTGTGCTAAGAAACATATGGGTGAATGTCTTGTTGGAACTAATAGTTGCTATGGTTGTGGCAAGGGTGGTCATATGGTGTAAGATTGTCCTAATGTGAGAATCCAAGGTAAGGGTAATGGCTAAACTCATCCAAGCGGTCCTAGTTCGGAAGCTCCAAAAATGAACTGTTTATATGTTCTCAAGGATAAGGGTGAACAAGAAAGCTCTCCCTACGTTGTGACGGGTATATGTTACAAGTTTTCTCTGCTAATGTTTATTCTTTTCTTTACCCAAGTGCTACTTTTTATTTTGTTACACCTTTGGTAGATAAGAAGTTTGATGTACATTCCGATGTTCTGATTGAACCCTTTCCTGTTTGTACCCCAATGGGCGACTCCGTTATTGCAAAAAGAGTCTATAGGAAATGTCCTGTAATGCTTTCCAATAGAGTTACTTTTATAAATTTGGTAGAACTTGATATGTTTGATTTTGATATCATCTTGGGTATGGATTGGCTCCATGATTGTTTTTCTTCCATAGATTGTAGAACAAGGGTAGTGAAGTTTCAATTCCCTAATGAACCTATTCTAGAGCGGAAGGGGGGGAAATTCTATGCCAAGGATTCAAATTATTTCTTGTTTGAAGGCTTGTAAGATGATAGCCAAGGGTTTTTTATACCATGTCGTGAGGGTTAAGGACCTAGAATGTGAAACTCTCTCTATTGAGTTAGTCCTTGTAGCGAGGGAATTACCAGAGGTTTTTCCTAATGACCTTCCTGGAGTTCCTCCAGAACGGGAAAAAATTGACTTTGACATTGATTTTATTACCAGATACGAATCACATTTCAATTCCTCCATAAAGGATGGCTCCTACTAAATTTAAAGAATTTAAGGTCCAACTCAAGGATTTACTAGACAAAGGTTTCATTCAACCTAGTATTTTTGCTTGGGGTCATCCGGTTTTGTTTGTTAAGAAGAATGATTGGTCCCTTAGAATGTGTATTGTTTATCGCCAACTCAGTAAGGTCCCCATAAAGAACAAATATCCTCTCCCTAGGATTGATGATCTATTTGATAAACTCCAATGTAGTTACTTTTCCAAGATTGACTTAGGGTCGGGATATCATTAACTTAGGGTGAGAGGTGAAGATGTTCCCAACACAGATTTCCAAACTAGATATGGTCACTATGAATTTCTAGTGATGTCTTTTGGGTTAACAAATTCCCCGGCGGCGTTTATGGACCTAATGAATAGAGTTTTCCGAGATTACATTGACTCATTTGTGATTGTGTTTATTGATGATATTTTGATATACTCCAAGAATGAAGATGATCATGAGAGTCACTTGACGTTGTCCTTTCAAGTCCTCAAATAAAACAAATTTTAAGCTAAATTTAGCAAGTGTGAATTTTGGTTGAGGTCAGTTTCTTTTCTTAGACATATTATCTCTGGTGATTGTGTAGAGGTCGATCCGAAGAAAATGGATGCGGTCAGAAATCGGCCTAGACTTGTGACTCCCACTGACATAAGGAGCTTCTTGAGTCTAGCCGGGTATTATTGAAGGTTTGTTGATGGATTTTCATCCATTGCTTCTCCATTGACTGCTTTGACCCAAAAGAAGGTAAAGTTTGAGTGGTCGGAACCTTGTAAAAAAGTTCTTCACGAATTGAATGATAAGCTTACCTCCGCTCAAGTGTTGACCTTAGCGGAAGGCAATAAAGGCTTTTTAGTGTATTGTTATGCTTCCCGAGTTGGCTTGGGATGTGTCCTCATGCAGCATGGTTAGGTGATAGCTTATGCTTCTAGGGAACTCAAAGTTCATGAGCAGAATTATCCAACTCATGATCTTTATTTAGCCGCTGCAGTTTTTGCCTTGAAAATATGGAGACACTACTTGTATGGTGTTCATGTTGATTTATTTACCGACCATAGAAGTCTTCAATATGTGTTTACACAAAAGGAGTTGAATCTCCGACAGAGAAGATGGTTACAATTGTTAAATGATTATGACATGATTGTCCTTTACCACCCTGGAAAGGCCAATGTGGTTGCGGATGCTCTAAGTCATATGACTATGGGTAGTGTGTCTCATGTTGAAAAAGAGAAGAAAGAACTTGTTAAATTGTTCATAGGTTGGCTCGATTAGGTGTGCGGTTAGAAGATTCTCCAAATGGTGGTTTCATGGTCCATCATAACTCTGAATAATCATTAGTGATGGAGGTGAATTTTAAGCAGCATATTGATCCACTATTGATGGAGTTGAAGGAATTGGTACTTGGTAAGCTCAATGATTCATTCTCCCGGGGGAAATGGTTTTCTTAGGTACCAAGGTAGATTATGTGTACCCGATTTTGAGGATTTGAGAAATTGAATTTTAGAAAAAGCTCATCATTCTCTCTATTCCATACATCCGAGTGCCACCAAAATGTATCATGATCTTAGAGAGATCTATTGGTGGGATGGTTTAAAAAGGGACATAGCAGAGTTTGTTGCTAGGTGTCCAAACTGCCAACAAGTTAAAGTTGGGCATCTCAAACTGGGCGGTTTAACCCAAATCATGGATGTTCCTACTTGGAAGTGGGAAGCCATCAATATGGACTTTGTTGTTGGGTTGCGTCGAACCCGAAGGCAAAATGATTCAATATGGGTTATTGTGGATAGGTTGACCAAATCTGCCCACTTTATTCCTTTTAAGTCTACTTACACAGCTGAAGATTATGCAAGGATCTACATTAATGAGATTGTGATTCTTCATGGTATTCCTTTGTCCATCATTTCTGATAAAGGTGCCCAATTCACTTCTCATTTTCGGAAGGCTTTTCAAAAGGTTTTAGGTACTCAAGTGAAACTTAGTACCACTTTTCATCCTAAGACATATAGTCAAGCGAAACGTACCATTCAGACCCTTGAGGACATGTTAAGAGCATGTGTCATTGATTTCAAGGGAAGTTGGGATGATTACTTCCCTTTGATCGAGTTCTATTACAATAATAGTTATCATTCGAGCATCTCGATGGCATCTTTTGAAGCTCTTTATGGTAGAAGGTGTATATCTCCTGTTGGATAGTATGAGGTTGGTGAATACTCACTCCTTGCTCCATAGATTATCTATGAGTCTATAGAGAAAGTTCGAATAATAAGAGATAGATTGAAGACAACCTATAGTCGGCAAATTTCTTATGCCGACAATAGGAGAAGAGATCTTGAGTTCTAAAAGGTGATCATGTCTACTTGAAGATTTCACCTATGAAAGGGGTGATGAGATTCGGTAGAAAGGGGAAGTTAAGTCCCCGGTATTTTGGTCCTTTTTAGGTTTTACAACGGGTCGGAAAGGTTTCCTATGAACTGAAACTACCTAGTGAACTAGCTTCGATTCATCCGGTGTTTCACGTTTCTATGCTCAAGAAATGCATAGGCGACCCAGTGTCTATTCTGCCTATTGAAGGTTTAGGTGTGGATAAGAACCTCTCTTATGAAGAGGTTCCAATCGAGATCCTAAATCACCAAGTCAAGAAGTTGAGAAACAAGGAGGTTGCCTCTGTAAAAGTTCTATGGAGGAACCGCCTTGTTGAGGGTGAAGCATGGGAGGCTGAAGCTGACATGAAGTCACGCTACCCTTATCTATTCACTCCTTAATGTTAGACATTCATCTTAATAAGAGAAAGTAATGCATAATCATGAAATTGACTTTTGCTAGATAGGTGCATGAGTTTGTAAAATATAGTACCAACTAGAGTTTTAAGAAAATGCCTTCATACTCTATTCTTGCACTTATGTGAAATATGTATGCATGTGTCTTCTTGATATTTTGCTTTTTTGTTGTGGTCTTGGGAAGAATGATAGCATGGTAACTCTTTGATGCATTTTGAGCTTATGATAAGGTTGAGAAAGAAATTCCTCACTATGTGTTATGAAATATTGAGCTCTTACATGTGTGTGTATCATGAATTGAGTGCTATGTGTAATGTTATGGTATAAGTTTAAAGGAGTTGTGACGTACTCCTATAATTTGTGACTCATTATGATGTTATGTTTTTGATTGGTTGGGCTGCTAGTATTGAGTCTATTCTTACCCTCCAAAAGATTTTAGTGTTATTCGGGGATGAATGTTCCTTAGGAGGGAATAATGTAACACTCCGGAAATGCCCTGACTTAGACTAAAGCTTAGTCTATTAAATAATGTTTAAAATGATGTTTCCAGACCTATATTAATGTAATAGACACATCCGAAAAAGGTTAGCGCAAAAACGACTAAGAAAGACCTTGACGTCCGGAACCTAACTAATTCGAACTAGTTGACATCCCTAAGTGTCAAATGAAGTTCAAAACTTGTAAAGAGAAATTGTATAGGTAGTATGTAGTACAAAGGGTCCAAACGTCCGGTAATGATACCCCAAGGACCACCGGAAGGGTCTTTCGGGAGGACCCAAACTTGGGTGGGCAGGCAGAATTAGAGACAAGGAGTGCGACGCGAGCCTCACATGCAGGTCACTGCCTCAAGATTTGAGATGTGGACTTGCGATGCGAGTCTGAAACGCACCTCACTTCCTCAACTAAAAATTTAATAAAAATGACGGGATTTGGCCGCGCGACACACAACTATTTCCCAGAATCGTTAAAGTCATACTTTTGGTAATTTAACTTCTTAAAAATACTCATATAAGTGGAGGGTCTTTTGGGTAATTCATAGGAAGACTATATATGGATATTAGGTCTGTTTTAGACCACTTTTACACGTCCAAATAAGATTCAAAGGAAAATTCTCTCATCTCTCTCAAGAACACTCTCTTTTCCAAACTCCATTGAAGAACAAGAAAAGCTTAAGGAAGAAGACAAAGACTTCAAGTTTTTCATCCAATTTTCGTGGATTATTCATCTATAAGGTATGGGTTTTTCACTATTTGGATTCCTTTCCTCAAGAGGTCCTTTCAAGATAAGTTTTCAAGAATTTCAAATACTAGGGTTTTTACTCTACAAAACGGATTTTTTCTTCCCAACCCTAGATTTATGATTTTCAATGAAAAGTAAGTATTTTCCATGGTCTATCTCACACGAATTGATGAGTATGTGCTTAGTATGTTTAAATTTCGTGTGAAGAATGTTCTTATCTAGATGATGGTTTCGTATGATTGTTTCTACTATTTGAAAATATGAAAATGTAGGGTTTGGAACTAAGACTAGAATGAACTCTCAAATGCCCCTTTCCTTTACCCTACATTATGTACTGATCTTATGTATGATTTGAAGAGTTGTTGTTAGTTATACTATTGAGTATTTCACTATGTTATGATTATGAATGTTGTAAGTTGAACTAAGTTCTTGACTAAGGTTCTTGCAAGCATGAGGTAAGTCTCCTTACCACACATCAAACAAGTTGGTTTCTTGCTAGGTGAATTTTCGCTTCTTGCCTTTTGGGCATTACAGTTACACACCCTATCTTTGCTTGTCTTAGGGAAATTTGAAGGAACATAGTTTGAAACCCTCTTTTTGAACCTAAGCTTGCTTTGAATCTTAAGCCTACCCTTGTAACTACCTCCTTCATAAGACTTGGCCCTCTTAAACTCTCTATTTATCCTCTTAAGTCTATTCTCTTCAACTTATTGTATATGAGCCATCAATCGAGAGATATCCATGTTGTCATGAAGCACCGTGAAACTATACTCTTTAACCAAATCATCGAAAACTTCCGTGATAAAGTGACTCATCTCATCCCTTCGATTAGATACCAAGGAGGGAGCATATTTGGAAAATTTAGTGAACTTCAAGGAGTACTGTTGCACACTCATACCTCATCCCTTAGATTAGATACCAAGGAAGGAGAATATTTGGAAAACTTTGTTAGCTTCAAGGAGTACTCTTGCACACTCCTACCTCGTTGATGAAGGTTGATGAATTCTTCCACTTTTGCCTCCATTTTCTCCCTAGGAATGAAACAATCAAGAAAGTCCCCTCTACACACCTCTCAAGTGTTGATACCCACCCTCAAAGACCTATTATCTCTCTATTGGGTATACCATGTTTGAGCTATATCCTTGAGTTGGATAGAAAGCTAGTTCGGCCTTTTCATTTCATGTGAACCCCATGGCATAAAGAATCATGTACACCTAATCGATGAAGTCTTGGAGATTTTCATTCAATTTGGACCCATAGATCATAGGAGGGTTCATCCACATGAATTCCCTCATTTGGGAAACCGTGGTACTAACATTTGGTTGAACACGAGATCCAACCTCTCAATTGGCTTTAGCTGTCATGGATTGGGCTTGAGAGTCTAGCGCTTGAACTTGGGTAGTCATGTCTTGAACAAAAGTAAAAAATTTAGACCTTATATCTCCATCTGTCTTAGGTGGAGGAATGACCGGAGCTTAGACTTGTGGAGGCACTTGGTTTCCTTGTGGAGGGGTTGGCTTTTCTTAGGGGGGAACTCCCTCATTAGCCAAATCTTCCTCCACTCTCCTTGAGGCTGACCTTTGTAGTCATCTCCTATATCCATAATAAATGGATTAGGAGAAAATGAGACACATAGAATTATCACTCATAAGGCATGACCTTCAAGATTACTAGTAAGTGATAATTCCTAAGCATCACATAGCCTCTCATTCATACGTGTGGCGTGCTTCAAACTATGAACAAGACTCTACATAGACGTGGTTTAGTGAGACATCAACCCTAAGATAACTTCAACCTCATGCTCTGATACCAAGTTTGTCACAACCGGGGAGCAGGCCCTAGACGTAACCGGCATCGCCGTCCTCAAAGAGGACTAAGACTAGTCTCTTAGCATTCATCGTACCATGTCATAGGTTAAAAATACAGAAAAGTTAAAACTTTTCATACATATATCTATATAGTGATGTTTACACACACCTCTCACATACTACATATGGAGTTTACATAGACTCATCATATAGGAAACTTACATAGGCTTCTCATTTTGACAATATACATAATATATTCTATAATAACGTCTCACATTAAACAATCAAGAAAGGACAACAACATTTGGGCATAACCCATAATTCATTACAACAAAAGCCACATATAGGCTTATACAATAATAGTCATCAAATGAAAGAGAAGGAAACTAAATGTCTTTTAGACTATAACAACATCAAGAATCTAGATAATGGCATCATCTTTGGAAGGTGAGGACCTACCAAACACATGAGGAATATCCAAGTATTCTTGCAATTTCCCTTCAAACATTAACGGGCCGAACCTACTTAATTGTAGAAAACATAGAAATATGGGTTAGTACATCAACTTTGTACTAAGTATGAAAAATATGCACATATAATGTTTGAAATCATGCTTAAAGGGACATTTGTTCAAAACCATGCTAAGTTACTCTAAAAAGCATTATTCACAACCAAGAACACATATAAGCCAATAATCATATATTCGTTAAGAAAAGATCATATACAATATATGACCAATATCATCAAGTAGAGTCAAGTCAATATGTGTAGTAGCATATTAGGACGCATATCCAAAGCAACTCCAACATCAAGTTATAACAACAAAGCATGTACAAGAGTTCACAACAATACAACATATGCAAGACTCTTAATCATAACCCATTACCAAGCTTACAAGTGCAATACCATGTGAAGTTTCATAACCCCACTCAACCAAGTAAACCAAACAAAGGATCACAAGCAATGTCTAACTTCAAATAATATAGCATCATGAGTAGTCAGTATCATATATAAAAATATAGACTAATAACATACTCATAACATAAGTTAACATCATATAGGATCATCAACTTGTAAAGTCAACATATGTATATCATTTACTTCCCTCAAAGACAACTAATTCACTGTATAGGTACAATCTCATACCCCTACCTAGACTAAGTCAAACCCCTTAAGTCACCCTAGTTAGTGTTAACATTACTACTTTATTTTACTTTCGGGAACAATTGTCGTAACCGTCATTGACCACATGAGCTAAATGTGGAATATGGTGTCATTAGATCCTACACTGAAAGAAGGTGTACTACTTGCCAAGGAAGTATCAAAATATGAATATGGCATTCCAAGTGGATCAAGTATCTAGTATTCCTATAGGGGCAACATAGTATAAGAACTAGAAAACATACTTGAGACCATATTTATGCACAATTTCATTGTAATATCTATCTCATAAGAACCATTTTGAACCTACCTTCCCACATTGGGAAGGGACACCTTTCATTAGGTCATTAGGAATTTCATGAGAACTTCCTTTCAATACAATCCTCATAAGTGAGATCAACACAATATCATCATCATGTCAATAGTAAGGCACAGACGTTATTTACAATTAACCTTATATCATCACACCTTAATCATAATCTCACAATTCATATAGTCAAGACATTTAAATTACGTTCACTATACCATCACCTATTTAATCTAATCTTAATTAACTCCTGAATTGAACATCATCATCAAGTATAAGCCATCACAATTGAAGTTAGGATTCAAGATCGTAGGCCTTACCATTCAATCTTCACAAGCCTTCTTCCATGGTATTACCATAAAACTACCATATTCACACATAAATAGACTTAATAACATCATACTGTAACAATTAACATAAGAACTAAGTCAATTGCATTATCAGTAACCAATGCAACATCAATTTATAACCCAGGGTTAAGTAAATAGGGTCAATTCATGATCTCTTCCATAGAACTAGGTCTAACATCAAAAACTACTCTAATTCACCAATAATCCATAATAATAAAGAAATCAAGAACAATATAATTTGAAACATCAATTTCGGATTAAGAATAAAACTCATGTTTTTCTCAACTTTTGGAAATCAATTTCAAAGAACCCTTTGGAGAAAGGAGTCTCAAAGGTGAAGAGTTCCATACCTTGTTAATCCTTGAATATTCATGGAGATATATTATAAATCTGACAGCCTTGAGCCCTATGACCTTGGTCTTCGCTGGTGTTCTTTGGGGAGAGAGAAAGTAGAGAGAAGGTAGACAAATTTGAGTTTGGGAATTAAAGTGAGTTGGGTTAGTTTAATGAGGTTAGGTATTTACATATTTCCTTAATTAACTTTAATAATCACACCTTATACCGTAATTAACCACTTAAGCAACTAACTAAATTAATGACTTAATTTAAAATAAGACAGTCCAAACAAGACCTGACCTACAAGACCCCGACCTACCGTACATAGGTCAGTCTATGCCCCTGCACTGCATAATTTTCGTTGGTGACAGAGACCATTTTTTGGGTGTTTTTGGAAAATGGTAAGTCATTTGACAGCTTTTGGGGCATTTTGGAAGGGTCCTCCTCAAGGACCCCTAAGGTGGTCCTTGGGGAATATTACCCGGACGTTTCGACCCTAAACACACTCTAATACATGTTTAATACCTTTCTAGAAATTCATTGAATTTTGACTCTTAAAACCCCATGAAACATGCCAAGGCATACTAACCTCTATTTCACTAGTCTCTGGACGTCATGGACGTTTGTTGACGATGTGACTCTAAAACTTTGTAAATGGTTTATATACATTATTTTAGGTATAAAAACAGTGTTACCAACCTTAGTTCAACATGTGAGGCACTATATTAGGTCATGAACTTTTGGATTGTTACACAAGCTAACAAAGGAGTTGGACCTCAAATGAACCCCAATGCAAGTACTCGCGCTTCTAGAATCAGAGATTTCATGAGGATGAATATCCTACATTTCATGGCACTAAGGTCGATGAATATCCACTCGGATTCATAGATGAGGTGTTCAAGGTGGTGGATGTTATGGGAGTAAACTCTAGAGAGAAAACGGAACTAGTCGTTTACTAACTAAAGCATGTGGCTCAAGTGTGGTTTGAGCAATGGAGGGATGAGAGACCCTAAAGGGAAGGCCCGCTAGGTTAGGGAGTTTTTAAGACGGACTTTCTTGATAGATTTTCCCCCATAGAGTTGAGGGAGAAATAATTAGTAGAATTCATTAACCTTCATCAAAGGGGAATGAGTTTGAAGCAGTATTCTCTCAAATTCAGCCAAATCTCTAAGTATACCCAACCTTGGTAGCCAACTCTAGGGATAGAATGAAGAAGTTCGTGATGGGGGTGCCTAGTTTGGTTGAGAAAGAGTGTCATACGGCAATGTTCCATCATGATATGGATATCTCTAGACTCATGGTGTATGCTCAACAAATTGAGGAGTCCACGCTTGGGAAGATGAATATGGGATGGAAAGAGGGATGAGTCGGATGAACCAAGTCAACCTAAGTCTAAGAGGTTTTGTAATCAAGATTCTTCCATGAGGAGAAAGATAGGGTTCCCAACAAAAATTCTCATGAAGGTGGCTATACATATGAGAAACCTAAGTGTACTACATATGGAAAGCAACACTTGGGTATATGTCTTGCCGGTACGGATTGATTCTTTAAATGTGGAAACAAGGGTCATAAGATGAGAGATTGCCATAACCTCAAGGCAAAAGGTAAGGATACCAACCAAGATCCTCATGATGGCCCGGATCCTAATGCTCCAAAGAAGAACTGTTTCTATATGCTACAAGATAACAAAGGAGCTAATTTGAAATAAAGGCTCGGGTAAGTAATAGTTCCTTAGGGTTGTTATGAATTTTTCTTATATGAGTTTACTCTAAATGGGGGAGAATGAGTTGAGCAGTAAGGGGTTTGATATCCTTATCTTTTCCTTCTATTCTTACTCAAGCTTGAGACCACAATTCTTAGTAGTTTGGTTGCGTTATGGAGTCTTTCATATGAGTTGCATGTCTCCTTATGTTATGAGTTCCTTTGATGATATAATGTTTTCATTCTCTTAATGGATCATGGTTACATGGGAAGATTG
Organism: Solanum pennellii; assembly: GCF_001406875.1. Lineage (NCBI taxonomy): Eukaryota > Viridiplantae > Streptophyta > Magnoliopsida > Solanales > Solanaceae > Solanum > Solanum pennellii. The sequence goes on along the minus strand of NC_028645.1, from coordinate 51,500,644 downwards.
GTAGTCAATCTTTATTTCTTATTTCAATGTGTATCTAATTATATTTGCTGAATTACCTTATGAGTTTTTTTGTTTATATGACATTGTGTGATTCGAAAGTTATTAGATGTTGATCCTTATAGTGATATGATGAGCATGTCTAAAGTTTAAATAATTAGATCCTCCTAAATGAAATGAAAATGATGAAGTATGTGTGCACTATGAATTGTGGAAATAGTTCCAAATTTCTTGTTTTGCTTAGGGGGAATGATGAAGTGTGTTTTAAGATGCTAGTTGAGTCTTTATGTCCTTGAAGATGTTTAGTGTCATTCGGGGACAACCCTCAAAATGAAATGGGACAAGCTAGATACTATAATGAGTTTTATGAGTTAATAAGGTGTTAAAATGATGAATAATATATTTAGAAGTAAGTTTGAAGTGTTAGAAAGTCAAACATCAAAGGACGATCAAGACATTCAGAATTTAGCCTTGTGAGCGCTAGTGTGTCTTTGTATATTCTATTTGTTTTTAGGTACTTTTTGGAGTCTAAAATCAGTGGGGATAACCCTAACACCAAGAGGGACATGTTTAGGGTCAAAACGTCCAGCTACTACTCCCCAAGAACAACCCTAGGAGTCCTTGAGGAGGACCCAGCCTTGGGCCAACAAGCTGCCCCAGACAGCAAGAAAATGAACTTAGGAAAAACCAATCCGCGTCGCGTACATGTAACCAAGGTCCACATTTTTTGTAGGCGTCGTAGATTCTACTATCATGAAATTAATTTTAAAAAATCTTGTGGGAACAGCTCCGCATAGGGACTTGTTTCCCGATAATAACTCCAAAATTTAATTTAAGTTTGACTTGGTTAAAAAGGTCCAATTAGTGTGGGGGTATTTTGGGTATTTTGCGGGTTTTATATATTGATTTTAGGTAATTATACACCCATTAACCTAACCGAAAACCCCAACCCTCAATTAGAATCAAAAAATTATAAGCTCTCCTCTCTTTCAAAAATTCACTCTCTAATAAATCCTCCATTGATGAACCTCAATATCCAAGGAAGAAGAACAAATTCTTCAAGTTTCTAACCCTAATTTCGTGTGCTTTCTTCATCTAATATATGGTAGTCAATCTTTGATTCCTCTCTCATTCAAGGAGCCCTTCCAAAGGCTTTTCAAAAAGGGTTTCAAATTTCAATTTTTTCTATTTTGAATTCTAAACATGGGTAGTTGCATGAAAATGTTTGAATTTATGGATTATGTTGTTTTCAATGTAAAGTGATGGTTTTATGATCAAAAAATCAATGGACCCATGATCATGCAAATTCTCAAATTTTGACTTACGAATTGGGTTTGATGAATATGATTAGATAATGTTAGATTTGTGATTTCCATATGTTATATTGTGATTATCTACTTCCATTTATGGATTATTGAGATGATATATTGGAGACTTCACAAAAGGTGGTGAAAGCTTGGATGAATGGTAAGTTGATCTATATTATCAAGTTCTTGTTCAATTGATCTTGAGTGGTATGGTCCACTTGTTGTGGCGGTGTTTACTTGATGCATATAATTATATATGTGAATTGTGATTATGGCCTTGAAGGCATTGAATTTAAAGTAGGATGAGGTTATGATGAATATACATGTAATGTCTTATGAAGTTGTGCATGTGTATCTTGAAGATACTATGTCTAAATGAAGTACATGTATATGTGAAGCATGATAGTATGTGAATTATGATGAATATAGTAGGATTATGTTTAGAAGTCAATGTTATGAATAATGGTGGTTATGTGAAAGGTGTTCTAAGATTTACTCACACACACACTATAAGTAAATTAATGAAAATGGGGGATTGTAGGGTAGACACTCTTCGTGAATAGAGATGAAGTGTCTAGACCATCCCTATATTCCTAAATAACTCTATTAATTAAAAGGGGGATTTTGGGGTGAACACTCTTCATTAGTAAAGATGAAGTTTTTAGTAGCAACCTCAGTATTCCCAAGAGCTTTCCAAAGATAAGTTGAGATGTGGTATTCAAAAGTAACCTCTAGGGATAAGTACTCTTCTTAGTCGCGATGTAGTACTAAGTAGTTATATCTTAATATGTAGTCAATGAATGTAAAGAATATTTAAGACTCTTGTGGGGAATTATGCTTAGCACCGAGAGGATTTGAAGAAGGGGTAGGTACGCTTCGTGAGTATACATGTTGTATCCAATGTACCTCTTGAGATGAGTGCTCTTGTTTAGTTGAGAATGAGTTACTTAGAAGCAATCTCCTTATCCCTTAACTATGTGCCCCTATAGGTGTAGCTATTAGAGATCCATGTAAAGGCTAAAAGAATGACCCTACCTTAGGCTAGAGGGGATCCCTCATCCGGTAGGGGTTAATACAAGGAATCCATGTCTAGCATTCAAGGTCTATGTCGGTTAAAGCTCGCCCCCACAAATGAATGTAATGAATTAGGTGTTCCTAAAGGTATATTACTTAGGGTAGATGGTGGAATGAAATGTTATCTATCCATTGCACAAGTAGACATTTGTAGGGAGTCTTGGTGTGTCCTTATATGAAAATGAGTGAATGGGTTACTATATGATGTTAATGAAGCATGATGACTTTATGTCTAATGTTAATTAAGTATGTTGATGTTATGTCTTATGAGATGAAAGTTATGTAATTGATTGATGAATGTGACGTGCGTAGTCTAATGTGATTTCTAAGGAGCACTAAGTGGAAGTAGTAGTAGGGGATGCTATTTTCACATTGCACTAGTGTAAATTAGGGGTTGTCTTGGAGGATGGTCTTTATGTGAGGAATATGTGCTTCCGCTAGTATCTTTAGTAATAGATGTTGACTTGTTGAATTTAAATGAAGCATGCTCGTCTTTGGTAGTGTTAAGGATCACTTAGGTGTGTATTGAAGAGGTTGTATGGGAGGTATCTTCATGTCTTACCTAGGTGACTCATAGGATAACTTTGGATAGGAAGGTCTAAATGAATAATGGATAAGTTGATAAATGTTAAATGTTGAAGTTATGGAAGTCGTACCTTGCATGCTAAACGATGACTTGTATGATGTTTTGTAAACTTGCTTCATGAATGTTTAACCAAAATACCATGAAAAGAATGTTTCAACTAAAATGTACTCTTTAACATGTTTTTGCATAGTGTCTTACTTAGTACAATGTTTGTACTAACTTCATACTCTTCTATATTTCTACAAGTATAGGTTGAAGACAAGTGAAGGTTCTTACAAGGTGAAGCTTGGGAAGTTGATTTCTCTCAAGATTGGTATTTCCTCATATGTTCGAGGACATAGACTATGTTTCTTTTAGTTTCTTTTACTAAAGACATTATATAAGACTTAGTATATTTCTTTCAATATAAAGGGTAGTGACCCTATCATATTAAGACGTGTATATGTCCTCTTGTGATGATGAGACTTCGTACATTCATTTTATGAAAGAGTTTCTTATTTTTGTGTTATGAAAAGTTTTAATTTTGCACCACTTTTCATAACTATGTAATTAATGATAGCTAAAAGGCTTCTACAAGACCTCCAAGAGGTCAAATATGTCGTGTAACGACTTGGGGGTGATCTCGGGTCGTTACATCCATCCTCAGTTTAACCACCAAAATGTCGGCATGTACAATATAATATATTTCATCCACTTCTCTCCCTTTTTCTCTCTGTGCTTCTATCCCAACCAAAGGAAGATAACGTCTTTTATGTATGTAGGATTACTATCACAAATAAATGTCAAGGATGTAGATAATAATTTGAGGATTAGTGAGAAAATTAGTAGGAAATAATTGTTGTCACAAAAATACTCAACAAAGTGATTTGACAAATAAAAAAGAGTGAACTTAAGAAATTCCAGCTATGTATTAACCTGGAGAGGGTCAGAATTTATACAAGGAAAAACATAAACATTTCCAATCTAGTAGTCACTTACAAAGTTGATGTTAAAAATAAATAAGAACATGTGTCACTAACTATCATAAAAGTTTGCACTAATAGCCATAAATGAGGCCACTAACGTCAGAATGTTGAGCAACTAAATTTGACTAGTTTAGCTAGAAAATAGGAAGCACTAAACTGAAATAAGTAGAAAAACAGTAAAAATAATAAGCTGGAAAAAATATTAATTGTCTAACACTCCTCCTTGGTTATTTTGTGGCAAACACCAATGCTTTGCCTCATATCTTCAAACCTTTCCTTTTGCAATGACTTAGTGAAAATGTCAGCTAGCTAATTCTTAGATGAACAATGAACATGCAACACTTCATTAGATTGTTGGACTTCTCTAATAAAATGAAACTTGATCTTGATATGCTTAGTTCGACAATGGAACACTGATTTTTTGGGATTGAAACTACTGAAGTGTTGTCACACATGATATTGGTAGCTTCTATTTGTTCATGGCTAACTCCTTCATCATCTACCTTAGCCAGATAGCTTGATTTACAGCAGATACAACAAATATGTACTCAACTTTTCTGCTGTTGATTGAGCTGTAGTTTCTTATGTTTTATAGCTCCAACTAAAATAACTTGTCCCCAAATACAAAATTTATCCAGAGGTGCTTCTGGAATCATAAAATCTGCCACCCCAATCACTATTAGAGTACCTAATCATGTTCATAGTTACTTCAGCAGATGTTGGGAAAAGAATTCCAAACTTGTTGGTTCCTTTAATATACCTTTACACTCTTTTAGCTTCTGTGAAATGTGTCTCTCTAGGCGAATGCATGAATCTAGAGAGAAAACTAACAACAAATAGAATGTCAGGTCTTCTTGGGATTAGATATAGGAGACTTCCAATTAAGCTTCTATACATACTACCATCCAATTCTCCGGAATTCTCATCCTTGACAAGTTCACATTAGTAGATATTGGAGTACTCACAGGTTTGTAGTCTTGCATTTTGAACCTGTTTGAAATAACCGAAATGCATTTTGCTAGCATAAGAAAATTCCATCACAAGACTGGAACACTTCCATGCCAAGAAAGTACTTCATGACTCCAACATCAGTCATTTCAAAGATTTCTGCTTTTCATTTTTGAACCTTTGGATTAGTTCAATTTTGCTTACTGTCACAAGCATGTCATCCACATAATTTGACATGATTAAAGACTCACCTGCAGTGACTTTCACATACAAAGTAGCTTCACTTTGACTTCTACTAAAGCCAAGTTGGATGAGATGATTGTCCATCCTCTCATTCTATGCCCTTGAGGATTGTTTTTGGCCATTCAAGGCCTTCGTTAAGAAATAAACTTGAACCACTTTTCCAGGATTTGAGAAACCATAAGGTTGCTCTACATAGATATCTTCATCAATTAAACCATTCAAGAAAGTTGATTTGACATCAAGTTGATGAATATTCTAGGAACTATGAAATGCAAATGCAAGAATAAGCTTAATACTGTCATACCTTGCTACAAGAGCAAATGTTTCCTTGTAATCCACACCATATTGTTGTGTGTATCCCTTCACAACAAATCTAGCCTTATATTTTCAAATTGTTCCATCATGATTGATTTTTGTCTTGAAAATCCATTTTACATCAATCATCTTGCGATTTCTAAGTTTGTCAACAAGCTGCCAGGTTTCGTTCTTCTTGATTATGTGTAGTTCATCTTGCATAGCTCTCCTCCATGCCAGAGAGTCTTGTGTTTCATCATAGATTGTTGGTTTAGAAATAACAAAGTTACATCGTTGATAGAAATCCTTTAAGGATCGAGTTACCCTCACTGGTACATCATCCACTTGTAACGACCTGTTTAGTCGTTTTGAGCAGCAGATTTATTCTGGAAAAACTGGCTAAGATTACGGACATCACGACGGACCGTCATAGGCACGACGGCCCGTCACAGATGTCTCGTTTCAGCATACTTAGAAATACTGAAATTGGGTACTGAAAATCGACTCTCTGTAATCGGTGACGGACCTGCAGGACGTGCCGTCACATCCACGACGAGCCGTCGTAAGCTCCCGTTGCAAAACACTTCAACTCTTGAGAAATTGGTACGGGAAACGAGTCTCTGACCGTCAGGACGGAGGTGCAGGACGGACCGTCACAGGTGTGACGGGCCGTCACAGTCCACCTGAATTGTGGGAGGTTGCGACGACCATTGTGACGGACCGTCGCAGGTACGACGGCCCGTCACAGGTTGCGCAAGTCCCAGGCAGAATCGGATTTCTTCACACGTTTTAAGGGACGCATTGGACTATTCTTTCCTTAATTATAAAGTTAGAGGGTTAATATTAATAAGTCTAATTACTTGGGGGTTAAAAGAGGTAACCTTAAGTTAATTAGTGGGTTTTATTGTCCTCTTTCACACTTAATTATATGTTAATTAGGGTAAAAGAAAGAGGGTTT
>NC_028645.1:51477676-51485365 GCF_001406875.1 Solanum pennellii | reverse complement strand
TTTTAGCTTCTTAGAATACTCTTAGTTTAGTAATTTGATCATAGATGTTCTTGTGGTGATGACTTCCAGATTTTGGGGAATAATAGATGTTGAATTTTTAGAAGTTATTGAATTGTCTTTTTATTAATGAGTTTAAGTCTTCCGCATCGTATTTTGTTCATTATGGTTAAAATGTTAAGGTTTAGATTGGTTGGTTCGCTCACATAGGAGGGTAAGTGTGGGTGCCAGTCGCGGCTCGGTTTTGGGTCGTGACACCACTAGTTCATCTTTTTGAAAGTTGAGGTTGCTCTTTTGAAATAAATTAGAATAAGAGGTCTTCTGATTTTTCCAATCCCAATCAGCTGCTTCATCAAACTTCACTTTTCAGCTGAGAATTAGTTTTTCTTATTTCACAAAAAAACTTCTGTAACCTTTGGCTGAAATATAGCCCATAAATATACCTTTATGAGCCTTATTGTCCAGCTTACTCCTCTTTGTTTCTAGAACTTGATAATAACATATACCCCTAAATATTTTTACATGGTGTACTCATGTTTTGTTCCTACATCAAGCTTCATATGGAGTAATATTTTGCAAGGCCATAGTAGGCAATCTGTACAGAAAATATATAGAGCTATTGATTGACTCAGCCGAAAACTGATTTGGGATCTTTCTTTCGAGCAAAAGACATCTGGACATCTCCATTACTGTCCTTTTCTTCTTTTGAGACACGCCATATTATTGTGGAGTGATTGGTAATGTCAATTTGTGTTCAATACATGTGTTATTACAACACTCCACAAATTGAGAAGAAGTATATTCTCCTCCATTATCAGAACTTAAAGCCTTAATACTAAGATTACATTGATTTTCTACAAAAGCTTTAGGGAAAATGCACAAGTACCCCCTCAACCTATGCCCGAAATCCCAAAGACACACTTATACTATTCTAAGGTCCTATTACCCCCCTGAACTTATTTATAAGTAATTTTTTACCCCTTTTCGTCCTACGTGGCACTAGTTTGAAAAAAAAAGTCAACCAGTGTTGGTCCCACAAGATAGTGCCACGTAGGACGAAAAGGGGTAGAAAATTATTAATAAAATAAGTTCAGGGGGTAATAGGACCTTCGTATAGTATAAGTGTGTCTCAGAGATTTCGGGCATTGGTTGAGGGGGTACTTGTGCATTATCCCAAAGCTTTAAATTGTTTAAAAACATCGAAGGCTTAGCTCTTCAGTATTATGAAATAAACCCAACACATGTATTGTGCATTCATCAATAAAGAAGAGAAAGTATTTGTTACCACCCAGTGAATCTATTTTAATTGGGCCGCAAACATCCGTATGAATGAGTTGAAGTTCTGGGTAACTCTCCATGCTTGATTTTCTTGAAATGGAAATTTTTTTTTTGCTTTCCCTGTTGGCAAGTTTTACAAACTCGAGCATTTGAAAGAGATCCAGACATATTTTCCACCAGCTTCTTCTTTTTCGTCTCTGCGATGCTTCTCAGATTAAAGTGACCAAACATTTTGTGTCATAGGTTTGTACATATTTGTGAAGCAATTATTCTCTCTCAATCAACTAAAAACATTATATTGCTCATCTTGCCATATAATAACTCAACTCCATAAGGGTCAGAAACAACATATTCACGAATCTGAAAATGCAGAGAATCATAATTTCAAGCATTTGTCCAACACTCAAAAAATTTTTACTCATGTCACATGTGTACAAAACATCATGAATAGTTTTGATACCTTATATTGTTAGATAGACATTGTATCTTCGTCTTTGACTTATATTGACTCACTGTTTCCCACTTTTACTTTAGATTTGTAAGTATCATCGAGAAATTTGAACAATTCAACATCATTTCACAAGTGATGTGTGCAACCACTACAAGAAGCCTTGAATCAAAGGACTCATTGATCGAAAAGTATGAAACTGCAAAGAGCTGCTCCTCCTGTGCATCTGCAGCTTCTGCTACTTATGCTTGCAAAGCACCACAAGCCTTTGTTGTTGATTTGCAGACCTTGGATATGTGTATCGTCTTCTTACAGTTTCCACATATAGTATCGACTCTCCGCCAACATTACTTCTCTAGATGTGTATTTCTTTTACAATGTTTGCACCGAGGGAACTTTTGCTTCACATCCCCATTATTGTTTCCTCCAGCATGCTTTCCCTTATTCTTTTCATTGAATTTTCGCTTTCCTTTTGGCCTTTGTACAGAGAAAGCTCCGTCAGTGAACTTTTCCCGTCTCATAGTCCTCATGTGTTCTTATGCTTGAAGAGCACTCATTAGTTCACCTAATGAAGTTTACCCATATACTTGGAATCTTCAAGAGAGAAAATCTTAGATTCAAACCTCTCAGGAAGAGTCAAAAGAACTTTCTCCGCAATGCGTTTGTCTGTAAATTGTTCACCAAGAAGTCTAATGTTATTAACAATTAAGGAGATTTTATCAACATTCTTACTTATAGTTTCATCCTGCTGCATATTGAAGGACTTAAACTCTCTTTTCAAGTTCAACACTTTCATTTGACGTGATCAATCGATGCCTTGACATTCTTCTTTCAACCTATCCCAGGCCTCTTTTATAGTTTTGCAAGCCATGATTCTGTAAAACACAGAATCTGCCACTGTAGTTTGGATAAGAGACTTGGATTTAGATTTATTTGCCTTTTGTTTGTCGTTGGGTTTGATCTGAGCCAAGGTATGATTTTATGGCAGAGGAGCAAGTGATTTATCTTCCGTCACAGTTTCCCGAAGTTCATAGGCTTATAGAAAAGCTTGCATCTTCACAAACCAGATTTGGTAATTTTCACCAGTGAAAGTGATTGGTAAATTTAAAGGTAGGTTGTTGGATGTCATTTGTGTTGTAGGTTAAAACTTTTTGGTCCTGTAAGATCAATAAGAGGCTCTGATTCCACTGTTGTAACAAAAATACTCAAGAAACTGATTTGAAAAATAAAAATAGATTAAACTTGTGAAATTCAAGTTATGTATTAATCTACAGAAGGTCAGAATTTATATAAGGTAAAAACATATGTTAAAACTAAATAAGAACATGTGCCTCTAACTACCATAAAAGGGACCACTAACAACCATAAATGGGGTAACTTCAGTAAGTTGAGCAACTACAATCTAGTAAGTCTAGCTACAAAATAGAAAGCACAAAACTGAAATAAGTAAAAAAACAGAAAAATAATAAGTTGAAAAAAATGTTAATTGTCTAACAATAATAAGGAGATATGTCATTGTGGTTATATAAGTTATAAAGAATAATAACATCATTTTCTCCAATTTATGCTTACCAATTATCATGCACTTAATATTTTAATTTCTAATATTAAAATTCTCAATAGAGTCAACAAAATACAAGAGTGCATTGTAAAAAGGCTACTTTTTCCCTCCATAATGCATAAAGGGTCACTCAATTTTTTTAAAATTGAGGGCCCTTTATGCATTTTGCACGAAAAAAGTGATCATTTTGGCTCCGGACTCCACAATGCATAATGATATCATAAGCAATAAGAATCCAAACATAACTTCAAAATATTTAACCACTCATACATTGTATTTATCAAAATAATATGATACTATATAACGTAGAACAACACAATATGTTAGCTCTTTTAATTATACTAATTACTCAATAAATCATTAAATCGCATTTATATTCCAATTGAAACTTATGCATATAATAAAAGCAGGTGATATTATTTTATGAGCGTAACTTCTCTACATAATGGACGTGGTTTAAAAGCCCTTGCGGAAAATGACTTTTCTACATTAAATTTAAAAGTGTCTACCTGCAGCTGTTCTTGGTTGGATCATATCATAGCTTGAGTATTTTAAAAAAAATTATTGACAAGTTACATAATTTTATTTTTCATTTTGATATGGAAGGAATTTGTGAGTCACATTTTATTTTTAATCAACTGGTTTAATATATATGTGTTGTACATGTATATGGTGTTTCTCAGTAAAAGCGTATATAAAAAGAATAAATATTGTTCCAACATAGCATATACTATTGAATACCCAATTACTTCTCTGGCCCAATTTACGTGGCACTTATATATTATTTTTCAGAGTCAACAACCACTTTAAGTTTGATCGGTAATTTACGCAGAAAATTTTAAATTTTTTTGGAATGAAATTTTATATTTATAAAGTATGTAAAAATTACTATAAGACACAATAATTGACAATTCAAAATATACTTGTTTGAATCTCAAAAATCAAAAAGTGTCACATAAATTGACATGGAGGAAGAATTATTTTTAAAAACAAATATTACTGCCGAGATGCAATGACTGAGAAAAAAGTGCATTCCTTCAGAATTTGCAAAGAAATATAAAAGTGGTATGAGTTCCTTTAAAGTATAGAGTTGTCTTTGGTAGGGAGTTTTACACTTCAATGTGAGACTTACTGATAAAATTTCAAATTTTTTTGGACTCTAATGTGGAATCGTCAGAAGGTTTATTTACAGAGCTAGCAATGAATCCTAATAGTTTCTTTTTAATAAATTGTTCATCTTTTTTGTTTTGTTTTTTTTTTTGTTTGAAATTCAAACAGTACTAAAGGATTACGGTGAACCATTTCCTATTAATAGTATAGGATCGTTCTTTTAAAGTTCATTATTTGCACCCAAAACACAAACAAAACATGAATTCCCATCGAAATTACTCAATTATTACAAAAATTCAAACATAAGATACATACTACTTGAAAACATGAATTTCAACAAATAGTCTTTCAGAAATACCATTTGTACATGTATGTTTTGGGTCATGGGTCGCCAATGTGGACCTACCCGATCCAACCCGATCAAATTTGTTTTAATTTTTTGTCCAATTATTAATCAATTAATTAATTAATTAGGATTAATCCATTAAAGGATAAGACTGAACAATTACAAGGTAATTTTTCAACTCCTCTTGAAAAGACTCATAATGGGAGCAGTTTCTATGAGATAAGAGACGTGACATGTGAGAAGTAAAATGTTAAACATTTAGGAGAGAGAGGAAAACATGTGAAACAAAAAATCAAAAACCAAGCGTTCAATCTAGAAACAAAAGTGTTGAGTTTCTTAGGCAGATTCATTAACACACAAAAACAGACTTCTAGTTTGTGAAAAAATTCTTTGTTTCCTAGTGATTCAAAGATGGACTTAAGCACCAACCAATTTAAGGTGTAAACATCATAGAATGTGCATCATACCACGTGTGTTTAGCGATCAATGGGTCAATTAATGAATATTCCCTGCTTCTTCATTGTGTGATACCCAAAAAAATTAAATCATCTTCTCAATGAAATACTCTTTGACCTTTTGTTATTTCTTGAAGTTTCAATCAGTGTTTCTACTTTAGCATGTTACTAAGTGCCTTGAGCGATTCGGCAATGCAGTACATGTCTAGGAAACAGTTGATATGAAACAAATAGATTCAAGTAGCAAGGGAAGATGATTCAGTGAACAATTCAACTTGTCTACATAAGACGGTTATTACATAGGTGTAATTTTTTGTATAAAGTTAAACATAAACTCGAGTTCACCTCTTGAAGAGGTTAAGGGATTGAATAAGTAACTAAGTAGTTAATGACATTTGGGATATTGTAAGTAATTGTGTTCTTTAATAGTAATGAATTCTTTTCACATGTGATTGAATTCATATACAGGGCTTGAAAAAAGCTTAAAGATAAGTTCTTCATGCTCACAAGTCCCACAAACTATTTGTCGTATGAACTGTGTGTCTGATTGATATAATTTTTTACTTGGATCTTGTTCAACAGTGCGAAGTGGGAGATGTAAGTTTTGGATCATGGGTCGCCCATGTGAATCGATCCAACCCTACCCGACCCAATATGTTTTATTATCTTATCCAATTAATTAGTTAAAATTAATTAATTAATTAAGATTAATCCTTTAAAGGATAAGACTTAACAGTTACAAGGTAACTATTCAAATCCTCTTTAAAAGACTCCTAGTGGGAGCAGTTTATATGAGATACGATACGGGAGACATGAGAAGTAAAATGTTAAACGTGAAGAGAGAGAGGAAAACCTGTGAAATGGAAAATAAAAAATCCAGCGTTCAGTCAAGAAACAAAAGTGTTGAGTTTCTCATGCAGATTCATCAACACACAAAAACAAACTTCTAATTTGTGAACAAAATCTTTGTTTCCTAGTGATTCAAAGATGGACTTAAGCACCAACATGTCAATGAAGCAGATCGACAACTTTCACTGTGAATTACAAGGTACACATCTTGTTGTTGTTCCTCTTAATATTCCAACAGTACTAATGGTATTGTGACATGAATGTTCATTAAAGACTCGCGTTTTTTAATTTCAGCATACATAACACAAACACAAGATACACACTAAGATATAGGAATTCCAAACGAAATGATGGTTTGTTGAAGATATTTCCGACAAATGTTCTATTCGAAATTTCGTATATACTAACGGTACTTTAACAAAATATTCATCGAAAATTCACATTTATCATATCAAACACCACAATAAGCCTTTAAAGAATCAGTAGTGCCTGAGCGTGTAGCAACACACTTAAATAATCCAAGCATTTCGTATGACTTGATAAGTAAAGGGTGTTTCTCATACACAAATTCTTTTAGGGCCTCTATGAAGTGACCTGATCTTAGTACTGTGTTATATTGAATGGACAATCTATCACATTCTCCAGGCATTGCTACTCTGTGGAGGAGAGAATGAAATAGACCATTTATGCCTATATAAATTTACTCATATCGTCAGTGCATAAAATTTGAAATACAATTATTTATGACTAAAAATATGTATTTTTCCTACATACGTTATATTCTCATCGAATAGAAATTCATCTTGTACATCTCTAATGGAATTTCAAGAATTAGGTAAATTTCTAATAGTGATATGATCCTTTGAAATTTGAATTATTCAACTAGAAAATCTTGGCACATATATTTCAAATATTTTTTAAAAATCGAGCAACATAAGTTCCAAAAAAATGTCAAGATTTATTTTTATTTTGCCTGAAGTGTTGCTTGAAATCTTTTAGAATACCCTAAGAGTGTCCAATCCTCCAAAATTATACTTTTTGAAATATATAAGATAGGTGCAATAATATTTCTGTAGAGTAGAGCAACATAGACTCTACTAAATATCAAGACTCGGGTTTCAATTTTCCTTCGAAATACTAAATATATAGTGCCGATACACTTTATTGTTACTTGAACTAGAACTTCAAATATTATTCAACGTGTCAGATCCTTCTACAATATGCATTTGTAGAATAATTCAGCACAACTAGGACAACATTTTCAAAGAATGGAGAAACATATGCTCCTTCCAATTACAACATTCATTTTTAATTTTGCGTAAAAATATTAAACATGTAACTTCAATTGTAACCTATGTTATTTTGACTTTTCAAAAATATTATTCGGTGTATAAGATCATTCAATAATATGAATTTTAGAGAATAATTAAATACAAATGAAGTCGTCTGGCTTCACTCCCTCCACCTCTATCACGAAGTCTACCACTTCTTGGAAGGATTTCGCTGTAGCCGCTACCTGTAAGGCTGAAATCCGCAAATCTGATCTCAACCCTTTCACAAAACGGCGAATCCGCTCTTGTGAACTGAAGCAAAGCTGGGTGGCATACCTAGATAATGCACGAAACTTAGCCTCATACGCAGTGAC